>NC_091473.1:197509727-197819429 GCF_036971445.1 Narcine bancroftii
TTCTGGTTCTGATTCTGATTCTGATTCTCCTTCTCGCTCCGGTTCGTGTTCTGGTTCTGTTTCATGTTCTGATTTTGTTTCTGGTTCTTATTCAGGTTCTGGTTCTTATTCTGATTCTATTTATGATTCTGCTTCTGATTCTGATTCTTTTCCTGGTTCTGGTTCTGATCTGATTCTGGTTCTGATTCTGATTCTGGCTCTGATTCTGGTTCTGGTTCTGATTCTGATTCAGATTCTGGTTCTGATTCTTGCTCTGATTCTGATCTGATTCTGGTTCTGATTCTGATTCCGGTTCTGGTCCTGGTCCTGATTCTGATTCTGGTTCTGATTCTGGTTCTGGTTCCGGTTCTGATTCTGGTTCTGAATCTTGTTCTGATTATGATACTTGTTCTGGTTCTGGTTCTGATTCGGGTTCTGGTTCTGGTCCTGATTCTGATTCGGTTTCTGATTCTGTTTCTTTTTCTGATTCTGATTCTGGTTCTTGTTCTGATTCTGGTTCCATTTCTGATTCTGGTCCTGATTCTGGTTCTGGTTCTGATTTGCATCCTGAATCTGGTTCTCCTTCTGACTCTGATTCTGATTCTGCTTCTGGTTCTGCTTCTGGTTCTGCTTTTGGTTCTGCTTCTGCTCCTGATCCTGGTCCTGGTTCTGATTCAGTCTCTGGTTCTGATTCGGGATCTGATTCTGTTTCTTGTTATGATTCATATTCTGGTTCTGGCTTTTGTTCAGATTCTGACCCTGATTCTGGTTCTGGTTCAGATTCTGCATCTGGTTCTGATTCTGATACTGGTTCTGATTATGATTATGATACTGGTTCTGATTATGATTATGGTTCTGGTTCTGATTATGATTCTATTTCTGGTTCTGGTTCTGGTTCTAATTCTGCTCTGGTTCTGGTTATGATTCGGGTTTTGATTCAGGTTCTGGTTCTGATACTGGTTCTGCTTCTGGTTCTTATTCGGGTTATGATTCTGGTTCTCATTCTGATTCTGGTTCTGGTTTTGGTCCTGATTCTGGTTCTGATTCTGATTCAGGTTCTGGTTCTGATTCTGGTTCTGGTTCTGGTACTCATTCTGATTCATATTCTGGTTCTGGCTTTGGTTGCGGTTGGGAATCGGGTTCTGATTCCGGTTATCGTTTTGATTCTAATTCTGGTTCCGGTTCTGATTCTGGCTCTGATTCTGGTTCTGGTTCTGATTCAGATTCAGATTCTGATTATGGTTCTGGTTCTGGTTCTGGTTCCAGGACTGATTCTGGTTCTGTTTCTAATCCTGATTCTGGTTCTTGTTCTGGTTCCAGTTCTGATTCTGATACTGATTCTTGTTCTGATTCTGATTCTGGTTCTGGTTCTGATTCTGTTTATGATACTTATTCTTGTTTTGATTCTCGTTCCGGTTCTGGTTCCTGTTCTGATTCTGCTCATAATTCTGCTTCTGATTCTGATTCTTGATCTGATTTTGATTTTGATTCTGGTTCTAGTTCTGATTCTGATTCTTTTTCTTATTTTGATTCCAGTTCTGGTTACTGTTCTGATTCTGGTCATGAGTCTGGATCTGGTTCTGATTATGATTCTGGTTCTGATTCTGATTCTGAGTCTCCTTCTCGCTCCGGTTCGTGTTCTGGTTCTGTTTCATGTTCTGATTTTGTTTCTGGTTCTTATTCAGGTTCTGGTTCTTATTCTGATTCTGGTCATGATTCTGCTTCTGATTCTGATTCTTTTCCTGGTTCTGGTTCTGATCTGATTCTGGTTCTGATTCTGATTCTGGCTCTGATTCTGGTTCTGGTTCTGATTCTGATTCAGATTCTGGTTCTGATTCTTGCTCTGATTCTGGTTTTGGTTCTGATTCTGCATCTGGTTCTGATTCTGACACTGGTTCTGATTATGATTCTATTTCTGGTTCTGGTTCTGATTCCGGTTCTGGTTCTGGTCCTGATTCTGATTCTGGTTCTGATTCTGGTTCTGGTTCCGGTTCTGATTCTGGTTCTGAATCTTGTTCTGATTATGATACTTGTTCTGGTTCTGGTTCTGATTCGTGTTCTGGTTCTGGTCCTGATTCTGATTCGGTTTCTGATTCTGGTTCTTTTTCTGATTCTGATTCTGGTTCTTGTTCTGATTCTGGTTCCATTTCTGATTCTGGTCCTGATTCTGGTTCTGGTTCTGATTTGCATCCTGAATCTGGTTCTCCTTCTGACTCTGATTCTGATTCTGCTTCTGGTTCTGCTTCTGGTTCTGCTTTTGGTTCTGCTTCTGCTCCTGATCCTAGTCCTGGTTCTGATTCAGTCTCTGGTTCTGATTCGGGATCTGATTCTGTTTCTTGTTATGATTCATATTCTGGTTCTGGCTTTTGTTCAGATTCTGACCCTGATTCTGGTTCTGGTTCAGATTCTGCATCTGGTTCTGATTCTGATACTGGTTCTGATTATGATTATGATACTGGTTCTGATTATGATTATGGTTCTGGTTCTGATTATGATTCTATTTCTGGTTCTGGTTCTGGTTCTAATTCTGCTCTGGTTCTGGTTATGATTCGGGTTTTGATTCAGGTTTTGGTTCTGATACTGGTTCTGCTTCTGGTTCTTATTCGGGTTATGATTCTGGTTCTCATTCTGATTCTGGTTCTGGTTTTGGTCCTGATTCTGGTTCTGATTCTGATTCAGGTTCTGGTTCTGATTCTGGTTCTGGTTCTGGTACTCATTCTGATTCATATTCTGGTTCTGGCTTTGGTTACGGTTGGGAATCGGGTTCTGATTCCGGTTATCGTTTTGATTCTAATTCTGGTTCCGGTTCTGATTCTGGCTCTGATTCTGGTTCTGGTTCTGATTCAGATTCTGATTCTGATTATGGTTCTGGTTCTGGTTCTGGTTCCAGGACTGATTCTGGTTCTGTTTCTAATCCTGATTCTGGTTCTTGTTCTGGTTCCAGTTCTGATTCTGATACTGATTCTTGTTCTGATTCTGATTCTGGTTCTGGTTCTGATTCTTTTTCTGATTCTGGTTCTTGTTTTGATTCTGATTCTGGTTCTGGTTCCTGTTCTGATTCTGGTCATGATTCTGGTTCTGATTCTGATTCTTGATCTTATTTTGATTTTGATTCTGGTTCTAGTTCTGATTCTGATTCTTTTTCTTATTTTGATTCCAGTTCTTGTTACCGTTCTGATTCTGGTCATGAGTCTGGATCTGGTTCTGATTCTGATTCTGGTTCTGATTCTGATTCTGATTCTCCTTCTCGCTCCGGTTCGTGTTCTGGTTCTGTTTCATGTTCTGATTTTGTTTCTGGTTCTTATTCAGGTTCTGGTTCTTATTCTGATTCTATTTATGATTCTGCTTCTGATTCTGATTCTTTTCCTGGTTCTGGTTCTGATCTGATTCTGGTTCTGATTCTGATTCTGGCTCTGATTCTGGTTCTGGTTCTGATTCTGATTCAGATTCTGGTTCTGATTCTTGCTCTGATTCTGATCTGATTCTGGTTCTGATTCTGATTCCGGTTCTGGTCCTGGTCCTGATTCTGATTCTGGTTCTGATTCTGGTTCTGGTTCCGGTTCTGATTCTGGTTCTGAATCTTGTTCTGATTATGATACTTGTTCTGGTTCTGGTACTGATTCGGGTTCTGGTTCTGGTCCTGATTCTGATTCGGTTTCTGATTCTGTTTCTTTTTCTGATTCTGATTCTGGTTCTTGTTCTGATTCTGGTTCCATTTCTGATTCTGGTCCTGATTCTGGTTCTGGTTCTGATTTGCATCCTGAATCTGGTTCTCCTTCTGACTCTGATTCTGATTCTGCTTCTGGTTCTGCTTCTGGTTCTGCTTTTGGTTCTGCTTCTGCTCCTGATCCTGGTCCTGGTTCTGATTCAGTCTCTGGTTCTGATTCGGGATCTGATTCTGTTTCTTGTTATGATTCATATTCTGGTTCTGGCTTTTGTTCAGATTCTGACCCTGATTCTGGTTCTGGTTCAGATTCTGCATCTGGTTCTGATTCTGATACTGGTTCTGATTATGATTATGATACTGGTTCTGATTATGATTATGGTTCTGGTTCTGATTATGATTCTATTTCTGGTTCTGGTTCTGGTTCTAATTCTGCTCTGGTTCTGGTTATGATTCGGGTTTTGATTCAGGTTCTGGTTCTGATACTGGTTCTGCTTCTGGTTCTTATTCGGGTTATGATTCTGGTTCTCATTCTGATTCTGGTTCTGGTTTTGGTCCTGATTCTGGTTCTGATTCTGATTCAGGTTCTGGTTCTGATTCTGGTTCTGGTTCTGGTACTCATTCTGATTCATATTCTGGTTCTGGCTTTGGTTGCGGTTGGGAATCGGGTTCTGATTCCGGTTATCGTTTTGATTCTAATTCTGGTTCCGGTTCTGATTCTGGCTCTGATTCTGGTTCTGGTTCTGATTCAGATTCAGATTCTGATTATGGTTCTGGTTCTGGTTCTGGTTCCAGGACTGATTCTGGTTCTGTTTCTAATCCTGATTCTGGTTCTTGTTCTGGTTCCAGTTCTGATTCTGATACTGATTCTTGTTCTGATTCTGATTCTGGTTCTGGTTCTGATTCTGTTTATGATACTTATTCTTGTTTTGATTCTCGTTCCGGTTCTGGTTCCTGTTCTGATTCTGCTCATAATTCTGCTTCTGATTCTGATTCTTGATCTGATTTTGATTTTGATTCTGGTTCTAGTTCTGATTCTGATTCTTTTTCTTATTTTGATTCCAGTTCTGGTTACTGTTCTGATTCTGGTCATGAGTCTGGATCTGGTTCTGATTATGATTCTGGTTCTGATTCTGATTCTGAGTCTCCTTCTCGCTCCGGTTCGTGTTCTGGTTCTGTTTCATGTTCTGATTTTGTTTCTGGTTCTTATTCAGGTTCTGGTTCTTATTCTGATTCTGGTCATGATTCTGCTTCTGATTCTGATTCTTTTCCTGGTTCTGGTTCTGATCTGATTCTGGTTCTGATTCTGATTCTGGCTCTGATTCTGGTTCTGGTTCTGATTCTGATTCAGATTCTGGTTCTGATTCTTGCTCTGATTCTGGTTTTGGTTCTGATTCTGCATCTGGTTCTGATTCTGACACTGGTTCTGATTATGATTCTATTTCTGGTTCTGGTTCTGATTCCGGTTCTGGTTCTGGTCCTGATTCTGATTCTGGTTCTGATTCTGGTTCTGGTTCCGGTTCTGATTCTGGTTCTGAATCTTGTTCTGATTATGATACTTGTTCTGGTTCTGGTTCTGATTCGTGTTCTGGTTCTGGTCCTGATTCTGATTCGGTTTCTGATTCTGGTTCTTTTTCTGATTCTGATTCTGGTTCTTGTTCTGATTCTGGTTCCATTTCTGATTCTGGTCCTGATTCTGGTTCTGGTTCTGATTTGCATCCTGAATCTGGTTCTCCTTCTGACTCTGATTCTGATTCTGCTTCTGGTTCTGCTTCTGGTTCTGCTTTTGGTTCTGCTTCTGCTCCTGATCCTAGTCCTGGTTCTGATTCAGTCTCTGGTTCTGATTCGGGATCTGATTCTGTTTCTTGTTATGATTCATATTCTGGTTCTGGCTTTTGTTCAGATTCTGACCCTGATTCTGGTTCTGGTTCAGATTCTGCATCTGGTTCTGATTCTGATACTGGTTCTGATTATGATTATGATACTGGTTCTGATTATGATTATGGTTCTGGTTCTGATTATGATTCTATTTCTGGTTCTGGTTCTGGTTCTAATTCTGCTCTGGTTCTGGTTATGATTCGGGTTTTGATTCAGGTTTTGGTTCTGATACTGGTTCTGCTTCTGGTTCTTATTCGGGTTATGATTCTGGTTCTCATTCTGATTCTGGTTCTGGTTTTGGTCCTGATTCTGGTTCTGATTCTGATTCAGGTTCTGGTTCTGATTCTGGTTCTGGTTCTGGTACTCATTCTGATTCATATTCTGGTTCTGGCTTTGGTTACGGTTGGGAATCGGGTTCTGATTCCGGTTATCGTTTTGATTCTAATTCTGGTTCCGGTTCTGATTCTGGCTCTGATTCTGGTTCTGGTTCTGATTCAGATTCTGATTCTGATTATGGTTCTGGTTCTGGTTCTGGTTCCAGGACTGATTCTGGTTCTGTTTCTAATCCTGATTCTGGTTCTTGTTCTGGTTCCAGTTCTGATTCTGATACTGATTCTTGTTCTGATTCTGATTCTGGTTCTGGTTCTGATTCTTTTTCTGATTCTGGTTCTTGTTTTGATTCTGATTCTGGTTCTGGTTCCTGTTCTGATTCTGGTCATGATTCTGGTTCTGATTCTGATTCTTGATCTTATTTTGATTTTGATTCTGGTTCTAGTTCTGATTCTGATTCTTTTTCTTATTTTGATTCCAGTTCTTGTTACCGTTCTGATTCTGGTCATGAGTCTGGATCTGGTTCTGATTCTGATTCTGGTTCTGATTCTGATTCTGATTCTCCTTCTCGCTCCGGTTCGTGTTCTGGTTCTGTTTCATGTTCTGATTTTGTTTCTGGTTCTTATTCAGGTTCTGGTTCTTATTCTGATTCTATTCATGATTCTGCTTCTGATTCTGATTCTTTTCCTGGTTCTGGTTCTGATCTGATTCTGGTTCTGATTCTGATTCTGGCTCTGATTCTGGTTCTGGTTCTGATTCTGATTCAGATTCTGGTTCTGATTCTTGCTCTGATTCTGATCTGATTCTGGTTCTGATTCTGATTCCGTTTCAGGTCCTGGTCCTGATTCTGATTCTGGTTCTGATTCTGGTTCTGGTTCCGGTTCTGATTCTGGTTCTGAATCTTGTTCTGATTATGATACTTGTTCTGGTTCTGGTTCTGATTCGGGTTCTGGTTCTGGTCCTGATTCTGATTCGGTTTCTGATTCTGTTTCTTTTTCTGATTCTGATTCTGGTTCTTGTTCTGATTCTGGTTCCATTTCTGATTCTGGTCCTGATTCTGGTTCTGGTTCTGATTTGCATCCTGAATCTGGTTCTCCTTCTGACTCTGATTCTGATTCTGCTTCTGGTTCTGCTTTTGGTTCTGCTTCTGCTCCTGATCCTGGTCCTGGTTCTGATTCAGTCTCTGGTTCTGATTCGGGATCTGATTCTGTTTCTTGTTATGATTCATATTCTGGTTCTGGCTTTTGTTCAGATTCTGACCCTGATTCTGGTTCTGGTTCAGATTCTGCATCTGGTTCTGATTCTGATACTGGTTCTGATTATGATTATGATACTGGTTCTGATTATGATTATGGTTCTGGTTCTGATTATGATTCTATTTCTGGTTCTGGTTCTGGTTCTAATTCTGCTCTGGTTCTGGTTATGATTCGGGTTTTGATTCAGGTTCTGGTTCTGATACTGGTTCTGCTTCTGGTTCTTATTCGGGTTATGATTCTGGTTCTCATTCTGATTCTGGTTCTGGTTTTGGTCCTGATTCTGGTTCTGATTCTGATTCAGGTTCTGGTTCTGATTCTGGTTCTGGTTCTGGTACTCATTCTGATTCATATTCTGGTTCTGGCTTTGGTTACGGTTGGGAATCGGGTTCTGATTCCGGTTATCGTTTTGATTCTAATTCTGGTTCCGGTTCTGATTCTTGCTCTGATTCTGGTTCTGGTTCTGATTCAGATTCAGATTCTGATTATGGTTCTGGTTCTGGTTCTGGTTCCAGGACTGATTCTGGTTCTGTTTCTAATCCTGATTCTGGTTCTTGTTCTGGTTCCAGTTCTGATTCTGATACTGATTCTTGTTCTGATTCTGATTCTGGTTCTGGTTCTGATTCTGTTTATGATACTTATTCTTGTTTTGATTCTCGTTCCGGTTCTGGTTCCTGTTCTGATTCTGCTCATAATTCTGGTTCTGATTCTGATTCTTGATCTGATTTTGATTTTAATTCTGGTTCTAGTTCTGATTCTGATTCTTTTTCTTATTTTGATTCCAGTTCTGGTTACTGTTCTGATTCTGGTCATGAGTCTGGATCTGGTTCTGATTATGATTCTGGTTCTGATTCTGATTCTGAGTCTCCTTCTCGCTCCGGTTCGTGTTCTGGTTCTGTTTCATGTTCTGATTTTGTTTCTGGTTCTTATTCAGGTTCTGGTTCTTATTCTGATTCTGGTCATGATTCTGCTTCTGATTCTGATTCTTTTCCTGGTTCTGGTTCTGATCTGATTCTGGTTCTGATTCTGATTCTGGCTCTGATTCTGGTTCTGGTTCTGATTCTGATTCAGATTCTGGTTCTGATTCTTGCTCTGATTCTGGTTCTGGTTCTGATTCTGCATCTGGTTCTGATTCTGACACTGGTTCTGATTATGATTCTATTTCTGGTTCTGGTTCTGATTCCGGTTCTGGTTCTGGTCCTGATTCTGATTCTGGTTCTGATTCTGGTTCTGGTTCCGGTTCTGATTCTGGTTCTGAATCTTGTTCTGATTATGATACTTGTTCTGGTTCTGGTTCTGATTCGTGTTCTGGTTCTGGTCCTGATTCTGATTCGGTTTCTGATTCTGGTTCTTTTTCTGATTCTGATTCTGGTTCTGGTTCTGATTCTGGTTCCATTTCTGATTCTGGTCCTGATTCTGGTTCTGGTTCTGATTTGCATCCTGAATCTGGTTCTCCTTCTGACTCTGATTCTGATTCTGCTTCTGGTTCTGCTTCTGGTTCTGCTTCTGGTTCTGCTTTTGGTTCTGCTTCTGCTCCTGATCCTGGTCCTGGTTCTGATTCAGGTTCTGGTTCTGATTCGGGATCTGATTCTGTTTCTTGTTCTGATTCATATTCTGGTTCTGGCTTTTGTTTAGATTCTGACCCTGATTCTGGTTCTGGTTCTGATTCTGCATCTGGTTCTGATTCTGATACTGGTTCTGATTATGATTATGATACTGGTTCTGATTATGATTATGGTTCTGGTTCTGATTATGATTCTATTTCTGGTTCTGGTTCTGGTTCTAATTCTGCTCTGGTTCTGGTTATGATTCGGGTTTTGATTCAGGTTCTGGTTCTGATACTGGTTCTGCTTCTGGTTCTTATTCGGGTTATGATTCTGGTTCTCATTCTGATTCTGGTTCTGGTTCTGGTTCTGATTCTGGTTCTGGTTCTGGTACTCATTCTGATTCATATTCTTGTTCTGGCTTTGGTTACGGTTGTGAATCGGGTTCTGATTCCGGTTATCGTTTTGATTCTAATTCTGGTTCCGGTTCTGATTCTGGCTCTGATTCTGGTTCTGGTTCTGATTCAGATTCAGATTCTGATTATGGTTCTGGTTCTGGTTCTGGTTCCACGACTGATTCTGGTTCTGTTTCTAATCCTGATTCTGGTTCTTGTTCTGGTTCCAGTTCTGATTCTGATACTGATTCTTGTTCTGATTCTGATTCTGGTTCTGGTTCTGATTCTTTTTCTGATTCTGGTTCTTGTTTTGATTCTGATTCCGGTTCTGGTTCCTGTTCTGATTCTGGTCATGATTCTGGTTCTGATTCTGATTCTTGATCTGATTTTGATTTTGATTCTGGTTCTAGTTCTGATTCTTATTCTTTTTCTTATTTTGATTCCAGTTCTGGTTACTGTTCTGATTCTGGTCATGAGTCTGGATCTGGTTCTGATTCTGATTCTGGTTCTGATTCTGATTCTGATTCTCCTTCTCGCTCCGGTTCATGTTCTGGTTCTGTTTCATGTTCTGATTTTGTTTCCGGTTCTTATTCAGGTTCTGGATCTTATTCTGATTCTGGTCATGATTCTGCTTCTGATTCTGATTCTTTTCCTGGTTCTGGTTCTGATCTGATTCTGGTTCTGATTCTGAATCTAGCTCTGATTCTGGTTCTGATTCTGGTTCTGGTTCTGATTCTGATTCAGATTCTGGTTCTGATTCTTGCTCTGATTCTGGTTCTGGTTCTGATTCTGATTCTGATTCTGGTTCTGGTTCTGGTCCTGATTCTGATTCTGGTTCGGGTTCTGATTCTGGTTCTGAATCTTGTTCTGATTATGATACTTGTTCTGGTTCTGGTTCTGATTCGGGTTCTGGTTCTGGTCCTGATTCTGATTCAGTTTCTGATTCTGGTTCTTTTTCTGATTCTGATTCTGGTTCTGGTTCTGATTCTGGTTCCATTTCTGATTCTGGTCCTGATTCTGGTTCTGGTTCTGATTTGCATCCTGAATCTGGTTCTCCTTCTGACTCTGATTCTGATTCTGCTTCTGGTTCTGCTTCTGGTTCTGCTTTTGGTTCTGCTTCTGCTCCTGATCCTGGTCCTGGTTCTGATTCAGGCTCTGGTTCTGATTCGGGATCTGATTCTGTTTCTTGTTCTGATTCATATTCTGGTTCTGGCTTTTGTTCAGATTCTGACCCTGATTCTGGTTCTGGTTCTGATTCTGCATCTGGTTCTGATTCTGATACTGGTTCTGATTATGATTATGATACTGGTTCTGATTATGATTATGGTTCTGGTTCTGATTATGATTCTATTTCTGGTTCTGGTTCTGGTTCTAATTCTGCTCTGGTTCTGGTTATGATTCGGGTTTTGATTCAGGTTCTGGTTCTGATACTGGTTCTGCTTCTGGTTCTTATTCGGGTTATGATTCTGGTTCTCATTCTGATTCTGGTTCTGGTTTTGGTCCTGATTCTGGTTCTGATTCTGATTCAGGTTCTGATTCTGATTCTGGTTCTGGTTCTGGTACTCATTCTGATTCATATTCTGGTTCTGGCTTTGGTTACGGTTGGGAATCGGGTTCTGATTCCGGTTATCGTTTTTATTCTAATTCTGGTTCCGGTTCTGATTCTGGCTCTGATTCTGGTTCTGGTTCTGATTCAGATTCAGATTCTGATTATGGTTCTGGTTCTGGTTCTGGTTCCACGACTGATTCTGGTTCTGTTTCTAATCCTGATTCTGGTTCTTGTTCTGGTTCCAGTTCTGATTCTGATACTGATTCTTGTTCTGATTCTGATTCTGGTTCTGGTTCTGATTCTGTTTATGATACTTATTCTTGTTTTGATTCTCATTCCGGTTCTGGTTCCTGTTCTGATTCTGCTCATAATTCTGGTTCTGATTCTGATTCTTGTTCTGATTTTGATTTTGATTCTGGTTCTAGTTCTGATTCTGATTCTTTTTCTTATTTTGATTCCAGTTCTGGTTACTGTTCTGATTCTGGTCATGAGTCTGGATCTGGTTCTGATTCTGATTCTGGTTCTGATTCTGATTCTGATTCTCCTTCTCGCTCCGGTTCGTGTTCTGGTTCTGTTTCATGTTCTGATTTTGTTTCTGGTTCTTATTCAGGTTCTGGTTCTTATTCTGATTCTGGTCATGATTCTGCTTCTGATTCTGATTCTTTTCCTGGTTCTGGTTCTGATCTGATTCTGGTTCTGATTCTGATTCTGGCTCTGATTCTGGTTCTGGTTCTGATTCTGATTCAGATTCTGGTTCTGATTATTGCTCTGATTCTGGTTCTGGTTCTGATTCTGCATCTGGTTCTGATTCTGATACTGGTTCTGATTATGATTCTATTTCTGGTTCTGGTTCTGATTCCGGTTCTGGTTCTGGTCCTGATTCTGATTCTGGTTCTGATTCTGGTTCTGGTTCCGGTTCTGATTCTGGTTCTGAATCTTGTTCTGATTATGATACTTGTTCTGGTTCTGGTTCTGATTCGGGTTCTGGTTCTGGTCCTGATTCTGATTCGGTTTCTGATTCTGGTTCTTTTTCTGATTCTGATTCTGGTTCTGGTTCTGATTCTGGTTCCATTTCTGATTCTGGTCCTGATTCTGGTTCTGGTTCTGATTTGCATCCTGAATCTGGTTCTCCATCTGACTGTTCTGCTTCTAGTTCTGCTTCTGCTGCTGATCCTGGTCCTGGTTCTAATACGGGATCTGATTCTGTTTCTTGTTCTGATTCATATTCTGGATCTGGCTTTGGTTGAGATTCTGACCCTGATTCTGGTTCTGGTTCTGATTCTGCATCTGGTTCTGATTCTGCATCTGGTTCTGATTCTGATACTGGTTCTGATTATGATTCTATTTCTGGTTCTGGTTCTGATTCCGGTTCTGGTTCTGTTCCTGATTCTGATTCTGGTTCTGATTCTGGTTCTGGTTCCATTTCTGATTCTGGTCCTGATTCTGGTTCTGGTTCTGATTTGCATCCTGAATCTGGTTCTCCTTCTGACTCTGATTCTGATTCTGCTTCTGGTTCTGCTTCTGGTTCAGCTTTTGGTTCTGCTTCTGCTCCTGATCCTGGTCCTGGTTCTGATTCAGGCTCTGGTTCTGATTCGGGATCTGATTCTGTTTCTTGTTCTGATTCATATTCTGGTTCTGGCTTTTGTTCAGATTCTGACCCTGATTCTGGTTCTGGTTCTGATTCTGCATCTGGTTCTGATTCTGATACTGGTTCTGATTATGATTATGATACTGGTTCTGATTATGATTATGGTTCTGGTTCTGATTATGATTCTATTTCTGGTTCTGGTTCTGGTTCTAACTCTGCTCTGGTTCTGGTTATGATTCGGGTTTTGATTCAGGTTCTGGTTCTGATACTGGTTCTGCTTCTGGTTCTTATTCGGGTTATGATTCTGGTTCTCATTCTGATTCTGGTTCTGGTTTTGGTCCTGATTCTGGTTCTGATTCTGATTCTGGTTCTGGTTCTGATTCTGGTTCTGGTTCTGGTACTCATTCTGATTCATATTCTGGTTCTGGCTTTGGTTACGGTTGGGAATCGGGTTCTGATTCCGGTTATCGTTTTGATTCTAATTCTGGTTCCGGTTCTGATTCTGGCTCTGATTCTGGTTCTGGTTCTGATTCAGATTCAGATTCTGATTATGGTTCTTGTTCTGGTTCTGGTTCCAGGACTGATTCTGGTTCTGTTTCTAATCCTGATTCTGGTTCTTGTTCTGGTTCCAGTTCTGATTCTGATACTGATTCTTGTTCTGATTCTGATTCTGGTTCTGGTTCTGATTCTGTTTATTATACTTACTCTTGTTTTGATTCTCGTTCCGGTTCTGGTTCCTGTTCTGATTCTGCTCATAATTCTGGTTCTGATTCTGATTCTTGATCTGATTTTGATTTTGATTCTGGTTCTAGTTCTGATTCTGATTCTTTTTCTTATTTTGATTCCAGTTCTGGTTACTGTTCTGATTCTGGTCATGAGTCTGGATCTGGTTCTGATTCTGATTCTGGTTCTGATTCTGATTCTGATTCTCCTTCTCGCTCCGGTTCGTGTTCTGGTTCTGTTTCATGTTCTGATTTTGTTTCTGGTTCTTATTCAGGTTCTGGTTCTTATTCTGATTCTGGTCATGATTCTGCTTCTGATTCTGATTCTTTTCCTGTTTCTGGTTCTGATCTGATTCTGGTTCTGATTCTGATTCTGGCTCTGATTCTGGTTCTGGTTCTGATTCTGATTCAGATTCTGGTTCTGATTCTTGCTCTGATTCTGGTTCTGGTTCTGATTCTGCATCTGGTTCTGATTCTGATACTGGTTCTGATTATGATTCTATTTCTGGTTCTGGTTCTGATTCCGCTTCTGGTTCTGGTCCTGATTCTGATTCTGGTTCTGATTCTGGTTCTGGTTCCGGTTCTGATTCTGGTTCTGAATCTTGTTCTGATTATGATACTTGTTCTGGTTCTGGTTCTGATTCGGGTTCTGGTTCTGGTCCTGATTCTGATTCGGTTTCTGATTCTGGTTCTTTTTCTGATTCTGATTCTGGTTCTGGTTCTGATTCTGGTTCCATTTCTGATTCTGGTCCTGATTCTGGTTCTGGTTCTGATTTGCATCCTGAATCTGGTTCTCCTTCTGACTGTTCTGCTTCTAGTTCTGCTTCTGCTGCTGATCCTGGTCCTGGTTCTAATACGGGATCTGATTCTGTTTCTTTTTCTGATTCATATTCTGGATCTGGCTTTGGTTGAGATTCTGACCCTGATTCTGGTTCTGGTTCTGATTCTGCATCTGGTTCTGATTCTGATACTGGTTCTGATTATGATTCTATTTCTGGTTCTGGTTCTGATTCCGGTTCTGGTTCTGTTCCTGATTCTGATTCTGGTTCTGATTCTGGTTCTGGTACCGGTTCTGATTCTGGTTCTGAATCTTGTTCTGATTATGATACTTGTTTTGGTTCTGGTTCTGATTCGGGTTCTGGTTCTTGTCCTGATTCTGATTCGGTTTCTGATTCTGGTTCTTTTTCTGATTCTGATTCTGGTTCTGGTTCTGATTCTGGTTCCATTTCTGATTCTGGTCCTGATTCTGGTTCTGGTTCTGATTTGCATCCTGAATCTGGTTCTCCTTCTGACTCTGATTCTGATTCTGCTTCTGGTTCTGCTTCTGGTTCTGCTTCTGGTTCTGCTTTTGGTTCTGCTTCTGCTCCTGATCCTGGTCCTGGTTCTGATTCAGGTTCTGGTTCTGATTCGGGATCTGATTCTGTTTCTTGTTCTGATACATATTCTGGTTCTGGCGTTTGTTTAGATTCTGACCCTGATTCTGGTTCTGGTTCTGATTCTGCATCTGGTTCTGATTCTGATACTGGTTCTGATTATGATTATGATACTGGTTCTGATTATGATTATGGTTCTGGTTCTGATTATGATTCTATTTCTGGTTCTGGTTCTGGTTCTAATTCTGCTCTGGTTCTGGTTATGATTCGGATTTTGATTCAGGTTCTGGTTCTGATACTGGTTCTGCTTCTGGTTCTTATTCGGGTTATGATTCTGGTTCTCATTCTGATTCTGGTTCTGGTTTTGGTCCTGATTCTGGTTCTGATTCTGATTCTGGTTCTGGTTCTGATTCTGGTTCTGGTTCTGGTACTCATTCTGATTCATATTCTTGTTCTGGCTTTGGTTACGGTTGTGAATCGGGTTCTGATTCCGGTTATCGTTTTGATTCTAATTCTGGTTCCGGTTCAGATTCTGGCTCTGATTCTGGTTCTGCTTCTGATTCATATTCAGATTCTGATTATGGTTCTGGTTCTGGTTCTGGTTCCAGGACTGATTCTGGTTCTGTTTCTAATCCTGATTCTGGTTCTTGTTCTGGTTCCAGTTCTGATTCTGATACTGATTCTTGTTCTGATTCTGATTCTGGTTCTGGTTCTGATTCTTTTTCTGATTCTGGTTCTGGTTCCGGTTCTGATTCTGGTTCTGAATCTTGTTCTGATTATGATACTTGTTCTGGTTCTGGTTCTGATTCGGGTTCTGGTTCTGGTCCTGATTCTGATTCGGTTTCTGATTCTGGTTTTTTTTCTGATTCTGATTCTGGTTCTGGTTCTGATTCTGGTTCCATTTCTGATTCTGGTCCTGATTCTGGTTCTGGTTCTGATTTGCATCCTGAATCTGGTTCTCCATCTGACTGTTCTGCTTCTAGTTCTGCTTCTGCTGCTGATCCTGGTCCTGGTTCTAATACGGGATCTGATTCTGTTTCTTGATCTGATTCATATTCTGGATCTGGCTTTGGTTGAGATTCTGACCCTGATTCTGGTTCTGGTTCTGATTCTGCATCTGGTTCTTATTCTGATACTGGTTCTGATTATGATTCTATTTCTGGTTCTGGTTCTGATTCCGGTTCTGGTTCTGTTCCTGATTCTGATTCTGGTTCTGATTCTGGTTCTGGTTCCATTTCTGATTCTGGTCCTGATTCTGGTTCTGGTTCTGATTTGCATCCTGAATCTGGTTCTCCTTCTGACTCTGATTCTGATTCTGCTTCTGGTTCTGCTTCTGGTTCAGCTTTTGGTTCTGCTTCTGCTCCTGATCCTGGTCCTGGTTCTGATTCAGGCTCTGGTTCTGATTCGGGATCTGATTCTGTTTCTTGTTCTGATTCATATTCTGCTTCTGGCTTTTGTTCAGATTCTGACCCTGATTCTGGTTCTGGTTCTGATTCTGCATCTGGTTCTGATTCTGATACTGGTTCTGATTATGATTATGATACTGGTTCTGATTATGATTATGGTTCTGGTTCTGATTATGATTCTATTTCTGGTTCTGGTTCTGGTTCTAACTCTGCTCTGGTTCTGGTTATGATTCGGGTTTTGATTCAGGTTCTGGTTCTGATACTGGTTCTGCTTCTGGTTCTTATTCGGGTTATGATTCTGGTTCTCATTCTGATTCTGGTTCTGGTTTTGGTCCTGATTCTGGTTCTGATTCTGATTCTGGTTCTGGTTCTGATTCTGGTTCTGGTTCTGGTACTCATTCTGATTCATATTCTGGTTCTGGCTTTGGTTACGGTTGGGAATCGGGTTCTGATTCCGGTTATCGTTTTGATTCTAATTCTGGTTCCGGTTCTGATTCTGGCTCTGATTCTGGTTCTGGTTCTGATTCAGATTCAGATTCTGATTATGGTTCTTGTTCTGGTTCTGGTTCCAGGACTGATTCTGGTTCTGTTTCTAATCCTGATTCTGGTTCTTGTTCTGGTTCCAGTTCTGATTCTGATACTGATTCTTGTTCTGATTCTGATTCTGGTTCTGGTTCTGATTCTGTTTATGATACTTACTCTTGTTTTGATTCTCGTTCCGGTTCTGGTTCCTGTTCTGATTCTGGTCATAATTCTGGTTCTGATTCTGATTCTTGATCTGATTTTGATTTTGATTCTGGTTCTAGTTCTGATTCTGATTCTTTTTCTTATTTTGATTCCAGTTCTGGTTACTGTTCTGATTCTGGTCATGAGTCTGGATCTGGTTCTGATTCTGATTCTGGTTCTGATTCTGATTCTGATTCTCCTTCTCGCTCCGGTTCGTGTTCTGGTTCTGTTTCATGTTCTGATTTTGTTTCTGGTTCTTATTCAGGTTCTGGTTCTTATTCTGATTCTGGTCATGATTCTGCTTCTGATTCTGATTCTTTTCCTGTTTCTGGTTCTGATCTGATTCTGGTTCTGATTCTGATTCTGGCTCTGATTCTGGTTCTGGTTCTGATTCTGATTCAGATTCTGGTTCTGATTCTTGCTCTGATTCTGGTTCTGGTTCTGATTCTGCATCTGGTTCTGATTCTGATACTGGTTCTGATTATGATTCTATTTCTGGTTCTGGTTCTGATTCCGCTTCTGGTTCTGGTCCTGATTCTGATTCTGGTTCTGATTCTGGTTCTGGTTCCGGTTCTGATTCTGGTTCTGAATCTTGTTCTGATTATGATACTTGTTCTGGTTCTGGTTCTGATTCGGGTTCTGGTTCTGGTCCTGATTCTGATTCGGTTTCTGATTCTGGTTCTTTTTCTGATTCTGATTCTGGTTCTGGTTCTGATTCTGGTTCCATTTCTGATTCTGGTCCTGATTCTGGTTCTGGTTCTGATTTGCATCCTGAATCTGGTTCTCCTTCTGACTGTTCTGCTTCTAGTTCTGCTTCTGCTGCTGATCCTGGTCCTGGTTCTAATACGGGATCTGATTCTGTTTCTTTTTCTGATTCATATTCTGGATCTGGCTTTGGTTGAGATTCTGACCCTGATTCTGGTTCTGGTTCTGATTCTGCATCTGGTTCTGATTCTGATACTGGTTCTGATTATGATTCTATTTCTGGTTCTGGTTCTGATTCCGGTTCTGGTTCTGTTCCTGATTCTGATTCTGGTTCTGATTCTGGTTCTGGTTCCGGTTCTGATTCTGGTTCTGAATCTTGTTCTGATTATGATACTTGTTTTGGTTCTGGTTCTGATTCGGGTTCTGGTTCTGGTCCTGATTCTGATTCGGTTTCTGATTCTGGTTCTTTTTCTGATTCTGATTCTGGTTCTGGTTCTGATTCTGGTTCCATTTCTGATTCTGGTCCTGATTCTGGTTCTGGTTCTGATTTGCATCCTGAATCTGGTTCTCCTTCTGACTCTGATTCTGATTCTGCTTCTGGTTCTGCTTCTGGTTCTGCTTCTGGTTCTGCTTTTGGTTCTGCTTCTGCTCCTGATCCTGGTCCTGGTTCTGATTCAGGTTCTGGTTCTGATTCGGGATCTGATTCTGTTTCTTGTTCTGATACATATTCTGGTTCTGGCGTTTGTTTAGATTCTGACCCTGATTCTGGTTCTGGTTCTGATTCTGCATCTGATTCTGATTCTGATACTGGTTCTGATTATGATTATGATACTGGTTCTGATTATGATTATGGTTCTGGTTCTGATTATGATTCTATTTCTGGTTCTGGTTCTGGTTCTAATTGTGCTCTGGTTCTGGTTATGATTCGGATTTTGATTCAGGTTCTGGTTCTGATACTGGTTCTGCTTCTGGTTCTTATTCGGGTTATGATTCTGGTTCTAATTCTGATTCTGTTTCTGTTTCTGGTTCTGATTCTGGTTCTGGTTCTGGTACTCATTCTGATTCATATTCTTGTTCTGGCTTTGGTTACGGTTGTGAATCGGGTTCTGATTCCGGTTATCGTTTTGATTCTAATTCTGGTTCCGGTTCAGATTCTGGCTCTGATTCTGGTTCTGCTTCTGATTCATATTCAGATTCTGATTATGGTTCTGGTTCTGGTTCTGGTTCCAGGACTGATTCTGGTTCTGATTCTGATTCTTGATCTGATTTTGATTTTGATTCTTGTTCTAGTTCTGATTCTGATTATTTTTCTTATTTTGATTCCAGTTCTGGTTACTGTTCTGATTCTGGTCATGAGTCTGGATCTGGTTCTGATTCTGATTCTGGTTCTGATTCTGATTCTGATTCTCCTTCTCGCTCCGGTTCGTGTTCTGGTTCTGTTTCATGTTCTGATTTTGTTTCTGGTTCTTATTCAGGTTCTGGTTCTTATTCTGATTCTGGTCATGATTCTGCTTCTGATTCTGATTCTTTTCCTGGTTCTGGTTCTGATCTGATTCTGGTTCTGATTCTGAATCTGGCTCTGATTCTGGTTCTGGTTCTGATTCTGATTCAGATTCTGGTTCTGATTCTTGCTCTGATTCTGGTTCTGGTTCTGATTCTGATTCTGATTCTGATTCTGGTTCTGGTTCTGATTCTTGTGTTGAGTCTGATTCCGGTTCTGGTTCCTGTTCTGATTCAGGTCATGATTCTGGTTCTGATTCTGATTCTTGTTCTGATTTTGATTTTGATTCTGGTTCTGGTTCTGATTCTGATTCTTGTTCTTGTTCTGTTGCTGGTTGTGGTTCTTGATCTGATTCTGATTCTGGTTCTGATTCTGATTCTTGATCTGATTTTGATTTTGATTCTGGTTCTAGTTCTGATTCTGATTCTTTTTCTTATTTTGATTCCAGTTCTGGTTACTGTTCTGATTCTGGTCATGAGTCTGGATCTGGTTCTGATTCTGATTCTGGTTCTGATTCTGATTCTGATTCTCCTTCTCGCTCCGGTTCGTGTTCTGGTTCTGTTTCATGTTCTGATTTTGTTTCTGGTTCTTATTCAGGTTCTGGTTCTTATTCTGATTCTGGTCATGATTCTGCTTCTGATTCTGATTCTTTTCCTGGTTCTGGTTCTGATCTGATTCTGGTTCTTATTCTTAATCTGGCTCTGATTCTGGTTCTGCTTCTGATTCTGATTCAGATTCTGGTTCTGATTCTTGCTCTGATTCCGGTTCTGGTTCCTGTTCTGATTCTGGTCATGATTCTGGTTCTGATTCTGATTCTGGTTCTGGTTCTGGTACTCATTCTGATTCATATTCTTGTTCTGGCTTTGGTTACGGTTGTGAATCGGGTTCTGATTCCGGTTATCGTTTTGATTCTAATTCTGGTTCCGGTTCAGATTCTGGCTCTGATTCTGGTTCTGCTTCTGATTCATATTCAGATTCTGATTATGGTTCTGGTTCTGGTTCTGGTTCCAGGACTGATTCTGGTTCTGTTTCTAATCCTGATTCTGGTTCTTGTTCTGGTTCCAGTTCTGATTCTGATACTGATTCTTGTTCTGATTCTGATTCTGGTTCTGGTTCTGATTCTTTTTCTGATTCTGGTTCTTGTTTTGATTCTGATTCCGGTTCTGGTTCCTGTTCTGATTCTGGTCATGATTCTGGTTCTGATTCTGATTCTTGATCTGATTTTGATTTTGATTCTGGTTCTAGTTCTGATTCTGATTCTTTTTCTTATTTTGATTCCAGTTCTGGTTACTGTTCTGATTCTGGTCATGAGTCTGGATCTGGTTCTGATTCTGATTCTGGTTCTGATTCTGATTCTGATTCTCCTTCTTGCTCCGGTTCGTGTTCTGGTTCTGTTTCATGTTCTGATTTTGTTTCTGGTTCTTATTCAGGTTCTGGTTCTTATTCTGATTCTGGTCATGATTCTGCTTCTGATTCTGATTCTTTTCCTGGTGCTGGTTCTGATCTGATTCTGGTTCTGATTCTGATTCTGGCTCTGATTCTGGTTCTGGTTCTGATTCTGATTCAGATTCTGGTTCTGATTCTTGCTCTGATTCTGGTTCTGGTTCTGATTCTGATTCTGATTCTGGTTCTGGTTCTGATTCTTGTGTTGAGTCTGATTCCGGTTCTGGTTCCTGTTCTGATTCTGGTCATGATTCTGGTTCTGATTCTGATTCTTGTTCTGATTTTGATTTTGATTCTGGTTCTGGTTCTGATTCTGATTCTTGTTCTTGTTCTGTTGCTGGTTGTGGTTCTTGATCTGATTCTGATTCTGGTTCTGATTCTGAATCTTGATCTGATTTTGATTTTGATTCTGGTTCTAGTTCTGATTCTGATTCTTTTTCTTATTTTGATTCCAGTTCTGGTTACTGTTCTGATTCTGGTCATGAGTCTGGATCTGGTTCTGATTCTGATTCTGGTTCTGATTCTGATTCTGATTCTCCTTCTCGCTCCGGTTCGTGTTCTGGTTCTGTTTCATGTTCTGATTTTGTTTCTGGTTCTTATTCAGGTTCTGGTTCTTATTCTGATTCTGGTCATGATTCTGCTTCTGATTCTGATTCTTTTCCTGGTTCTGGTTCTGATCTGATTCTGGTTCTGATTCTGAATCTGGCTCTGATTCTGGTTCTGGTTCTGATTCTGATTCAGATTCTGGTTCTGATTCTTGCTCTGATTCCGGTTCTGGTTCCTGTTCTGATTCTGGTCATGATTCTGGTTCTGATTCTGATTCTTGTTCTGATTTTGATTTTGATTTTGGTTCTGGTTCTGATTCTGATTCTTGTTCTTATTTTGATTCCAGTTCTGGTTCCTGTTCTGATTCTGGTCATGAGTCTGGATCTGGTTCTGATTCTGATTCTGGTTCTTGTTCTGTTGCTAGTTGTGGTTCTTGATCTGATTCTGATTCTGGTTCTGATTCTAATTCTGGTTCTGATTCTGGTTGTGGTTCTGATTCTTATTCTGGTTCTCCTTCTCGTTCTTGTTCTTGTTCTTGTTCTGTTTCATGTTCTGATTTTCTTTCTGGTTCTTATTCTGATTCTGGTTCTGGTTCTGATTCTGATTCTGATTCAGGTTCTGATTCTTGCTCTGATTCTGGTTCTGGTTCTGATTCTGATTCTGATTCTGGTTCTGGTTCTGGTTCCAGGTCTGATTCTGGTTCTGTTTCTAATCCTGATTCTGCTTCTGGTTCTGGTTCCAGTTCTGATTCTGATACTGATTCTTGTTCTGATTCTGATTCTGGTTCTGGTTCTGATTCTGTTTATGATTCTGATTCTTGTTTTGATTCTGATTCCAGTTCTGGTTCCTGTTCTGATTCTGGTCATGATTCTGGTTCTGATTTTGATTCTGTTTCTGGTTCTGCTTCTCGTTCTGGTTCTGGCTCAGATTCTGATTCTGATTTTGTTTCTGATTCTGATTCTTGTTCTGATTTTGATTCTGGTTCTGGTTCTGATTCTGATTTTGGTCATTAGTCTGGATCTGTTTCTGATTCTGATTCTGGCTCCGAATCTGGTTCTGAATCTGATTGTGATTCTGATTTTGATTCTGGTTCTGTTTCTTGTTCTGGTTCCGATTCTCGTTCTGGTTCCTGTTCTGATTCTGGTCATGATTCTGGTTCTGATTCTGATTCCGTTCCTTATTCTGGTTCTGATGTGATTCTGGTTCTAGTTCTGGTTCTGATTCTGATTCTGATTCTGGTTCTGGTTCTGGTTCCAGGTCTGATTCTGGTTCTGTTTCTAATCCTGATTCTGCTTCTCGTTCGGGCTCCAGTTCTGATTCTCATACTGATTCTTGTTCTGATTCTGATTCTGGTTCTGGTTCTGATTCTGTTTATGATACTTATTCTTGTTTTGATTCTCATTCCGGTTCTGGTTCCTGTTCTGATTCTGGTCATAATTCTGGTTCTGATTCTGATTCTTGTTCTAATTTTGATTTTGATTCTGGTTCTGGTTCTGATTCTGATTCTTGTTCTTATTTTGATTCCAGTTCTGGTTCCTTTTCTGATTCTGGTCATGAGTCTGGATCTGGTTCTGATTCTGATTCTGGTTCTGATTCAGATTCTGATCCTCCTTCTCGTTCTGGTTCGTGTTCTGGTTCTGTTTCATGTTCTGATTTTGTTTCTGGTTCTTATTCTGGTTCTGGTTCTTATTCTGATTGTGGTCATGATTCTGCTTCTGATTCTGATTCTGTTCCTGATTCTCGTTCTGATCTGATTCTGGTTCTGATTCTGATTCTGAATCTGATTCTGATTCTGGCTCTGATTCTGGTTCTGGTTCAGATTTTGATTCTGATTCTGGTTCTGATTCTTTCTCTGATTCTGGTTCTGTTTCTGGTTCTGAATCTTGTGTTGAGTCTGATTCTGGTTCTGGTTCCTGTTCTGATCTGGTCATGATTCTGGTTCTCATTCTGATTGTGGTTTCTTATTCTGGTTATATATCTGGTTCTGATTCCGATTCTGATACTGATTGTGTTTCTGATTCTGATTCTGGTTGTGGTTCTGATTCTTTTTCTGATTCTGATTCTTGTTTTGATTCTGATTCCGGTTCTGGATCCTGCTCTGATTCTGATCATGATTTTTGTTCTGATTCTGGTTCTGGTTCTGATTCTGATTCTGTTCCTGGTTCTGGTTCTGGTTCTGGTTCTGATGCTGGTTCTGGTTCTGATTCTTGTGTTGAGTCTGATTCCGGTTCTGGTTCCTGTTCTGATCTGGTCATGATTATGGTTCTCATTCTGATTGTGGTTTCTTATTCTGGTTATATTTCTGGTTCTGATTCCGATTCTGATACTGATTGTGTTTCTGATTCTGATTCTGGTTCTGGTTCAGATTCTGATACTGATTCTGATTGTTGTTTTGATTCTGATTCTGGTTCTGGTTCCTGTTCTGATTCTGGTCATGATTCTGGTTCTGATTCTGATTCTTGTTCTGATTTTGATTTTGATTCTGGTTCTGGTTCTGATTCTGATTCTTGTTCTTATTTTGATTCCAGTTCTGGTTCCTGTTCTGATTCTGGTCATGAGTCTGGATCTGGTTCTGATTCTGATTCTGGTTCTTGTTCTGTTGTTGGTTGTGGTTCTTGTTCTGATTCTGATTCTGGTTCTGATTCTGATTCTGGTTCTGATTCTTGCTCTAATTCTGGTTCTGGTTCTGATTCTGATTCTGATGCTGGTTCTGGTTCTGATTCTTGTGTTGAGTCTGATTCCGGTTCTGGTTCCTGTTCTGATCTGGTCATGATTATGGTTCTGATTCTGATTTTTGTTCTGATTCTGGTTCTGGTTCTGATTCTGATTCTGGTTCTGGTTCTGGTTCTGGTTGCAGGTCTGATTCTGGTTCTGTTTCTAATCCTGATTCTGGTTCTTGTTCTGGTTCCAGTTCTGATTCTGATACTGATTCTTGTTCTGATCCTGATCCTGGTTCTGGTTTTTGTTCTGGTTTTGGTTCTGATTCTGTTTCTGATTCTGATCCTGATTCTGATCCTAATTCTTGTTCTGGTTCTGGTTCCAGGCATGATTCTGTTTCTGGTTCTGATCCTGATCCTGGTTCTGGTTTTTGTTCTGGTTTTGGTTCTGATTCTGTTTCTGATTCTGATTCTTGGTTTGAATCTGATTCCGGTTCTGGTTCCTGTTCTGATCTGGTCATGATTCTGGTTCTAATTCTGATTGTGGTTTCTTATTCTGGTTCTGTTTCTTATTCTGGTTCTGGTTCTGCCTGTGATTTTGATTCTGATTCTGTTTATGATTCTGATTGTTGTTTTGATTCTGATTCTGGTTCTGGTTCTGATTCTTGTGTTGAGTCTGATTCCGGTTCTGGTTCCTGTTCTGATCTGGTCATGATTCTGGTTCTCATTCTGATTGTGGTTTCTTATTCTGGTTATATTTCTGATTCTGATTCTGATTCTGATACTGATTGTGTTTCTGATTCTGATTCTGGTTCTGGTTCAGATTCTGATTCTGATTCTGATTGTTGTTTTGATTCTGATTCTGGTTCTGGTTCCTTTTCTGATTCTGGCCATGATGCTGCTTCTGCTTCTGATTCTGTTCCTGGTTCTGGTTCTGGTTCTGGTTATGATCTGATTCTGGTTCTGGTTCGTATTCTGATTCTGGTTCTGATTCTGGTTCTGGTTCTGATTCAGAATTTGATTCTGGTTCTGATTCTGGCTCTGGTTCTGGTTCTGATTCAGATTCAGATTATGATTTTGATTCTGGTTCTGGTTTTGGTTCTTGTTCCAGGACTGATTCTGGTTCTGTTTCTAATCCTGATTCTGGTTCTTGTTCTGGTTCCAGTTCTGATTCTGATACTGATTCTTGTTCTGATTCTGATTCTGGTTCTGGTTCTGATTCTTTTTCTGATTCTGATTCTTGATTTGATTCTGATTCCGTTTCTTGTTCCTGTTCTGATTCTGGTCATGATTCTGGTTCTGATTCTGATTCTTGATCTGATTTTGATTTTGATTCTGGTTCTGGTTCTGATTCTGATTCTTTTTCTTATTTTGATTGCAGTTCTGGTTCCTGTTCTGATTCTGGTCATGAGTCTGGATCTGATTCTGATTCTTGTTCTGATTTTGATTTTGATTCTGGTTCTGGTTCTGATTCTGATTCTTGTTCTTATTTTGATTCCAGTTCTGGTTCCTGTTCTGATTCTGGTCATGAGTCTGGATCTGGTTCAGATTCTGATTCTGGTTCTTGTTCTGTTGTTGGTTGTGGTTCTTGTTCTGATTCTGATTCTGATGCTGGTTCTGGTTCTGATTCTTGTGTTGAGTCTGATTCCGGTTCTGGTTCCTGTTCTGATCTGGTCATGATTATGGTTCTCATTCTGATTGTGGTTTCTTATTCTGGTTATATTTCTGGTTCTGATTCCGATTCTGATACTGATTGTGTTTCTGATTCTGATTCTGGTTCTGGTTCAGATTCTGATTCTGATTCTGATTGTTGTTTTGATTCTGATTCTGGTTCTGGTTCCTGTTCTGATTCTGGTCATGATTCTGGTTCTGATTCTGATTCTTGTTCTGATTTTGATTTTGATTCTGGTTCTGGTTCTGATTCTGATTCTTGTTCTTATTTTGATTCCAGTTCTGGTTCCTGTTCTGATTCTGGTCATGAGTCTGGATCTGGTTCTGATTCTGATTCTGGTTCTTGTTCTGTTGCTGGTTGTGGTTCTTGTTCTGATTCTGATTCTGGTTCTGATTCTAATTCTGGTTCTGATTCTGGTTGTGGTTCTGATTCTTATTCTGGTTCTCCTTCTCGTTCTGGTTCTTGTTCTGGTTCTGTTTCATGTTCTGATTTTGTTTCTGGTTCTTATTCTGATTCTGGTTCTGGTTCTGATTCTGATTCTGATTCTGGTTCTGATTCTTGCTCTGATTCTGGTTCTGGTTCTGATTCTGATTCTGATTCTGGTTCTGGTTCTGGTTCCAGGTCTGATTCTGGTTCTGTTTCTAATCCTGATTCTGCTTCTGGTTATGATTCTGTTCCTGGTTCTAGTTCTGGTTCTGGTTCTGATCTGATTCTGGTTCTGGTTCTGATTCTGATTCTGGTTCTGATTCTGGTTCTGGTTCTGATTCAGAATCTGATTCTGGTTCTTATTCTGGCTCTGATTCTGGTTCTGGTTCTGATTCAGATTCAGATTCTGATTCTGATTCTGGTTCTGGTTCTGGTTCTGGTTGCAGGTCTGATTCTGGTTCTGTTTCTAATCCTGATTCTGGTTCTTGTACTGGTTCCAGTTCTGATTATGATATTGATTCTTGTTCTGATTCTGATTCTGGTTCTGGTTCTGATTCTTTTTCTGATTCTGATTCTTGTTTTGATTCTGATTCCGGTTCTGGATCCTGTTCTGATTCTGGTCATGATTCTGGTTCTGATTCTGATTCTTTTTCTTATTTTGATTCCAGTTCTGGTTCCTGTTCTGATTCTGGTCATGAGTCTGGATCTGATTCTGATTCTTGTTCTGATTTTGATTTTGATTCTGGTTCTGGTTCTGATTCTGATTCTTTTTCTTATTTTGATTCCAGTTCTTGTTCCTGTTCTGATTCTGGTCATGAGTCTGGATCTGGTACTGATTCTGATTCTGGTTCTTGTTCTATTGCTGGTTGTGGTTCTTGTTCTGATTCTGATTCTAATTCTGCTTCTGATTCTGGTTGTGGTTCTGATTCTGTTTATGATTCTGATTCTTGTTTTGATTCAGATTTCAGTTCTGGTTCCTGTTCTGATTCTGGTCATGATCTGGTTCTGATTATGATTCTGTTTCTGGTTCTGCTTCTCATTCTGGTTCTGGCTCAGATTCTGATTCTGATTCTGTTTTTGATTCTGATTCTGGTTCTGGTTCTGATTCTGATTTTGGTCATGAGTCTGGATCTGTTTCTGATTCTGATTCTGGCTCCGATTCTGGTTCTGTTTCTTGTTCTTCATCTGGTTCTGATCTGATTCTGGTTCTGATTCTGGCTCTGATTCTGGTTCTGGTGCTGATTCTGATTCTGATTCTGGTTCTGATTCTGGTTCTGGTTCTGATTCTGATCCTAATTCTTGTTCTGGTTCTGGTTGTGGTTCTGATTCTTATTCTGGTTCTCCTTCTCGTTCTGGTTCTTGTTCTGGTTCTGTTTCATGTTCTGATTTTGTTTCTGGTTCTTATTCTGATTCTGGTTCTGGTTCTGATTCTGATTCTGATTCTGGTTCTGATTCTTGCTCTGATTCTGGTTCTGGTTCTGATTCTGATTCTGATTCTGGTTCTGGTTCTGGTTCCAGGTCTGATTCTGGTTCTGTTTCTAATCATGATTCTGCTTCTGGTTATGATTCTGTTCCTGGTTCTAGTTCTGGTTCTGGTTCTGATCTGATTCTGGTTCTGGTTCTGATTCTGATTCTGGTTCTGATTCTGTTTCTGGTTCTGATTCAGAATCTGATTCTGGTTCTTATTCTGGCTCTGATTCTGGTTCTGGTTCTGATTGAGATTCAGATTCTGATTCTGATTCTGGTTCTGGTTCTGGTTCTGGTTGCAGGTCTGATTCTGGTTCTGTTTCTAATCCTGATTCTGGTTCTTGTTCTGGTTCCAGTTCTGATTATGATATTTATTCTTGTTCTGATTCTGATTCTGGTTCTGGTTCTGATTCTTTTTCTGATTCTGATTCTTGTTTTGATTCTGATTCCGGTTCTAGATCCTGTTCTGATTCTGGTCATGATTCTGGTTCTGATTCTGATTCTTGTTCTGATTTTGATTTTGATTCTGGTTCTGGTTCTGATTCTGATTCTTTTTCTTATTTTGATTCCAGTTCTGGTTCCTGTTCTGATTCTGGTCATGAGTCTGGATCTGATTCTGATTCTTGTTCTGATTTTGATTTTGATTCTGGTTCTGGTTCTGATTCTGATTCTTTTTCTTATTTTGATTCCAGTTCTTGTTCCTGTTCTGATTCTGGTCATGAGTCTGGATCTGGTACTGATTCTGATTCTGGTTCTTGTTCTATTGCTGGTTGTGGTTCTTGTTCTGATTCTGATTCTAATTCTGCTTCTGATTCTGGTTGTGGTTCTGATTCTGTTTATGATTCTGATTCTTGTTTTGATTCAGATTTCAGTTCTGGTTCCTGTTCTGATTCTGGTCATGATCTGGTTCTGATTATGATTCTGTTTCTGGTTCTGCTTCTCATTCTGGTTCTGGCTCAGATTCTGATTCTGATTCTGTTTTTGATTCTGATTCTGGTTCTGGTTCTGATTCTGATTTTGGTCATGAGTCTGGATCTGTTTCTGATTCTGATTCTGGCTCCGATTCTGGTTCTGTTTCTTGTTCTTGTTCTGGTTCTGATCTGATTCTGGTTCTGATTCTGGCTCTGATTCTGGTTCTGGTGCTGATTCTGATTCTGATTCTGGTTCTGATTCTGGTTCTGGTTCTGATTCTGATCCTAATTCTTGTTCTGGTTCTGGTTCCAGGCATGATTCTGTTTCTGGTTCTGATCCTGATCCTGGTTCTGGTTTTTGTTCTGGTTTTGGTTCTGATTCTGTTTCTGATTCTGATTCTTGTTTTGAATCTGATTCCGGTTCTGGTTCCTGTTCTGATCTGGTCATGATTCTGGTTCTCATTCTGATTGTGGTTTCTTATTCTGGTTCTGTTTCTTCTTCTGGTTCAGGTTCTGGCTCTGATTTTGATTCTGATTCTGTTTATGATTCTGATTGTTGTTTTGATTCTGATTCTGGTTCTGGTTCTGATTCTTGTGTTGAGTCTGATTCCGGTTCTGGTTCCTGTTCTGATCTGGTCATGATTCTGGTTCTCATTCTGATTGTGGTTTCTTATTCTGGTTATATTTCTGATTCTGATTCTGATTCTGATACTGATTGTGTTTCTGATTCTGATTCTGGTTCTGGTTCAGATTCTGATTCTGATTCTGATTGTTGTTTTGATTCTGATTCTGGTTCTGGTTCCTTTTCTGATTCTGGCCATGATGCTGCTTCTGCTTCTGATTCTGTTCCTGGTTCTGGTTCTGGTTCTGGTTATGATCTGATTCTGGTTCTGGTTCGTATTCTGATTCTGGTTCTGATTCTGGTTCTGGTTCTGATTCAGAATTTGATTCTGGTTCTGATTCTGGCTCTGGTTCTGGTTCTGATTCAGATTCAGATTCTGATTCTGATTCTGGTTCTGGTTTTGGTTCTTGTTCCAGGACTGATTCTGGTTCTGTTTCTAATCCTGATTCTGGTTCTTGTTCTGGTTCCAGTTCTGATTCTGATACTGATTCTTGTTCTGATTCTGATTCTGGTTCTGGTTCTGATTCTTTTTCTGATTCTGATTCTTGATTTGATTCTGATTCCGATTCTTGTTCCTGTTCTGATTCTGGTCATGATTCTGGTTCTGTTTCTGATTCTTGATCTGATTTTGATTTTGATTCTGGTTCTGGTTCTGATACTGATTCTTTTTCTTATTTTGTTTGCAGTTCTGGTTCCTGTTCTGATTCTGGTCATGAGTCTGGATCTGATTCTGATTCTTGTTCTGATTTTGATTTTGATTCTGGTTCTGGTTCTGATTCTGATTCTTGTTCTTATTTTGATTCCAGTTCTGGTTCCTGTTCTGATTCTGGTCATGAGTCTGGATCTGGTTCTGATTCTGATTCTGGTTCTTGTTCTGTTGTTGGTTGTGGTTCTTGTTCTGATTCTGATTCTGGTTCTGATTCTAATTCTGGTTCTGATTCTTGTTGTGGTTCTGATTCTTATTCTGGTTCTCCTTCTCGTTCTGGTTCTTGTTCTGGTTCTGTTTCATGTTCTGATTTTGTTTCTGGTTCTTGTTCTGGTTCTGATTCTGATTCTGATTCTGGTTCTAATTCTTGCTCTGATTCTGGTTCTGGTTCTGATTCTGATTCTGATTCTGATTCTGGTTCTGTTTCTGGTTCTGTTTCCAATCCTGATTCTGATTCTGGGTCTGGTTCCAGCTCTGATTCAGATACTGATTCTTGTTCTGATTCTGATTCTCGTTTGGTTCTGATTCTTTTTCTGATTCTGATTCTTGTTTTTATTCTGATTCCGGTTCTGGTTCCTGTTCTGATTGTGGTCATGATTCTGGTTCTGATTCTGATTCTTGTTCTGATTTTTATTTTGATTCTGATTCTGGTTCTGATTCTGATTCTGATTCTTGTTCTTATTTTGATTCCAGTTCTGGTTCCTGTTCTGATTCTGGTCATGAGTCTGGATCCTGTTCTGATTCTGATTCTGGTTCTGATTCTAATTCTGATTCTCCTTCTCGTTCTGGTTCGTGTTCTGGTTCTGTTTCATGTTCTGATTTTGTTTCTGGTTCTTATTCTGGTTCTGGTTCTTATTCTGATTCTGGTCATGATTCTGCTTCTGATTCTGATTCTGTTCCTGGTTCTGGTTCTGATCTGATTCTGGTTCTGAATCTGATTCTGATTCTGGTTCTGATTCTGGCTCTGATTCTGGTTCTGGTTCTGATTCTGATTCTGATTCTGGTTCTGATTCTTGCTCTGATTCTGGTTCTGGTTCTTGTTCCAGGTCTGATTCTGGTTCTGTTTCTAATCCTGATTCTGCTTCTTGTTCTGGTTCCAGTTCTGATTCTGATACTGATTCTTGTTCTGATTCTGATTCTGATTCTGGTTCTGATTCTGGTTCTGGTTCTGATTCTGTTTATGATTCTGATTCTTGTTTTGATTCAGATTCCAGTTCTGGTTCCTGTTCTGATTCTGGTCATGATTCTGGTTCTGATTATGATTCTGTTTCTGGTTCTGCTTCTCGTTCTGGTTCTGGCTCAGATTCCGATTCTGATTCTGTTTCTGATTCTGATTCTGTTTATGATTCTGATTGTTGTTTTGATTCTGATTCTGGTTCTGGTTCTGATTCTTGTGTTGAGTCTGATTCCGGTTCTGGTTCCTGTTCTGATCTGGTCATGATTCTGGTTCTCATTCTGATTGTGGTTTCTTATTCTGGTTATATTTCTGATTCTGATTCTGATTCTGATACTGATTGTGTTTCTGATTCTGATTCTGGTTCTGGTTCAGATTCTGATTCTTATTCTGATTGTTGTTTTGATTCTGATTCTGGTTCTGGTTCCTTTTCTGATTCTGGCCATGATGCTGCTTCTGCTTCTGATTCTGTTCCTGGTTCTGGTTCTGGTTCTGGTTATGATCTGATTCTGGTTCTGGTTCGTATTCTGATTCTGGTTCTGATTCTGGTTCTGGTTCTGATTCAGAATTTGATTCTGGTTCTGATTCTGGCTCTGGTTCTGGTTCTGATTCAGATTCAGATTCTGATTCTGATTCTGGTTCTGGTTTTGGTTTTTGTTCCAGGACTGATTCTGGTTCTGTTTCTAATCCTGATTCTGGTTCTTGTTCTGGTTCCAGTTCTGATTCTGATACTGATTCTTGTTCTGATTCTGATTCTTGTTCTGGTTCTGATTCTTTTTCTGATTCTGATTCTTGATTTGATTCTGATTCCGATTCTTGTTCCTGTTCTGATTCTGGTCATGATTCTGGTTCTGATTCTGATTCTTGATCTGATTTTGATTTTGATTCTGGTTCTGGTTCTGATTCTGATTCTTTTTCTTATTTTGTTTGCAGTTCTGGTTCCTGTTCTGATTCTGGTCATGAGTCTGGATCTGATTCTGATTCTTGTTCTGATTTTGATTTTGATTCTGGTTCTGGTTCTGATTCTGATTCTTGTTCTTATTTTGATTCCAGTTCTGGTTCCTGTTCTGATTCTGGTCATGAGTCTGGATCTGGTTCTGATTCTGATTCTGGTTCTTGTTCTGTTGTTGGTTGTGGTTCTTGTTCTGATTCTGATTCTGGTTCTGATTCTAATTCTGGTTCTGATTCTTGTTGTGGTTCTGATTCTTATTCTGGTTCTCCTTCTCGTTCTGGTTCTTGTTCTGGTTCTGTTTCATGTTCTGATTTTGTTTCTGTTTCTTATTCTGATTCTGGTTCTGGTTCTGATTCTGATTCTGATTCTGGTTCTAATTCTTGCTCTGATTCTGGTTCTGGATCTGATTCTGATTCTGATTCTGATTCTGGTTCTGTTTCTGGTTCTGTTTCCAATCCTGATTCTGATTCTGGGTCTGGTTCCAGCTCTGATTCAGATACTGATTCTTGTTCTGATTCTGATTCTCGTTTGGTTCTGATTCTTTTTCTGATTCTGATTCTTGTTTTTATTCTGATTCCGGTTCTGGTTCCTGTTCTGATTGTGGTCATGATTCTGGTTCTGATTCTGATTCTTGTTCTGATTTTTATTTTGATTCTGATTCTGGTTCTGATTCTGATTCTGATTCTTGTTCTTATTTTGATTCCAGTTCTGGTTCCTGTTCTGATTCTGGTCATGAGTCTGGATCCTGTTCTGATTCTGATTCTGGTTCTGATTCTAATTCTGATTCTCCTTCTCGTTCTGGTTCGTGTTCTGGTTCTGTTTCATGTTCTGATTTTGTTTCTGGTTCTTATTCTGGTTCTGGTTCTTATTCTGATTCTGGTCATGATTCTGCTTCTGATTCTGATTCTGTTCCTGGTTCTGGTTCTGATCTGATTCTGGTTCTGAATCTGATTCTGATTCTGGTTCTGATTCTGGCTCTGATTCTGGTTCTGGTTCTGATTCTGATTCTGATTCTGGTTCTGATTCTTGCTCTGATTCTGGTTCTGGTTCTTGTTCCAGGTCTGATTCTGGTTCTGTTTCTAATCCTGATTCTGCTTCTGGTTCTGGTTCCAGTTCTGATTCTGATACTGATTCTTGTTCTGATTCTGATTCTGATTCTGGTTCTGATTCTGGTTCTGGTTCTGATTCTGTTTATGATTCTGATTCTTGTTTTGATTCAGATTCCAGTTCTGGTTCCTGTTCTGATTCTGGTCATGATTCTGGTTCTGATTATGATTCTGTTTCTGGTTCTGCTTCTCGTTCTGGTTCTGGCTCAGATTCCGATTCTGATTCTGTTTCTGATTCTGATTCTGGTTCTGGTTCTGGTTCTGATTCTGATTTTGGTCATGAGTCTGGATCTGTTTCTGATTCTGATTCTGGCTCCGATTCTGGTTCTGATTCTGATTGTGATTCTGATTTTGATTCTGGTTCTGTTTCTTGTTCTGGTTCTGATTCTGGTTCTGGTTCCTGTTCTGATTCTTCACATGATTCTGTTTCTGATTCTGATTCCGTTCCTGATTCAGGTTCTGATGTGATTCTGGTTCTGGTTCTGATCTGATTCTGGTTCTGATTCTGGCTCTGATTCTGGTTCTGATTCTGATTCCATTCCTGATTCTGGTTCTGATGTGATTCTGGTTCTGGTTCCAGTTCTGATTCTGGTCATGATTCTCATTCTCATTCTGATTGTGGTTTCTTATTCTGGTTATATTTCTGGTTCTGATTCTGATTCTGATACTGATTGTGTTTCTGATTCTGAATCTGGTTCTGGTTCAGATTCTGATTCTGATTCTGATTGTTGTTTTGATTCTGATTCAGGTTCCAGGACTGATTCTGGTTCTGTTTCTAATCCTGATTCTGGTTCTTGTTCTGGTTACAGTTCTGATTCTGATACTGATTCTTGTTCTGATTCTGATTCTAGTTCTGGTACTGATTCTTTTTCTGATTCTGATTCTTGTTTTGATTCTGATTCCGGTTCTGGTTCCTGTTCTGATTCTGGTCATGATTCTGGTTCTTATTCTGATTCTGGTTCTGGTTCAGATTCTGATTCTGATTCTGATTGTTGTTTTGATTCTGATTCTGGTTCTGGTTCTGGTTCCAGATCTGATTCTGGTTCTGTTTCTAATCCTGATTCTGCTTCTGGTTCTGGTTCCAGTTCTGATTCTGATACTGATTCTTGTTCTGATTCTGATTCTGATTCTGGTTCTGGTTCTTATTCTGTTTATGATTCTGATTCTTGTTTTGATTCAGATTTCAGTTCTGGTTCCTGTTCTGATTCTGGTCATGATTCTGGTTCTGATTATGATTCTGTTTCTGGTTCTGCTTCTCGTTCTGGTTCTGGCTCAGATTCTGATTCTGATTCTGATTCTGTTTCTGATTCTGATTTTGGTTCTGGTTCTGATTCTGATTTTGGTCATGAGTCTGGATCTGTTTCTGATTCTGATTCTGGCTCCTATTCTGGTTCTGTTTCTTGTTCTGGTTCTGGTTCTGATCTGATTCTGGTTCTGATTCTGGCTCTGATTCTGGTTCTGGTTCTGATTCTGATTCTGATTCTGGTTCTGGTTCTGGTTCCAGATCTGATTCTGGTTCTGTTTCTAATCCTGATTCTGCTTCTGGTTCTGATTCCAGTTCTGATTCTGATACTGATTCTTGTTCTGATTCTGATTCTGATTCTGATTCTGGTTCTGGTTCTGATTCTGTTTATGATTCTGATTCTTGTTTTGATTCAGATTTCAGTTCTGGTTCCTGTTCTGATTCTGGTCATGATTCTGGTTCTGATTATGATACTGTTTCTGGTTCTGCTTCTCGTTCTGGTTCTGGCTCAGATTCTGATTCTGATTCTGATTCTGTTTCTGATTCTGATTCTGGTTCTGGTTCTGATTCTGATTTTGGTCATGAGTCTGGATCTGTTTCTGATTCTGATTCTGGCTCCGATTCTGGTTCTGTTTCTTGTTCTGGTTTTGGTTTTGATCTGATTCTGGTTCTGATTCTGGCTCAGATTCTGGTTCTGGTTCTGATTCTGATTCTGATTCTGGTTCTGTTTCTGGTTCTGGTTCTGATTCTGATCCTAATTCTGGTTCTGGTTCTGGTTCCAGACATGATTCTGTTTCTGGTTCTGATCCTGATCCTGGTTCTGGTTTTTGTTCTGGTTTTGGTTCTGATTCTGTTTCTGATTCTGATTCTTGTTTTGAATCTGATTCCGGTTCTGGTTCCTGTTCTGATCTGGTCATGATTCTGGTTTTGATTCTGATTGTGGTTTCTTATTCTGGTTCTGTTTCTTATTCTGGTTCTGGTTCTGCCTCTGATTTTGATTCTGATTCTGTTTATGATTCTGATTGTTGTTTTGATTCTGATTCTGGTTCTGGTTCTGATTCTTGTGTTGAGTCTGATTCCGGTTCTGGTTCCTGTTCTGATCTGGTCATGATTCTGGTTCTCATTCTGATTGTGGTTTCTTATTCTGGTTATATTTCTGATTCTGATTCTGATTCTGATACTGATTGTGTTTCTGATTCTGATTCTGGTTCTGGTTCAGATTCTGATTCTGATTCTGATTGTTGTTTTGATTCTGATTCTGGTTCTGGTTCCTGTTCTGATTCTGGTCATGATGCTGCTTCTGCTTCTGATTCTGTTCCTTGTTCTGGTTCTGGTTCTGGTTCTGATCTGATTCAGGTTCTGGTTCTGATTCGGATTCTGGTTCTGATTCTGGTTCTGGTTCTGATTCAGATTCACATTCTGATTCTGATTCTGGTTCTGGTTCTGGTTCTGGTTCCAGGACTGATTCTGGTTCTGTTTCTAATCCTGATTCTGGTTCTTGTTCTGGTTCCAGTTCTGATTCTGATACTGATTCTTGTTCTGATTCTGATTCTGGTTCTGGTTCTGATTCTTTTTCTGATTCTGATTCTTGATTTGATTCTGATTCCGATTCTTGTTCCTGTTCTGATTCTGGTCATGATTCTGGTTCTGTTTCTGATTCTTGATCTGATTTTGATTTTGATTCTGGTTCTGGTTCTGATACTGATTCTTTTTCTTATTTTGTTTGCAGTTCTGGTTCCTGTTCTGATTCTGGTCATGAGTCTGGATCTGATTCTGATTCTTGTTCTGATTTTGATTTTGATTCTGGTTCTGGTTCTGATTCTGATTCTTGTTCTTATTTTGATTCCAGTTCTGGTTCCTGTTCTGATTCTGGTCATGAGTCTGGATCTGGTTCTGATTCTGATTCTGGTTCTTGTTCTGTTGTTGGTTGTGGTTCTTGTTCTGATTCTGATTCTGGTTCTGATTCTAATTCTGGTTCTGATTCTTGTTGTGGTTCTGATTCTTATTCTGGTTCTCCTTCTCGTTCTGGTTCTTGTTCTGGTTCTGTTTCATGTTCTGATTTTGTTTCTGGTTCTTGTTCTGGTTCTGATTCTGATTCTGATTCTGGTTCTAATTCTTGCTCTGATTCTGGTTCTGGTTCTGATTCTGATTCTGATTCTGATTCTGGTTCTGTTTCTGGTTCTGTTTCCAATCCTGATTCTGATTCTGGGTCTGGTTCCAGCTCTGATTCAGATACTGATTCTTGTTCTGATTCTGATTCTCGTTTGGTTCTGATTCTTTTTCTGATTCTGATTCTTGTTTTTATTCTGATTCCGGTTCTGGTTCCTGTTCTGATTGTGGTCATGATTCTGGTTCTGATTCTGATTCTTGTTCTGATTTTTATTTTGATTCTGATTCTGGTTCTGATTCTGATTCTGATTCTTGTTCTTATTTTGATTCCAGTTCTGGTTCCTGTTCTGATTCTGGTCATGAGTCTGGATCCTGTTCTGATTCTGATTCTGGTTCTGATTCTAATTCTGATTCTCCTTCTCGTTCTGGTTCGTGTTCTGGTTCTGTTTCATGTTCTGATTTTGTTTCTGGTTCTTATTCTGGTTCTGGTTCTTATTCTGATTCTGGTCATGATTCTGCTTCTGATTCTGATTCTGTTCCTGGTTCTGGTTCTGATCTGATTCTGGTTCTGAATCTGATTCTGATTCTGGTTCTGATTCTGGCTCTGATTCTGGTTCTGGTTCTGATTCTGATTCTGATTCTGGTTCTGATTCTTGCTCTGATTCTGGTTCTGGTTCTTGTTCCAGGTCTGATTCTGGTTCTGTTTCTAATCCTGATTCTGCTTCTTGTTCTGGTTCCAGTTCTGATTCTGATACTGATTCTTGTTCTGATTCTGATTCTGATTCTGGTTCTGATTCTGGTTCTGGTTCTGATTCTGTTTATGATTCTGATTCTTGTTTTGATTCAGATTCCAGTTCTGGTTCCTGTTCTGATTCTGGTCATGATTCTGGTTCTGATTATGATTCTGTTTCTGGTTCTGCTTCTCGTTCTGGTTCTGGCTCAGATTCCGATTCTGATTCTGTTTCTGATTCTGATTCTGTTTATGATTCTGATTGTTGTTTTGATTCTGATTCTGGTTCTGGTTCTGATTCTTGTGTTGAGTCTGATTCCGGTTCTGGTTCCTGTTCTGATCTGGTCATGATTCTGGTTCTCATTCTGATTGTGGTTTCTTATTCTGGTTATATTTCTGATTCTGATTCTGATTCTGATACTGATTGTGTTTCTGATTCTGATTCTGGTTCTGGTTCAGATTCTGATTCTTATTCTGATTGTTGTTTTGATTCTGATTCTGGTTCTGGTTCCTTTTCTGATTCTGGCCATGATGCTGCTTCTGCTTCTGATTCTGTTCCTGGTTCTGGTTCTGGTTCTGGTTATGATCTGATTCTGGTTCTGGTTCGTATTCTGATTCTGGTTCTGATTCTGGTTCTGGTTCTGATTCAGAATTTGATTCTGGTTCTGATTCTGGCTCTGGTTCTGGTTCTGATTCAGATTCAGATTCTGATTCTGATTCTGGTTCTGGTTTTGGTTTTTGTTCCAGGACTGATTCTGGTTCTGTTTCTAATCCTGATTCTGGTTCTTGTTCTGGTTCCAGTTCTGATTCTGATACTGATTCTTGTTCTGATTCTGATTCTTGTTCTGGTTCTGATTCTTTTTCTGATTCTGATTCTTGATTTGATTCTGATTCCGATTCTTGTTCCTGTTCTGATTCTGGTCATGATTCTGGTTCTGATTCTGATTCTTGATCTGATTTTGATTTTGATTCTGGTTCTGGTTCTGATTCTGATTCTTTTTCTTATTTTGTTTGCAGTTCTGGTTCCTGTTCTGATTCTGGTCATGAGTCTGGATCTGATTCTGATTCTTGTTCTGATTTTGATTTTGATTCTGGTTCTGGTTCTGATTCTGATTCTTGTTCTTATTTTGATTCCAGTTCTGGTTCCTGTTCTGATTCTGGTCATGAGTCTGGATCTGGTTCTGATTCTGATTCTGGTTCTTGTTCTGTTGTTGGTTGTGGTTCTTGTTCTGATTCTGATTCTGGTTCTGATTCTAATTCTGGTTCTGATTCTTGTTGTGGTTCTGATTCTTATTCTGGTTCTCCTTCTCGTTCTGGTTCTTGTTCTGGTTCTGTTTCATGTTCTGATTTTGTTTCTGTTTCTTATTCTGATTCTGGTTCTGGTTCTGATTCTGATTCTGATTCTGGTTCTAATTCTTGCTCTGATTCTGGTTCTGGATCTGATTCTGATTCTGATTCTGATTCTGGTTCTGTTTCTGGTTCTGTTTCCAATCCTGATTCTGATTCTGGGTCTGGTTCCAGCTCTGATTCAGATACTGATTCTTGTTCTGATTCTGATTCTCGTTTGGTTCTGATTCTTTTTCTGATTCTGATTCTTGTTTTTATTCTGATTCCGGTTCTGGTTCCTGTTCTGATTGTGGTCATGATTCTGGTTCTGATTCTGATTCTTGTTCTGATTTTTATTTTGATTCTGATTCTGGTTCTGATTCTGATTCTGATTCTTGTTCTTATTTTGATTCCAGTTCTGGTTCCTGTTCTGATTCTGGTCATGAGTCTGGATCCTGTTCTGATTCTGATTCTGGTTCTGATTCTAATTCTGATTCTCCTTCTCGTTCTGGTTCGTGTTCTGGTTCTGTTTCATGTTCTGATTTTGTTTCTGGTTCTTATTCTGGTTCTGGTTCTTATTCTGATTCTGGTCATGATTCTGCTTCTGATTCTGATTCTGTTCCTGGTTCTGGTTCTGATCTGATTCTGGTTCTGAATCTGATTCTGATTCTGGTTCTGATTCTGGCTCTGATTCTGGTTCTGGTTCTGATTCTGATTCTGATTCTGGTTCTGATTCTTGCTCTGATTCTGGTTCTGGTTCTTGTTCCAGGTCTGATTCTGGTTCTGTTTCTAATCCTGATTCTGCTTCTGGTTCTGGTTCCAGTTCTGATTCTGATACTGATTCTTGTTCTGATTCTGATTCTGATTCTGGTTCTGATTCTGGTTCTGGTTCTGATTCTGTTTATGATTCTGATTCTTGTTTTGATTCAGATTCCAGTTCTGGTTCCTGTTCTGATTCTGGTCATGATTCTGGTTCTGATTATGATTCTGTTTCTGGTTCTGCTTCTCGTTCTGGTTCTGGCTCAGATTCCGATTCTGATTCTGTTTCTGATTCTGATTCTGGTTCTGGTTCTGGTTCTGATTCTGATTTTGGTCATGAGTCTGGATCTGTTTCTGATTCTGATTCTGGCTCCGATTCTGGTTCTGATTCTGATTGTGATTCTGATTTTGATTCTGGTTCTGTTTCTTGTTCTGGTTCTGATTCTGGTTCTGGTTCCTGTTCTGATTCTTCACATGATTCTGTTTCTGATTCTGATTCCGTTCCTGATTCAGGTTCTGATGTGATTCTGGTTCTGGTTCTGATCTGATTCTGGTTCTGATTCTGGCTCTGATTCTGGTTCTGATTCTGATTCCATTCCTGATTCTGGTTCTGATGTGATTCTGGTTCTGGTTCCAGTTCTGATTCTGGTCATGATTCTCATTCTCATTCTGATTGTGGTTTCTTATTCTGGTTATATTTCTGGTTCTGATTCTGATTCTGATACTGATTGTGTTTCTGATTCTGAATCTGGTTCTGGTTCAGATTCTGATTCTGATTCTGATTGTTGTTTTGATTCTGATTCAGGTTCCAGGACTGATTCTGGTTCTGTTTCTAATCCTGATTCTGGTTCTTGTTCTGGTTACAGTTCTGATTCTGATACTGATTCTTGTTCTGATTCTGATTCTAGTTCTGGTACTGATTCTTTTTCTGATTCTGATTCTTGTTTTGATTCTGATTCCGGTTCTGGTTCCTGTTCTGATTCTGGTCATGATTCTGGTTCTTATTCTGATTCTGGTTCTGGTTCAGATTCTGATTCTGATTCTGATTGTTGTTTTGATTCTGATTCTGGTTCTGGTTCTGGTTCCAGATCTGATTCTGGTTCTGTTTCTAATCCTGATTCTGCTTCTGGTTCTGGTTCCAGTTCTGATTCTGATACTGATTCTTGTTCTGATTCTGATTCTGATTCTGGTTCTGGTTCTTATTCTGTTTATGATTCTGATTCTTGTTTTGATTCAGATTTCAGTTCTGGTTCCTGTTCTGATTCTGGTCATGATTCTGGTTCTGATTATGATTCTGTTTCTGGTTCTGCTTCTCGTTCTGGTTCTGGCTCAGATTCTGATTCTGATTCTGATTCTGTTTCTGATTCTGATTTTGGTTCTGGTTCTGATTCTGATTTTGGTCATGAGTCTGGATCTGTTTCTGATTCTGATTCTGGCTCCTATTCTGGTTCTGTTTCTTGTTCTGGTTCTGGTTCTGATCTGATTCTGGTTCTGATTCTGGCTCTGATTCTGGTTCTGGTTCTGATTCTGATTCTGATTCTGGTTCTGGTTCTGGTTCCAGATCTGATTCTGGTTCTGTTTCTAATCCTGATTCTGCTTCTGGTTCTGATTCCAGTTCTGATTCTGATACTGATTCTTGTTCTGATTCTGATTCTGATTCTGATTCTGGTTCTGGTTCTGATTCTGTTTATGATTCTGATTCTTGTTTTGATTCAGATTTCAGTTCTGGTTCCTGTTCTGATTCTGGTCATGATTCTGGTTCTGATTATGATACTGTTTCTGGTTCTGCTTCTCGTTCTGGTTCTGGCTCAGATTCTGATTCTGATTCTGATTCTGTTTCTGATTCTGATTCTGGTTCTGGTTCTGATTCTGATTTTGGTCATGAGTCTGGATCTGTTTCTGATTCTGATTCTGGCTCCGATTCTGGTTCTGTTTCTTGTTCTGGTTTTGGTTTTGATCTGATTCTGGTTCTGATTCTGGCTCAGATTCTGGTTCTGGTTCTGATTCTGATTCTGATTCTGGTTCTGTTTCTGGTTCTGGTTCTGATTCTGATCCTAATTCTGGTTCTGGTTCTGGTTCCAGACATGATTCTGTTTCTGGTTCTGATCCTGATCCTGGTTCTGGTTTTTGTTCTGGTTTTGGTTCTGATTCTGTTTCTGATTCTGATTCTTGTTTTGAATCTGATTCCGGTTCTGGTTCCTGTTCTGATCTGGTCATGATTCTGGTTTTGATTCTGATTGTGGTTTCTTATTCTGGTTCTGTTTCTTATTCTGGTTCTGGTTCTGCCTCTGATTTTGATTCTGATTCTGTTTATGATTCTGATTGTTGTTTTGATTCTGATTCTGGTTCTGGTTCTGATTCTTGTGTTGAGTCTGATTCCGGTTCTGGTTCCTGTTCTGATCTGGTCATGATTCTGGTTCTCATTCTGATTGTGGTTTCTTATTCTGGTTATATTTCTGATTCTGATTCTGATTCTGATACTGATTGTGTTTCTGATTCTGATTCTGGTTCTGGTTCAGATTCTGATTCTGATTCTGATTGTTGTTTTGATTCTGATTCTGGTTCTGGTTCCTGTTCTGATTCTGGTCATGATGCTGCTTCTGCTTCTGATTCTGTTCCTTGTTCTGGTTCTGGTTCTGGTTCTGATCTGATTCAGGTTCTGGTTCTGATTCGGATTCTGGTTCTGATTCTGGTTCTGGTTCTGATTCAGATTCACATTCTGATTCTGATTCTGGTTCTGGTTCTGGTTCTGGTTCCAGGACTGATTCTGGTTCTGTTTCTAATCCTGATTCTGGTTCTTGTTCTGGTTCCAGTTCTGATTCTGATACTGATTTTTGTTCTGATTCTGATTCTGGTTCTGGTTCTGATTCTTTTTCTGATTCTGATTCTTGATTTGATTCTGATTCCGGTTCTGGTTCCTGTACTGATTCTGGTCATGATTCTGGTTCTGATTCTGATTCTTGATCTCATTTTGATTTTGATTCTGGTTCTGGTTCTGATTCTGATTCTTTTTCTTATTTTGATTCCAGTTCTGGTTCCTGTTCTGATTCTGGTCATGAGTCTGGTTCTGATTCTGATTCTTGATCTGATTTTGATTTTGATTCTGATTCTGGTTCTGATACTGATTCTGATTCTCCTTCTCGATCTCGTTCGTGTTCTGGTTCTGTTTCATGTTCTGATTTTGTTTCTGGTTCTTATTCTGGTTCTGGTTCTTATTCTGATTCTGGTCATGATTCTGCTTCTGATTCTGATTCAGTTCCTGGTACTGGTTCTGATTATGATTCTGTTTCTGGTTCTGCTTCTCGTTCTGGTTCTGGCTCAGATTCCGATTCTGATTCTGTTTCTGATTCTGATTCTGGTTCTGGTTCTGGTTCTGATTCTGATTTTGGTCATGAGTCTGGATCTGTTTCTGATTCTGATTCTGGCTCCGATTCTGGTTCTGATCCTGATTCTGATTCTGATTTTGATTCTGGTTCTGTTTCTTGTTCTGGTTCTGATTCTGGTTCTGGTTCCTGTACTGATTCTTCACATGATTCTGTTTCTGATTCTGATTCCATTCCTGATTCAGGTTCTGATGTGATTCTGGTTCTGGTTCTGATCTGATTCTGGTTCTGATTCTGGCTCTGAATCTGGTTCTGATTCTGATTCCATTCCTGATTCTGGTTCTGATGTGATTCTGGTTCTGGTTCCAGTTCTGATTCTGGTCATGCTTCTCATTCTCATTCTGATTGTGGTTTCTTATTCTGGTTATATTTCTGGTTCTGATTCCGATTCTGATACTGATTGTGTTTCTGATTCTGATTCTGGTTCTGGTTCAGATTCTGATTCTGATTGTTGTTTTGATTCTGATTCAGGTTACAGGACTGATTCTGGTTCTGTTTCTAATCCTGATTCTGGTTCTTGTTCTGGTTACAGTTCTGATTCTGATACTGATTATTGTTCTGATTCTGATTCTGGTTCTGGTACTGATTCTTTTTCTGATTCTGATTTTTGTTTTGATTCTGATTCCAGTTGTGGTTCCTGTTCTGATTCTGGTCATGATTCTGGTTCTTATTCTGATTCTGGTTCTGGTTCAGATTCTGATTCTGATTCTGATTATTGTTTTGATTCTGATTCTGGTTCTGGTTCTGGTTCCAGATCTGATTCTGGTTCTGTTTCTAATCCTGATTCTGCTTCTGGTACTGGTTCCAGTTCTGATTCTGATACTGATTCTTGTTCTGATTCTGATTCTGATTCTGGTTCTGGTTCTGATTCTGTTTATGATTCTGATTCTTGTTTTGATTCAGATTTCAGTTCTGGTTCCTGTTCTGATTCTGGTCATGATTCTGGTTCTGATTATGATTCTGTTTCTGGTTCTGCTTCTCGTTCTGGTTCTGGCTCAGATTCTGATTCTGATTCTGTTTCTGATTCTGATTCTGGTTCTGGTTCTGATTCTGATTTTAGTCATGAGTCTGGATCTGTTTCTGATTCTGATTCTGGCTCCTATTCTGGTTCTGTTTCTTGTTCTGGTTATGGTTCTGATCTGATTCTGGTTCTGATTCTGGCTCTGATTCTGGTTCTGGTTCTGATTCTGATTCTGATTCTGGTTCTGGATCTGGTTCTGATTCTGATTCTGGTTCTTGTTCTGTTGTTGGTTGTGGTTCTTGTTCTGATTCTGATTCTGGTTCTGATTCTAATTCTGGTCATGATTCTGGTTCTTATTCTGATTCTGGTTCTGGTTCAGATTCTGATTCTGATTCTGATTGTTGTTTTGATTCTGATTCTGGTTCTGGTTCTGGTTCCAGATCTGATTCTGGTTCTGTTTCTAATCCTGATTCTGCTTCTGGTTCTGGTTCCAGTTCTGATTCTGATACTGATTCTTGTTCTGATTCTGATTCTGATTCTGGTTCTGGTTCTGATTCTGTTTATGATTCTGATTCTTGTTTTGATTCAGATTTCAGTTCTGGTTCCTGTTCTGATTCTGGTCATGATTCTGGTTCTGATTATGATTCTGTTTCTGGTTCTGTTTCTCGTTCTGGTTCTGGCTCAGATTCTGATTCTGATTCTGATTCTGTTTCTGATTCTGATTCTGGTTCTGGTTCTGATTCTGATTTTGGTCATGAGTCTGGATCTGTTTCTGATTCTGATTCTGGCTCCTATTCTGGTTCTGTTTCTTGTTCTGGTTCTGGTTCTGATCTGATTCTGGTTCTGATTCTGGCTCTGATTCTGGTTCTGGTTCTGATTCTGATTCTGATTCTGGTTCTGGTTCTGGTTCCAGATCTGATTCTGGATCTGTTTCTAATCCTGATTCTGCTTCTGGTTCTGATTCCAATTCTGATACTGATACTGATTCTTGTTCTGATTCTGATTCTGATTCTGATTCTGGTTCTGGTTCTGATTCTGTTTATGATTCTGATTCTTGTTTTGATTCAGATTTCAGTTCTGGTTCCTGTTCTGATTCTGGTCATGATTCTGGTTCTGATTATGATACTGTTTCTGGTTCTGCTTCTCGTTCTGGTTCTGGCTCAGATTCTGATTCTGATTCTGATTCTGTTTCTGATTCTGATTCTGGTTCTGGTTCTGATTCTGATTTTGGTCATGAGTCTGGATCTGTTTCTGATTCTGATTCTGGCTCCGATTCTGGTTCTGTTTCTTGTTCTGGTTTTGGTTTTGATCTGATTCTGGTTCTGATTCTGGCTCTGATTCTGGTTCTGGTTCTGATTCTGATTCTGATTCTGGTTCTGTTTCTGGTTCTGGTTCTGATTCTGATCCTAATTCTGGTTCTGGTTCTGGTTCCAGACATGATTCTGTTTCTGGTTCTGATCCTGATCCTGGTTCTGGATTTGTTCTGGTTTTGGTTCTGATTCTGTTTCTGATTCTGATTCTTGTTTTGAATCTGATTCCGGTTCTGGTTCCTGTTCTGATCTGGTCATGATTCTGGTTTTGATTCTGATTGTGGTTTCTTATTCTGGTTCTGTTTCTTATTCTGGTTCTGGTTCTGCCTCTGATTTTGATTCTGATTCTGTTTATGATTCTGATTGTTGTTTTGATTCTGATTCTGGTTCTGGTTCTGATTCTTGTGTTGAGTCTGATTCCGGTTCTGTTTCCTGTTCTGATCTGGTCATGATTCTGGTTCTCATTCTGATTGTGGTTTCTTATTCTGGTTATATTTCTGATTCTGATTCTGATTCTGATACTGATTGTGTTTCTGATTCTGATTCTGGTTCTGGTTCAGATTCTGATTCTGATTCTGATTGTTGTTTTTATTCTGATTCTGGTTCTGGTTCCTGTTCTGATTCTGGTCATGATGCTGCTTCTGCTTCTGATTCTGTTCCTGGTTCTGGTTCTGGTTCTGGTTCTGATCTGATTCTGGTTCTGGTTCTGATTCGGATTCTGGTTCTGATTCTGGTTCTGCTTCTGATTCAGATTCACATTCTGATTCTGATTCTGGTTCTGGTTCTGGTTCTGGTTCCAGTACTGATTCTGGTTCTGTTTCTAATCCTGATTCTGGTTCTTGTTCTGGTTCCAGTTCTGATTCTGATACTGATTTTTGTTCTGATTCTGATTCTGGTTCTGGTTCTGATTCTTTTTCTGATTCTGATTCTTGATTTGATTCTGATTCCGGTTCTGGTTCCTGTACTGATTCTGGTCATGAGTCTGGTTCTGATTCTGATTCTTGATCTGATTTTGATTTTGATTCTGATTCTGGTTCTGATTCTGATTCTGATTCTCCTTCTCGATCTTGTTCGTGTTCTGGTTCTGTTTCATGTTCTGATTTTGTCTCTGGTTCTTATTCTGGTTCTGGTTCTTATTCTGATTCTGGTCATGATTCTGCTTCTGATTCTGATTCTGTTCCTGGTACTGGTTCTGATTATGATTCTGTTTCTGGTTCTGCTTCTCGTTCTGGTTCTGGCTCAGATTCCGATTCTGATTCTGTTTCTGATTCTGATTCTGGTTCTGGTTCTGGTTCTGATTCTGATTTTGGTCATGCGTCTGGATCTGTTTCTGATTCTGATTCTGGCTCCGATTCTGGTTCCAGTACGGATTCTGGTTCTGTTTCTAATCCTGATTCTGGTTCTTGTTCTGGTTCCAGTTCTGATTCTGATACTGATTTTTGTTCTGATTCTGATTCTGGTTCTGGTTCTGATTCTTTTTCTGATTCTGATTCTTGATTTGATTCTGATTCCGGTTCTGGTTCCTGTACTGATTCTGGTCATGATTCTGGTTCTGATTCTGATTCTTGATCTGATTTTGATTTTGATTCTGGTTCTGGTTCTGATTCTGATTCTTTTTCTTATTTTGATTCCAGTTCTGGTTCCTGTTCTGATTCTGGTCATGAGTCTGGTTCTGATTCTGATTCTTGATCTGATTTTGATTTTGATTCTGATTCTGGTTCTGATTCTGATTCTGATTCTCCTTCTCGATCTCGTTCGTGTTCTGGTTCTGTTTCATGTTCTGATTTTGTCTCTGGTTCTTATTCTGGTTCTGGTTCTTATTCTGATTCTGGTCATGATTCTGCTTCTGATTCTGATTCTGTTCCTGGTTCTGGTTCTGATTCTGATTTTGGTCATGAGTCTGGATCTGTTTCTGATTCTGATTCTGGCTCCGATTCTGGTTCCAGTACGGATTCTGGTTCTGTTTCTAATCCTGATTCTGGTTCTTGTTCTGGTTCCAGTTCTGATTCTGATACTGATTTTTGTTCTGATTCTGATTCTGGTTCTGGTTCTGATTCTTTTTCTGATTCTGATTCTTGATTTGATTCTGATTCCGGTTCTGGTTCCTGTACTGATTCTGGTCATGATTCTGGTTCTGATTCTGATTCTTGATCTGATTTTGATTTTGATTCTGGTTCTGGTTCTGATTCTGATTCTGATTCTCCTTCTCGATCTCGTTCGTGTTCTGGTTCTGTTTCATGTTCTGATTTTGTCTCTGGTTCTTATTCTGGTTCTGGTTCTTATTCTGATTCTGGTCATGATTCTGCTTCTGATTCTGATTCTGTTCCTGGTTCTGGTTCTGATTCTGATTTTGGTCATGAGTCTGGATCTGTTTCTGATTCTGATTCTGGCTCCGATTCTGGTTCTGATCCTGATTCTGATTCTGATTTTGATTCTGGTTCTGTTTCTTGTTCTGGTTCTGATTCTGGTTCTGGTTCCTGTACTGATTCTTCACATGATTCTGTTTCTGATTCTGATTCCATTACTGATTCAGGTTCTGATGTGATTCTGGTTCTGGTTCTTATCTGATTCTGGTTCTGATTCTGGCTCTGAATCTGGTTCTGATTCTGATTCCATTCCTGATTCTGGTTCTGATGTGATTCTGGTTCTGGTTCCAGTTCTGATTCTGGTCATGCTTCTCATTCTCATTCTGATTGTGGTTTCTTATTCTGGTTATATTTCTGGTTCTGATTCCGATTCTGATACTGATTGTGTTTCTGATTCTGATTCTGGTTCTGGTTCAGATTCTGATTCTGATTCTGATTGTTGTTTTGATTCTGATTCAGGTTCCAGGACTGATTCTGGTTCTGTTTCTAATCCTGATTCTGGTTCTTGTTCTGGTTACAGTTCTGATTCTGATACTGATTATTGTTCTGATTCTGATTCCGGTTCTGGTACTGATTCTGTTTCTGATTCTGATTCTTGTTTTGATTCTGATTCCAGTTGTGGTTCCTGTTCTGATTCTGGTCATGATTCTGGTTCTTATTCTGATTCTGGTTCTGGTTCAGATTCTGATTCTGATTCTGATTATTGTTTTGATTCTGATTCTGGTTCTGGTTCTGGTTCCAGATCTGATTCTGGTTCTGTTTCTAATCCTGATTCTGCTTCTGGTACTGGTTTCAGTTCTGATTCTGATACTGATTCTTGTTCTGATTCTGATTCTGATTCTGGTTCTGATTCTGGTTGTGGTTCTGATTCTGTTTATGATTCTGATTCTTGTTTTGATTCAGATTTCAGTTCTGGTTCCTGTTCTGATTCTGGTCATGATTCTGGTTCTGATTATGATTCTGTTTCTGGTTCTGCTTCTCGTTCTGGTTCTGGCTCAGATTCTGATTCTGATTCTGTTTCTGATTCTGATTCTGGTTCTGGTTCTGATTCTGATTTTAGTCATGAGTCTGGATCTGTTTCTGATTCTGATTCTGGCTCCTATTCTGGTTCTGTTTCTTGTTCTGGTTATGGTTCTGATCTGATTCTGGTTCTGATTCTGGCTCTGATTCTGGTTCTGGTTCTGATTCTGATTCTGATTCTGGTTCTGGATCTGGTTCTGATTCTGATTCTGGTTCTTGTTCTGTTGTTGGTTGTGGTTCTTGTTCTGATTCTGATTCTGGTTCTGATTCTAATTCTGGTTCTGATTCTTGTTGTGGTTCTGATTCTTATTCTGGTTCTCCTTCTTGTTCTGGTTCTTGTTCTGGTTCGGTTTCATGTTCTGATTTTGTTTCTGGTTCTTATTCTGATTCTGGTTTTTGGTTCTGGTTCTGATTCTGATTCTGGTTGTAATTCTTGCTCTGATTCTGGTTCTGGTTCTGATTCTGATTCTGATTCTGATTCTGGTTCTGTTTCTGGTTCTGTTTCCAATCCTGATTCTGATTCTAGGTCTGGTTCCAGCTCTGATTCTGATACTGATTCTTGTTCTGATTCTGATTCTGGTTCTGGTTCTGATTCTTTTTCTGATTCTGATTCTTGTTTTTATTCTGATTCCAGTTCTGGTTCCTGTTCTGATTCTGGTCATGACTCTGGTTCTGATTATGATTCTGTTTCTGGTTCTGCTTCTCGTTCTGGTTCTGGCTCAGATTCCGATTCTGATTCTGTTTCTGATTCTGATTCTGGTTCTGGTTCTGATTCTGATTTTAGTCATGAGTCTGGATCTGTTTCTGATTCTGATTCTGGCTCCTATTCTGGTTCTGTTTCTTGTTCTGGTTCTGGTTCTGATCTGATTCTGGTTCTGATTCTGGCTCTGATTCTGGTTCTGGTTCTGATTCTGATTCTGATTCTGGTTCTGGTTCTGGTTCCAGATCTGATTCTGGTTCTGTTTCTAATCCTGATTGTGCTTCTGGTTCTGGTTCCAGTTCTGATTCTGATACTGATTCTTGTTCTGATTCTGATTCTGATTCTGATTCTGGTTCTGGTTCTGATTCTGTTTATGATTCTGATTCTTGTTTTGATTCAGATTCCAGTTCTGGTTCCTGTTCTGATTCTGGTCATGATTCTGGTTCTGATTCTGATCCTAATTCTGGTTCTGGTTCTGGTTCCAGACATGATTCTGTTTCTGGTTCTGATCCTGATCCTGGTTCTGGTTTTTGTTCTGATTTTGGTTCTGATTCTGTTTCTGATTCTGATTCTTGTTTTGAATCTGATTCCGGTTCTGGTTCCTGTTCTGATCTGGTCATGATTCTGGTTTTGATTCTGATTGTGGTTTCTTATTCTGTTTCTGTTTCTTCTTCTGGTTCTGGTTCTGCCTCTGATTTTGATTCTGATTCTGTTTATGATTCTGATTGTTGTTTTGATTCTGATTCTGGTTCTGGTTCTGATTCTTGTGTTGAGTCTGATTCCGGTTCTGGTTCCTGTTCTGATCTGGTCATGATTCTGGTTCTCATTCTGATTGTGGTTTCTTATTCTGGTTATATTTCTGATTCTGATTCCGATTCTGATACTGATTGTGTTTCTGATTCTGAATCTGGTTCTGGTTCAGATTCTGATTCTGATTCTGATTGTTGTTTTGATTCTGATTCTGGTTCTGGTTCCTGTACTGATTCTGGTCATGATTCTGGTTCTGATTCTGATTCTTGATCTGATTTTGATTTTGATTCTGGTTCTGGTTCTGATTCTGATTCTTTTTCTTATTTTGATTCCAGTTCTGGTTCCTGTTCTGATTCTGGTCATGAGTCTGGTTCTGATTCTGATTCTTGATCTGATTTTGATTTTGATTCTGATTCTGGTTCTGATACTGATTCTGATTCTCCTTCTCGATCTCGTTCGTGTTCTGGTTCTGTTTCATGTTCTGATTTTGTTTCTGGTTCTTATTCTGGTTCTGGTTCTTATTCTGATTCTGGTCATGATTCTGCTTCTGATTCTGATTCAGTTCCTGGTACTGGTTCTGATTATGATTCTGTTTCTGGTTCTGCTTCTCGTTCTGGTTCTGGCTCAGATTCCGATTCTGATTCTGTTTCTGATTCTGATTCTGGTTCTGGTTCTGGTTCTGATTCTGATTTTGGTCATGAGTCTGGATCTGTTTCTGATTCTGATTCTGGCTCCGATTCTGGTTCTGATCCTGATTCTGATTCTGATTTTGATTCTGGTTCTGTTTCTTGTTCTGGTTCTGATTCTGGTTCTGGTTCCTGTACTGATTCTTCACATGATTCTGTTTCTGATTCTGATTCCATTCCTGATTCAGGTTCTGATGTGATTCTGGTTCTGGTTCTGATCTGATTCTGGTTCTGATTCTGGCTCTGAATCTGGTTCTGATTCTGATTCCATTCCTGATTCTGGTTCTGATGTGATTCTGGTTCTGGTTCCAGTTCTGATTCTGGTCATGCTTCTCATTCTCATTCTGATTGTGGTTTCTTATTCTGGTTATATTTCTGGTTCTGATTCCGATTCTGATACTGATTGTGTTTCTGATTCTGATTCTGGTTCTGGTTCAGATTCTGATTCTGATTGTTGTTTTGATTCTGATTCAGGTTACAGGACTGATTCTGGTTCTGTTTCTAATCCTGATTCTGGTTCTTGTTCTGGTTACAGTTCTGATTCTGATACTGATTATTGTTCTGATTCTGATTCTGGTTCTGGTACTGATTCTTTTTCTGATTCTGATTTTTGTTTTGATTCTGATTCCAGTTGTGGTTCCTGTTCTGATTCTGGTCATGATTCTGGTTCTTATTCTGATTCTGGTTCTGGTTCAGATTCTGATTCTGATTCTGATTATTGTTTTGATTCTGATTCTGGTTCTGGTTCTGGTTCCAGATCTGATTCTGGTTCTGTTTCTAATCCTGATTCTGCTTCTGGTACTGGTTCCAGTTCTGATTCTGATACTGATTCTTGTTCTGATTCTGATTCTGATTCTGGTTCTGGTTCTGATTCTGTTTATGATTCTGATTCTTGTTTTGATTCAGATTTCAGTTCTGGTTCCTGTTCTGATTCTGGTCATGATTCTGGTTCTGATTATGATTCTGTTTCTGGTTCTGCTTCTCGTTCTGGTTCTGGCTCAGATTCTGATTCTGATTCTGTTTCTGATTCTGATTCTGGTTCTGGTTCTGATTCTGATTTTAGTCATGAGTCTGGATCTGTTTCTGATTCTGATTCTGGCTCCTATTCTGGTTCTGTTTCTTGTTCTGGTTATGGTTCTGATCTGATTCTGGTTCTGATTCTGGCTCTGATTCTGGTTCTGGTTCTGATTCTGATTCTGATTCTGGTTCTGGATCTGGTTCTGATTCTGATTCTGGTTCTTGTTCTGTTGTTGGTTGTGGTTCTTGTTCTGATTCTGATTCTGGTTCTGATTCTAATTCTGGTCATGATTCTGGTTCTTATTCTGATTCTGGTTCTGGTTCAGATTCTGATTCTGATTCTGATTGTTGTTTTGATTCTGATTCTGGTTCTGGTTCTGGTTCCAGATCTGATTCTGGTTCTGTTTCTAATCCTGATTCTGCTTCTGGTTCTGGTTCCAGTTCTGATTCTGATACTGATTCTTGTTCTGATTCTGATTCTGATTCTGGTTCTGGTTCTGATTCTGTTTATGATTCTGATTCTTGTTTTGATTCAGATTTCAGTTCTGGTTCCTGTTCTGATTCTGGTCATGATTCTGGTTCTGATTATGATTCTGTTTCTGGTTCTGTTTCTCGTTCTGGTTCTGGCTCAGATTCTGATTCTGATTCTGATTCTGTTTCTGATTCTGATTCTGGTTCTGGTTCTGATTCTGATTTTGGTCATGAGTCTGGATCTGTTTCTGATTCTGATTCTGGCTCCTATTCTGGTTCTGTTTCTTGTTCTGGTTCTGGTTCTGATCTGATTCTGGTTCTGATTCTGGCTCTGATTCTGGTTCTGGTTCTGATTCTGATTCTGATTCTGGTTCTGGTTCTGGTTCCAGATCTGATTCTGGATCTGTTTCTAATCCTGATTCTGCTTCTGGTTCTGATTCCAATTCTGATACTGATACTGATTCTTGTTCTGATTCTGATTCTGATTCTGATTCTGGTTCTGGTTCTGATTCTGTTTATGATTCTGATTCTTGTTTTGATTCAGATTTCAGTTCTGGTTCCTGTTCTGATTCTGGTCATGATTCTGGTTCTGATTATGATACTGTTTCTGGTTCTGCTTCTCGTTCTGGTTCTGGCTCAGATTCTGATTCTGATTCTGATTCTGTTTCTGATTCTGATTCTGGTTCTGGTTCTGATTCTGATTTTGGTCATGAGTCTGGATCTGTTTCTGATTCTGATTCTGGCTCCGATTCTGGTTCTGTTTCTTGTTCTGGTTTTGGTTCTGATCTGATTCTGGTTCTGATTCTGGCTCTGATTCTGGTTCTGGTTCTGATTCTGATTTTGGTCATGAGTCTGGATCTGTTTCTGATTCTGATTCTGGCTCCGATTCTGGTTCTGTTTCTTGTTCTGGTTTTGGTTTTGATCTGATTCTGGTTCTGATTCTGGCTCTGATTCTGGTTCTGGTTCTGATTCTGATTCTGATTCTGGTTCTGTTTCTGGTTCTGGTTCTGATTCTGATCCTAATTCTGGTTCTGGTTCTGGTTCCAGACATGATTCTGTTTCTGGTTCTGATCCTGATCCTGGTTCTGGATTTGTTCTGGTTTTGGTTCTGATTCTGTTTCTGATTCTGATTCTTGTTTTGAATCTGATTCCGGTTCTGGTTCCTGTTCTGATCTGGTCATGATTCTGGTTTTGATTCTGATTGTGGTTTCTTATTCTGGTTCTGTTTCTTATTCTGGTTCTGGTTCTGCCTCTGATTTTGATTCTGATTCTGTTTATGATTCTGATTGTTGTTTTGATTCTGATTCTGGTTCTGGTTCTGATTCTTGTGTTGAGTCTGATTCCGGTTCTGTTTCCTGTTCTGATCTGGTCATGATTCTGGTTCTCATTCTGATTGTGGTTTCTTATTCTGGTTATATTTCTGATTCTGATTCTGATTCTGATACTGATTGTGTTTCTGATTCTGATTCTGGTTCTGGTTCAGATTCTGATTCTGATTCTGATTGTTGTTTTTATTCTGATTCTGGTTCTGGTTCCTGTTCTGATTCTGGTCATGATGCTGCTTCTGCTTCTGATTCTGTTCCTGGTTCTGGTTCTGGTTCTGGTTCTGATCTGATTCTGGTTCTGGTTCTGATTCGGATTCTGGTTCTGATTCTGGTTCTGCTTCTGATTCAGATTCACATTCTGATTCTGATTCTGGTTCTGGTTCTGGTTCTGGTTCCAGTACTGATTCTGGTTCTGTTTCTAATCCTGATTCTGGTTCTTGTTCTGGTTCCAGTTCTGATTCTGATACTGATTTTTGTTCTGATTCTGATTCTGGTTCTGGTTCTGATTCTTTTTCTGATTCTGATTCTTGATTTGATTCTGATTCCGGTTCTGGTTCCTGTACTGATTCTGGTCATGAGTCTGGTTCTGATTCTGATTCTTGATCTGATTTTGATTTTGATTCTGATTCTGGTTCTGATTCTGATTCTGATTCTCCTTCTCGATCTTGTTCGTGTTCTGGTTCTGTTTCATGTTCTGATTTTGTCTCTGGTTCTTATTCTGGTTCTGGTTCTTATTCTGATTCTGGTCATGATTCTGCTTCTGATTCTGATTCTGTTCCTGGTACTGGTTCTGATTATGATTCTGTTTCTGGTTCTGCTTCTCGTTCTGGTTCTGGCTCAGATTCCGATTCTGATTCTGTTTCTGATTCTGATTCTGGTTCTGGTTCTGGTTCTGATTCTGATTTTGGTCATGCGTCTGGATCTGTTTCTGATTCTGATTCTGGCTCCGATTCTGGTTCCAGTACGGATTCTGGTTCTGTTTCTAATCCTGATTCTGGTTCTTGTTCTGGTTCCAGTTCTGATTCTGATACTGATTTTTGTTCTGATTCTGATTCTGGTTCTGGTTCTGATTCTTTTTCTGATTCTGATTCTTGATTTGATTCTGATTCCGGTTCTGGTTCCTGTACTGATTCTGGTCATGATTCTGGTTCTGATTCTGATTCTTGATCTGATTTTGATTTTGATTCTGGTTCTGGTTCTGATTCTGATTCTTTTTCTTATTTTGATTCCAGTTCTGGTTCCTGTTCTGATTCTGGTCATGAGTCTGGTTCTGATTCTGATTCTTGATCTGATTTTGATTTTGATTCTGATTCTGGTTCTGATTCTGATTCTGATTCTCCTTCTCGATCTCGTTCGTGTTCTGGTTCTGTTTCATGTTCTGATTTTGTCTCTGGTTCTTATTCTGGTTCTGGTTCTTATTCTGATTCTGGTCATGATTCTGCTTCTGATTCTGATTCTGTTCCTGGTTCTGGTTCTGATTCTGATTTTGGTCATGAGTCTGGATCTGTTTCTGATTCTGATTCTGGCTCCGATTCTGGTTCCAGTACGGATTCTGGTTCTGTTTCTAATCCTGATTCTGGTTCTTGTTCTGGTTCCAGTTCTGATTCTGATACTGATTTTTGTTCTGATTCTGATTCTGGTTCTGGTTCTGATTCTTTTTCTGATTCTGATTCTTGATTTGATTCTGATTCCGGTTCTGGTTCCTGTACTGATTCTGGTCATGATTCTGGTTCTGATTCTGATTCTTGATCTGATTTTGATTTTGATTCTGGTTCTGGTTCTGATTCTGATTCTGATTCTCCTTCTCGATCTCGTTCGTGTTCTGGTTCTGTTTCATGTTCTGATTTTGTCTCTGGTTCTTATTCTGGTTCTGGTTCTTATTCTGATTCTGGTCATGATTCTGCTTCTGATTCTGATTCTGTTCCTGGTTCTGGTTCTGATTCTGATTTTGGTCATGAGTCTGGATCTGTTTCTGATTCTGATTCTGGCTCCGATTCTGGTTCTGATCCTGATTCTGATTCTGATTTTGATTCTGGTTCTGTTTCTTGTTCTGGTTCTGATTCTGGTTCTGGTTCCTGTACTGATTCTTCACATGATTCTGTTTCTGATTCTGATTCCATTACTGATTCAGGTTCTGATGTGATTCTGGTTCTGGTTCTTATCTGATTCTGGTTCTGATTCTGGCTCTGAATCTGGTTCTGATTCTGATTCCATTCCTGATTCTGGTTCTGATGTGATTCTGGTTCTGGTTCCAGTTCTGATTCTGGTCATGCTTCTCATTCTCATTCTGATTGTGGTTTCTTATTCTGGTTATATTTCTGGTTCTGATTCCGATTCTGATACTGATTGTGTTTCTGATTCTGATTCTGGTTCTGGTTCAGATTCTGATTCTGATTCTGATTGTTGTTTTGATTCTGATTCAGGTTCCAGGACTGATTCTGGTTCTGTTTCTAATCCTGATTCTGGTTCTTGTTCTGGTTACAGTTCTGATTCTGATACTGATTATTGTTCTGATTCTGATTCCGGTTCTGGTACTGATTCTGTTTCTGATTCTGATTCTTGTTTTGATTCTGATTCCAGTTGTGGTTCCTGTTCTGATTCTGGTCATGATTCTGGTTCTTATTCTGATTCTGGTTCTGGTTCAGATTCTGATTCTGATTCTGATTATTGTTTTGATTCTGATTCTGGTTCTGGTTCTGGTTCCAGATCTGATTCTGGTTCTGTTTCTAATCCTGATTCTGCTTCTGGTACTGGTTTCAGTTCTGATTCTGATACTGATTCTTGTTCTGATTCTGATTCTGATTCTGGTTCTGATTCTGGTTGTGGTTCTGATTCTGTTTATGATTCTGATTCTTGTTTTGATTCAGATTTCAGTTCTGGTTCCTGTTCTGATTCTGGTCATGATTCTGGTTCTGATTATGATTCTGTTTCTGGTTCTGCTTCTCGTTCTGGTTCTGGCTCAGATTCTGATTCTGATTCTGTTTCTGATTCTGATTCTGGTTCTGGTTCTGATTCTGATTTTAGTCATGAGTCTGGATCTGTTTCTGATTCTGATTCTGGCTCCTATTCTGGTTCTGTTTCTTGTTCTGGTTATGGTTCTGATCTGATTCTGGTTCTGATTCTGGCTCTGATTCTGGTTCTGGTTCTGATTCTGATTCTGATTCTGGTTCTGGATCTGGTTCTGATTCTGATTCTGGTTCTTGTTCTGTTGTTGGTTGTGGTTCTTGTTCTGATTCTGATTCTGGTTCTGATTCTAATTCTGGTTCTGATTCTTGTTGTGGTTCTGATTCTTATTCTGGTTCTCCTTCTTGTTCTGGTTCTTGTTCTGGTTCGGTTTCATGTTCTGATTTTGTTTCTGGTTCTTATTCTGATTCTGGTTTTTGGTTCTGGTTCTGATTCTGATTCTGGTTGTAATTCTTGCTCTGATTCTGGTTCTGGTTCTGATTCTGATTCTGATTCTGATTCTGGTTCTGTTTCTGGTTCTGTTTCCAATCCTGATTCTGATTCTAGGTCTGGTTCCAGCTCTGATTCTGATACTGATTCTTGTTCTGATTCTGATTCTGGTTCTGGTTCTGATTCTTTTTCTGATTCTGATTCTTGTTTTTATTCTGATTCCAGTTCTGGTTCCTGTTCTGATTCTGGTCATGACTCTGGTTCTGATTATGATTCTGTTTCTGGTTCTGCTTCTCGTTCTGGTTCTGGCTCAGATTCCGATTCTGATTCTGTTTCTGATTCTGATTCTGGTTCTGGTTCTGATTCTGATTTTAGTCATGAGTCTGGATCTGTTTCTGATTCTGATTCTGGCTCCTATTCTGGTTCTGTTTCTTGTTCTGGTTCTGGTTCTGATCTGATTCTGGTTCTGATTCTGGCTCTGATTCTGGTTCTGGTTCTGATTCTGATTCTGATTCTGGTTCTGGTTCTGGTTCCAGATCTGATTCTGGTTCTGTTTCTAATCCTGATTCTGCTTCTGGTTCTGGTTCCAGTTCTGATTCTGATACTGATTCTTGTTCTGATTCTGATTCTGATTCTGATTCTGGTTCTGGTTCTGATTCTGATTATGATTCTGATTCTTGTTTTGATTCAGATTTCAGTTCTGGTTCCTGTTCTGATTCTGGTCATGATTCTGGTTATGATTATGATACTGTTTCTGGTTCTGCTTCTCGTTCTGGTTCTGCCTCAGATTCTGATTCTGATTCTGTTTCTAATTCTGATTCTGGTTCTGGTTCTGATTCTGATTTTGGTCATGAGTCTGGATCTGTTTCTGATTCTGATTCTGGCTCCGATTCTGGTTCTGTTTCTTGTTCTGGTTCTGGTTTTGATCTGATTCTGGTTCTGATTCTAGCTCTGATTCTGGTTCTGGTTCTGATTCTGATTCTGATTCTGGTTCTGTTTCTGGTTCTGGTTCTGATTCTGATCCTAATTCTGGTTCTGGTTCTGGTTCCAGACATGATTCTGTTTCTGGTTCTGATCCTGATCCTGGTTCTGGTTTTTGTTCTGATTTTGGTTCTGATTCTGTTTCTGATTCTGATTCTTGTTTTGAATCTGATTCCGGTTCTGGTTCCTGTTCTGATCTGGTCATGATTCTGGTTTTGATTCTGATTGTGGTTTCTTATTCTGTTTCTGTTTCTTCTTCTGGTTCTGGTTCTGCCTCTGATTTTGATTCTGATTCTGTTTATGATTCTGATTGTTGTTTTGATTCTGATTCTGGTTCTGGTTCTGATTCTTGTGTTGAGTCTGATTCCGGTTCTGGTTCCTGTTCTGATCTGGTCATGATTCTGGTTCTCATTCTGATTGTGGTTTCTTATTCTGGTTATATTTCTGATTCTGATTCCGATTCTGATACTGATTGTGTTTCTGATTCTGAATCTGGTTCTGGTTCAGATTCTGATTCTGATTCTGATTGTTGTTTTGATTCTGATTCTGGTTCTGGTTCCTGTACTGATTCTGGTCATGATTCTGGTTCTGATTCTGATTCTTGATCTGATTTTGATTTTGATTCTGGTTCTGGTTCTGATTCTGATTCTTTTTCTTATTTTGATTCCAGTTCTGGTTCCTGTTCTGATTCTGGTCATGAGTCTGGTTCTGATTCTGATTCTTGATCTGATTTTGATTTTGATTCTGATTCTGGTTCTGATACTGATTCTGATTCTCCTTCTCGATCTCGTTCGTGTTCTGGTTCTGTTTCATGTTCTGATTTTGTTTCTGGTTCTTATTCTGGTTCTGGTTCTTATTCTGATTCTGGTCATGATTCTGCTTCTGATTCTGATTCAGTTCCTGGTACTGGTTCTGATTATGATTCTGTTTCTGGTTCTGCTTCTCGTTCTGGTTCTGGCTCAGATTCCGATTCTGATTCTGTTTCTGATTCTGATTCTGGTTCTGGTTCTGGTTCTGATTCTGATTTTGGTCATGAGTCTGGATCTGTTTCTGATTCTGATTCTGGCTCCGATTCTGGTTCTGATCCTGATTCTGATTCTGATTTTGATTCTGGTTCTGTTTCTTGTTCTGGTTCTGATTCTTGTTCTGGTTCCTGTACTGATTCTTCACATGATTCTGTTTCTGATTCTGATTCCATTCCTGATTCAGGTTCTGATGTGATTCTGGTTCTGGTTCTGATCTGATTCTGGTTCTGATTCTGGCTCTGAATCTGGTTCTGATTCTGATTCCATTCCTGATTCTGGTTCTGATGTGATTCTGGTTCTGGTTCCAGTTCTGATTCTGGTCATGCTTCTCATTCTCATTCTGATTGTCGTTTCTTATTCTGGTTATATTTCTGGTTCTGATTCCGATTCTGATACTGATTGTGTTTCTGATTCTGATTCTGGTTCTGGTTCAGATTCTGATTCTGATTGTTGTTTTGATTCTGATTCAGGTTACAGGACTGATTCTGGTTCTGTTTCTAATCCTGATTCTGGTTCTTGTTCTGGTTACAGTTCTGATTCTGATACTGATTATTGTTCTGATTCTGATTCTGGTTCTGGTACTGATTCTTTTTCTGATTCTGATTTTTGTTTTGATTCTGATTCCAGTTGTGGTTCCTGTTCTGATTCTGGTCATGATTCTGGTTCTTATTCTGATTCTGGTTCTGGTTCAGATTCTGATTCTGATTCTGATTATTGTTTTGATTCTGATTCTGGTTCTGGTTCTGGTTCCAGATCTGATTCTGGTTCTGTTTCTAATCCTGATTCTGCTTCTGGTACTGGTTCCAGTTCTGATTCTGATACTGATTCTTGTTCTGATTCTGATTCTGATTCTGGTTCTGGTTCTGATTCTGTTTATGATTCTGATTCTTGTTTTGATTCAGATTTCAGTTCTGGTTCCTGTTCTGATTCTGGTCATGATTCTGGTTCTGATTATGATTCTGTTTCTGGTTCTGCTTCTCGTTCTGGTTCTGGCTCAGATTCTGATTCTGATTCTGTTTCTGATTCTGATTCTGGTTCTGGTTCTGATTCTGATTTTAGTCATGAGTCTGGATCTGTTTCTGATTCTGATTCTGGCTCCTATTCTGGTTCTGTTTCTTGTTCTGGTTATGGTTCTGATCTGATTCTGGTTCTGATTCTGGCTCTGATTCTGGTTCTGGTTCTGATTCTGATTCTGATTCTGGTTCTGGATCTGGTTCTGATTCTGATTCTGGTTCTTGTTCTGTTGTTGGTTGTGGTTCTTGTTCTGATTCTGATTCTGGTTCTGATTCTAATTCTGGTCATGATTCTGGTTCTTATTCTGATTCTGGTTCTGGTTCAGATTCTGATTCTGATTCTGATTGTTGTTTTGATTCTGATTCTGGTTCTGGTTCTGGTTCCAGATCTGATTCTGGTTCTGTTTCTAATCCTGATTCTGCTTCTGGTTCTGGTTCCAGTTCTGATTCTGATACTGATTCTTGTTCTGATTCTGATTCTGATTCTGGTTCTGGTTCTGATTCTGTTTATGATTCTGATTCTTGTTTTGATTCAGATTTCAGTTCTGGTTCCTGTTCTGATTCTGGTCATGATTCTGGTTCTGATTATGATTCTGTTTCTGGTTCTGTTTCTCGTTCTGGTTCTGGCTCAGATTCTGATTCTGATTCTGATTCTGTTTCTGATTCTGATTCTGGTTCTGGTTCTGATTCTGATTTTGGTCATGAGTCTGGATCTGTTTCTGATTCTGATTCTGGCTCCTATTCTGGTTCTGTTTCTTGTTCTGGTTCTGGTTCTGATCTGATTCTGGTTCTGATTCTGGCTCTGATTCTGGTTCTGGTTCTGATTCTGATTCTGATTCTGGTTCTGGTTCTGGTTCCAGATCTGATTCTGGATCTGTTTCTAATCCTGATTCTGCTTCTGGTTCTGATTCCAATTCTGATACTGATACTGATTCTTGTTCTGATTCTGATTCTGATTCTGATTCTGGTTCTGGTTCTGATTCTGTTTATGATTCTGATTCTTGTTTTGATTCAGATTTCAGTTCTGGTTCCTGTTCTGATTCTGGTCATGATTCTGGTTCTGATTATGATACTGTTTCTGGTTCTGCTTCTCGTTCTGGTTCTGGCTCAGATTCTGATTCTGATTCTGATTCTGTTTCTGATTCTGATTCTGGTTCTGGTTCTGATTCTGATTTTGGTCATGAGTCTGGATCTGTTTCTGATTCTGATTCTGGCTCCGATTCTGGTTCTGTTTCTTGTTCTGGTTTTGGTTTTGATCTGATTCTGGTTCTGATTCTGGCTCTGATTCTGGTTCTGGTTCTGATTCTGATTCTGATTCTGGTTCTGTTTCTGGTTCTGGTTCTGATTCTGATCCTAATTCTGGTTCTGGTTCTGGTTCCAGACATGATTCTGTTTCTGGTTCTGATCCTGATCCTGGTTCTGGATTTGTTCTGGTTTTGGTTCTGATTCTGTTTCTGATTCTGATTCTTGTTTTGAATCTGATTCCGGTTCTGGTTCCTGTTCTGATCTGGTCATGATTCTGGTTTTGATTCTGATTGTGGTTTCTTATTCTGGTTCTGTTTCTTATTCTGGTTCTGGTTCTGCCTCTGATTTTGATTCTGATTCTGTTTATGATTCTGATTGTTGTTTTGATTCTGATTCTGGTTCTGGTTCTGATTCTTGTGTTGAGTCTGATTCCGGTTCTGTTTCCTGTTCTGATCTGGTCATGATTCTGGTTCTCATTCTGATTGTGGTTTCTTATTCTGGTTATATTTCTGATTCTGATTCTGATTCTGATACTGATTGTGTTTCTGATTCTGATTCTGGTTCTGGTTCAGATTCTGATTCTGATTCTGATTGTTGTTTTTATTCTGATTCTGGTTCTGGTTCCTGTTCTGATTCTGGTCATGATGCTGCTTCTGCTTCTGATTCTGTTCCTGGTTCTGGTTCTGGTTCTGGTTCTGATCTGATTCTGGTTCTGGTTCTGATTCGGATTCTGGTTCTGATTCTGGTTCTGCTTCTGATTCAGATTCACATTCTGATTCTGATTCTGGTTCTGGTTCTGGTTCTGGTTCCAGTACTGATTCTGGTTCTGTTTCTAATCCTGATTCTGGTTCTTGTTCTGGTTCCAGTTCTGATTCTGATACTGATTTTTGTTCTGATTCTGATTCTGGTTCTGGTTCTGATTCTTTTTCTGATTCTGATTCTTGATTTGATTCTGATTCCGGTTCTGGTTCCTGTACTGATTCTGGTCATGAGTCTGGTTCTGATTCTGATTCTTGATCTGATTTTGATTTTGATTCTGATTCTGGTTCTGATTCTGATTCTGATTCTCCTTCTCGATCTTGTTCGTGTTCTGGTTCTGTTTCATGTTCTGATTTTTTCTCTGGTTCTTATTCTGGTTCTGGTTCTTATTCTGATTCTGGTCATGATTCTGCTTCTGATTCTGATTCTGTTCCTGGTACTGGTTCTGATTATGATTCTGTTTCTGGTTCTGCTTATCGTTCTGGTTCTGGCTCAGATTCCGATTCTGATTCTGTTTCTGATTCTGATTCTGGTTCTGGTTCTGGTTCTGATTCTGATTTTGGTCATGCGTCTGGATCTGTTTCTGATTCTGATTCTGGCTCCGATTCTGGTTCCAGTACGGATTCTGGTTCTGTTTCTAATCCTGATTCTGGTTCTTGTTCTGGTTCCAGTTCTGATTCTGATACTGATTTTTGTTCTGATTCTGATTCTGGTTCTGGTTCTGATTCTTTTTCTGATTCTGATTCTTGATTTGATTCTGATTCCGGTTCTGGTTCCTGTACTGATTCTGGTCATGATTCTGGTTCTGATTCTGATTCTTGATCTGATTTTGATTTTGATTCTGGTTCTGGTTCTGATTCTGATTCTTTTTCTTATTTTGATTCCAGTTCTGGTTCCTGTTCTGATTCTGGTCATGAGTCTGGTTCTGATTCTGATTCTTGATCTGATTTTGATTTTGATTCTGATTCTGGTTCTGATTCTGATTCTGATTCTCCTTCTCGATCTCGTTCGTGTTCTGGTTCTGTTTCATGTTCTGATTTTGTCTCTGGTTCTTATTCTGGTTCTGGTTCTTATTCTGATTCTGGTCATGATTCTGCTTCTGATTCTGATTCTGTTCCTGGTTCTGGTTCTGATTCTGATTTTGGTCATGAGTCTGGATCTGTTTCTGATTCTGATTCTGGCTCCGATTCTGGTTCCAGTACGGATTCTGGTTCTGTTTCTAATCCTGATTCTGGTTCTTGTTCTGGTTCCAGTTCTGATTCTGATACTGATTTTTGTTCTGATTCTGATTCTGGTTCTGGTTCTGATTCTTTTTCTGATTCTGATTCTTGATTTGATTCTGATTCCGGTTCTGGTTCCTGTACTGATTCTGGTCATGATTCTGGTTCTGATTCTGATTCTTGATCTGATTTTGATTTTGATTCTGGTTCTGGTTCTGATTCTGATTCTGATTCTCCTTCTCGATCTCGTTCGTGTTCTGGTTCTGTTTCATGTTCTGATTTTGTCTCTGGTTCTTATTCTGGTTCTGGTTCTTATTCTGATTCTGGTCATGATTCTGCTTCTGATTCTGATTCTGTTCCTGGTTCTGGTTCTGATTCTGATTTTGGTCATGAGTCTGGATCTGTTTCTGATTCTGATTCTGGCTCCGATTCTGGTTCTGATCCTGATTCTGATTCTGATTTTGATTCTGGTTCTGTTTCTTGTTCTGGTTCTGATTCTGGTTCTGGTTCCTGTACTGATTCTTCACATGATTCTGTTTCTGATTCTGATTCCATTACTGATTCAGGTTCTGATGTGATTCTGGTTCTGGTTCTGATCTGATTCTGGTTCTGATTCTGGCTCTGAATCTGGTTCTGATTCTGATTCCATTCCTGATTCTGGTTCTGATGTGATTCTGGTTCTGGTTCCAGTTCTGATTCTGGTCATGCTTCTCATTCTCATTCTGATTGTGGTTTCTTATTCTGGTTATATTTCTGGTTCTGATTCCGATTCTGATACTGATTGTGTTTCTGATTCTGATTCTGGTTCTGGTTCAGATTCTGATTCTGATTCTGATTGTTGTTTTGATTCTGATTCAGGTTCCAGGACTGATTCTGGTTCTGTTTCTAATCCTGATTCTGGTTCTTGTTCTGGTTACAGTTCTGATTCTGATACTGATTATTGTTCTGATTTTGATTCCGGTTCTGGTACTGATTCTGTTTCTGATTCTGATTCTTGTTTTGATTCTGATTCCAGTTGTGGTTCCTGTTCTGATTCTGGTCATGATTCTGGTTCTTATTCTGATTCTGGTTCTGGTTCAGATTCTGATTCTGATTCTGATTATTGTTTTGATTCTGATTCTGGTTCTGGTTCTGGTTCCAGATCTGATTCTGGTTCTGTTTCTAATCCTGATTCTGCTTCTGGTACTGGTTTCAGTTCTGATTCTGATACTGATTCTTATTCTGATTCTGGTTTTTGGTTCTGGTTCTGATTCTGATTCTGGTTGTAATTCTTGCTCTGATTCTGGTTCTGATTCTGATTCTAATTCTGCTTCTGATTCTGGTTGTGGTTCTGATTCTGTTTATGATTCTGATTCTTGTTTTGATTCAGATTTCAGTTCTGGTTCCTGTTCTGATTCTGGTCATGATTCTGGTTCTGATTATGATTCTGTTTCTGGTTCTGCTTCTCGTTCTGGTTCTGGCTCAGATTCTGATTCTGATTCTGTTTCTGATTCTGATTCTGGTTCTGGTTCTGATTCTGATTTTAGTCATGAGTCTGGATCTGTTTCTGATTCTGATTCTGGCTCCTATTCTGGTTCTGTTTCTTGTTCTGGTTATGGTTCTGATCTGATTCTGGTTCTGATTCTGGCTCTGATTCTGGTTCTGGTTCTGATTCTGATTCTGATTCTGGTTCTGGATCTGGTTCTGATTCTGATTCTGGTTCTTGTTCTGTTGTTGGTTGTGGTTCTTGTTCTGATTCTGATTCTGGTTCTGATTCTAATTCTGGTTCTGATTCTTGTTGTGGTTCTGATTCTTATTCTGGTTCTCCTTCTCGTTCTGGTTCTTGTTCTGGTTCGGTTTCATGTTCTGATTTTGTTTCTGGTTCTTATTCTGATTCTGGTTTTTGGTTCTGATTCTGATTCTGATTCTGGTTGTAATTCTTGCTCTGATTCTGGTTCTGGTTCTGATTCTGATTCTGATTCTGATTCTGGTTCTGTTTCTGGTTCTGTTTCCAATCCTGATTCTGATTCTAGGTCTGGTTCCAGCTCTGATTCTGATACTGATTCTTGTTCTGATTCTGATTCTGGTTCTGGTTCTGATTCTTTTTCTGATTCTGATTCTTGTTTTTATTCTGATTCCAGTTCTGGTTCCTGTTCTGATTCTGGTCATGACTCTGGTTCTGATTATGATTCTGTTTCTGGTTCTGCTTCTCGTTCTGGTTCTGGCTCAGATTCCGATTCTGATTCTGTTTCTGATTCTGATTCTGGTTCTGGTTCTGATTCTGATTTTAGTCATGAGTCTGGATCTGTTTCTGATTCTGATTCTGGCTCCTATTCTGGTTCTGTTTCTTGTTCTGGTTCTGGTTCTGATCTGATTCTGGTTCTGATTCTGGCTCTGATTCTGGTTCTGGTTCTGATTCTGATTCTGATTCTGGTTCTGGTTCTGGTTCCAGATCTGATTCTGGTTCTGTTTCTAACCCTGATTCTGCTTCTGGTTCTGGTTCCAGTTCTGATTCTGATACTGATTCTTGTTCTGATTCTGATTCTGATTCTGATTCTGGTTCTGGTTCTGATTCTGATTATGATTCTGATTCTTGTTTTGATTCAGATTTCAGTTCTGGTTCCTGTTCTGATTCTGGTCATGATTCTGGTTATGATTATGATACTGTTTCTGGTTCTGCTTCTCGTTCTGGTTCTGCCTCAGATTCTGATTCTGATTCTGTTTCTAATTCTGATTCTGGTTCTGGTTCTGATTCTGATTTTGGTCATGAGTCTGGATCTGTTTCTGATTCTGATTCTGGCTCCGATTCTGGTTCTGTTTCTTGTTCTGGTTCTGGTTTTGATCTGATTCTGGTTCTGATTCTAGCTCTGATTCTGGTTCTGGTTCTGATTCTGATTCTGATTCTGGTTCTGTTTCTGGTTCTGGTTCTGATTCTGATCCTAATTCTGGTTCTGGTTCTGGTTCCAGACATGATTCTGTTTCTGGTTCTGATCCTGATCCTGGTTCTGGTTTTTGTTCTGATTTTGGTTCTGATTCTGTTTCTGATTCTGATTCTTGTTTTGAATCTGATTCCGGTTCTGGTTCCTGTTCTGATCTGGTCATGATTCTGGTTTTGATTCTGATTGTGGTTTCTTATTCTGTTTCTGTTTCTTCTTCTGGTTCTGGTTCTGCCTCTGATTTTGATTCTGATTCTGTTTATGATTCTGATTGTTGTTTTGATTCTGATTCTGGTTCTGGTTCTGATTCTTGTGTTGAGTCTGATTCCGGTTCTGGTTCCTGTTCTGATCTGGTCATGATTCTGGTTCTCATTCTGATTGTGGTTTCTTATTCTGGTTATATTTCTGATTCTGATTCCGATTCTGATACTGATTGTGTTTCTGATTCTGAATCTGGTTCTGGTTCAGATTCTGATTCTGATTCTGATTGTTGTTTTGATTCTGATTCTGGTTCTGGTTCCTGTTCTGATTCTGGTCATGATGCTGCTTCTGCTTCTGATTCTGTTCCTGGTTCTGGTTCTGGTTCTGATCTGATTCTTGTTCTGGTTCTGATTCTGATTCTGGTTCTGATTCTGGTTCTGGTTCTGATTCAGATTCACATTCTGATTCTGATTCTGGTTCTGGTTCTGGTTCTGGTTCCAGGACTGATTCTGGTTCTGTTTCTAATCCTGATTCTGGTTCTTGTTCTGGTTCCAGTTCTGATTCTGATACTGATTTTTGTTCTGATTCTGATTCTGGTTCTGGTTCTGATTCTTTTTCTGATTCTGATTCTTGATTTGATTCTCATTCTGGTTCTGGTTTCTGTTCTGATTCTGGTCATGATTCTGGTTCTGATTCTGATTCTTGATCTGATTTTGATTTTGATTCTGGTTCTGGTTCTGATTCTGATTCTTTTTCTTATTTTGATTCCAGTTCTGGTTCCTGTTCTGATTCTGGTCATGAGTCTGGATCTGGTTCTGATTCTGATTCTGGTTCTGTTTCTAATTCTGGTTCTGATTCTGGTTGTGGTTCTGATTCTTATTCTGGTTCTCCTTCTCGTTCTGGTTCTTGCTCTGGTTCTGTTTCATGTTCTGATTTTGTTTCTGGTTCTTATTCTGATTCTGGTTCTGGTTCTGATTCTGATTCTGATTCAGGTTCTGATTCTTGCTCTGATTCTGGTTCTGGTTCTGATTCTGATTGTTGTTTTGATTCTGATTCTGGTTCTGGTTCCTGTTCTGATTCTGGTCATGATGCTGCTTCTGCTTCTGATTCTGTTCCTGGTTCTGGTTCTGGTTCTGGTTCTGATCTGATTCTTGTTCTGGTTCTGGTTCTGATTCTTTTTCTGATTCTGATTCTTGATTTGATTCTCATTCTGGTTCTGGTTTCTGTTCTGATTCTGGTCATGATTCTGGTTCTGATTCTGATTCTTGATCTGATTTTGATTTTGATTCTGGTTCTGGTTCTGATTCTGGTTCTGGTTCTGATTCTGATTCTGATTCAGGTTCTGATTCTTGCTCTGATTCTGGTTCTGATTCTGATTCTGATTGTTGTTTTGATTCTGATTCTGGTTCTGGTTCTGATTCTTATTCTGGTTCTCCTTCTCATTCTGGTTCTTGCTCTGGTTCTGTTTCATGTTCTGATTCTGTTTCTGGTTCTTATTCTGATTCTGGTTCTGGTTCTGATTCTGATTCTGATTCAGGTTCTGATTCTTGCTCTGATTCTGGTTCTGGTTCTGATTCTGATTCTGATTCTGGTTCTGTTTCTGGTTCCAGGTCTGATTCTGGTTCTGTTTCTAATCCTGATTCTGCTTCTGGTTCTCGTTCCAGTTCTGATTCTGATACTGATTCTTGTTCTGATTCTGATTCTGGTTCTGGTTCTGATTCTTTTTCTGATTCTGATTCTTGTGTTTACTCTGATTCCAGTTCTGGTTCCTGTTCTGATTCTGGTCATGATTCTGGTTCTGATTCTGATTCTTGTTCTGATTTTGATTTTGATTCTGGTTCTTGTTTTGATTCTGATTCTGATTCTTGTTCTTATTTTGATTCCAGTTCTGGTTCCTGTTCTGATTCTGGTCATGAGTCTGGATCTGGTTCTGATTCTGATTCTGATTCTCCTTCTCGATCTGGTTCGTGTTCTGGTTCTGTTTCATGTTCTGATTTTGTTTCTGGTTCTTATTCTGGTTCTGGTTCTTATTCTGATTCTGGTCATGATTCTGCTTCTGATTCTGATTCTGTTCCTGGTTCTGGTTCTGATCTGATTCTGGTTCTGAATCTGATTCTGATTCTGGTTCTGATTCTGATTCTGATTCTGATTCTGGTTCTGATTCTTGCTCTGATTCTAGTTCTGGTTCTGGTTCTGATTCTTGTGTTGAGTCTGATTCCAGTTCTGGTTCCTGTTCTGATCTTGTCATGATTCTGGTTCTGATTCTGATTCCGTTCCTGATTCTGGTTCTGATGTGATTCTGGTTCTGGTTCTGGTTCTGATTTGATTCTGGTTCTGATTCTGGCTCTGATTCTGGTTCTTATTCTGATTCCGTTCCTCATTCTGGTTCTGATGTGATTCTGGTTCTGGTTCCAGTTCTGATTCTGGTCATGTTTCTCATTCTCATTCTGATTGTGGTTTCTTATTCTGGTTATATTTCTGGTTCTGATTCCGATTCTGATACTGATTGTGTTTCTGATTCTGATTCTGGTTCTGGTTCAGATTCTGATTCTGATTCTGATTGTTGTTTTGATTCTGGTTCTGGTTCTGGTTCCTGTTCTGATTCTGGTCATGATTCTGCTTCTGATTCTGATTCTGTTCCTGGTTCTGGTTCTGGTTCTGGTTCTGATCTGATTCTGGTTCTGGTTCTGATTCTGATTCTGGTTCTGGTTCTTATTCTGGCTCTGATTCTGGTCTGGTTCTGATTCAGATTCAGATTCTGATTCTTATTCAGGTTCTGGTTCTTGTTCTGGTTCCAGTTCTGATTCTGATACTGATTCTTGTTCTGATTCTGATTCTGGTTCTGGTTCTGATTCTTTTTCTGATTCTGATACTTGTTTTGATTCTGATTCTGGTTCTGGTTCCTGTTCTGATTCTGGTCGTGTTTCTGGTTCTGATTCTGATTCTTGATCTGATTTTGATTTTGATACTGGTTCTGGTTCTGATTCTGATTCTTGTTCTTATTTTGATTCCAGTTCAGGTTCTTGTTCTGATTCTGGTCATGAGTCTGGATCTGGATCTGGTTCTGATTCTGATTCTGGTTCTTGTTCTGTTGCTGGTTGTGGTTCTTGTTCTGATTCTGATTCTGGTTCTGATTCTTATTCTGATTCAGGTTCTGATTCTTGCTCTGATTCTGGATCTGGTTCTGATTCTGATTCTGATTCTGGTTCTGGTTCTGGTTCCAAGTCTGATTCTGGTTCTGTTTCTAATCCTGATTCTGCTTCTGGTTCTGGTTCCAGTTCTGATTCTGATACTGATTCTTGTTCTGATTCTGATTCTGGTTCTGGTTCTGATTCTTTTTCTGATTCTGATACTTGTTTTGATTCTGATTCTGGTTCTGGTTCCTGTTCTGATTCTGGTCGTGTTTCTGGTTCTGATTCTGATTCTTGATCTGATTTTGATTTTGATACTGGTTCTGGTTCTGATTCTGATTCTTGTTCTTATTTTGATTCCAGTTCAGGTTCTTGTTCTGATTCTGGTCATGAGTCTGGATCTGGTTCTGATTCTGATTCTGGTTCTTGTTCTGTTGCTGGTTGTGGTTCTTGTTCTGATTCTGATTCTGGTTCTGATTCTTATTCTGATTCAGGTTCTGATTCTTGCTCTGATTCTGGATCTGGTTCTGATTCTGATTCTGATTCTGGTTCTGGTTCTGGTTCCAAGTCTGATTCTGGTTCTGTTTCTAATCCTGATTCTGCTTCTGGTTCTGGTTCCAGTTCTGATTCTGATACTGATTCTTGTTCTGATTCTGATTCTTGTTCTGGTTCTGATTCTGTTTATGATTCTGATTCTTGTTTTGATTCAGATTCCAGTTCTGGTTCCTGTTCTGATTCTGGTCATGATTCTGGTTCTGATTATGATTCTGTTTCTGGTTCTGCTTCTCGTTCCGGTTCTGGCTCAGATTCCGATTTTGATTCTGTTTCTAATTCTGATTCTGGTTCTGGTTCTGATTCTGATTTTGGTCATGAGTCTGGATCTGTTTCTGATTCTGATTCTGGCTCCGATTCTGGTTCTGATTCTGTTTGTGATTCCGATTTTGATTCTGGTTCTGTTTCTTGTTTTGGTTCTGATTCTGGTTCTGGTTCCTGTTCTGATTCTGGTCATGATTCTGGTTCTGATTCTGATTCCGTTCCTGATTCTGGTTCTGATGTGATTCTGGTTCTGGTTCTGATTCTGGTTTTGGTTCTGATTCTTTTTGTGATTCTGATTCTTGTTTTGATTCTGATTCCGGTTCTGGTTCCTGTTCTGATTCTGGTAATGATTCTGGTTCTGATTCTGATTCTTGATCTGATTTTGATTTTGATTCTGGTTCTGGTTCTGATTCTGATTCTTGTTCTTATTTTGATTCCAGTTCTGGTTCTGATTCTGATTCTGGTTCTTGTTCTGTTGCTGGTTGTTGTTCTTGTTCTCATTCTGATTCTGGTTCTGTTTCAAATCTGGTTCTGATTCTGGTTATGGTTCAGATTCTTATTCTGGTTCTCCTTCTCGTTCTGGTTCTTGTTCTGGTTCTGTTTCATGTTCTGATTTTGTTTATGGTTCTTATTCTGATTCTGGTTCTGGTTCTGATTCTGATTCTGATTCTGGTTCTGATTCTTGCTCTGATTCTGGTTCTGGTTCTGGTTCCAGGTCTGATTCTGGTTATGTTTCTAATCCTGATTCTGCTTCTGGTTCTGGTTCCTGTTCTGATCTTGTCATGATTCTGGTTCTGATTCTGATTCCGTTCCTGATTCTGGTTCTGATGTGATTCTGGTTCTGGTTCTGGTTCTGATTTGATTCTGGTTCTGATTCTGGCTCTGATTCTGGTTCTTATTCTGATTCCGTTCCTCATTCTGGTTCTGATGTGATTCTGGTTCTGGTTCCAGTTCTGATTCTGGTCATGTTTCTCATTCTCATTCTGATTGTGGTTTCTTATTCTGGTTATATTTCTGGTTCTGATTCCGATTCTGATACTGATTGTGTTTCTGATTCTGATTCTGGTTCTGGTTCAGATTCTGATTCTGATTCTGATTGTTGTTTTGATTCTGATTCTGGTTCTGGTTCCTGTTCTGATTCTGGTCATGATTCTGCTTCTGATTCTGATTCTGTTCCTGGTTCTGGTTCTGGTTCTGGTTCTGATCTGATTCTGGTTCTGGTTCTGATTCTGATTCTGGTTCTGGTTCTTATTCTGGCTCTGATTCTGGTCTGGTTCTGATTCAGATTCAGATTCTGATTCTTATTCAGGTTCTGGTTCTTGTTCTGGTTCCAGTTCTGATTCTGATACTGATTCTTGTTCTGATTCTGATTCTGGTTCTGGTTCTGATTCTTTTTCTGATTCTGATACTTGTTTTGATTCTGATTCTGGTTCTGGTTCCTGTTCTGATTCTGGTCGTGATTCTGGTTCTGATTCTGATTCTTGATCTGATTTTGATTTTGATACTGGTTCTGGTTCTGATTCTGATTCTTGTTCTTATTTTGATTCCAGTTCAGGTTCTTGTTCTGATTCTGGTCATGAGTCTGGATCTGGATCTGGTTCTGATTCTGATTCTGGTTCTTGTTCTGTTGCTGGTTGTGGTTCTTGTTCTGATTCTGATTCTGGTTCTGATTCTTATTCTGATTCAGGTTCTGATTCTTGCTCTGATTCTGGATCTGGTTCTGATTCTGATTCTGATTCTGGTTCTGGTTCTGGTTCCAAGTCTGATTCTGGTTCTGTTTCTAATCCTGATTCTGCTTCTGGTTCTGGTTCCAGTTCTGATTCTGATACTGATTCTTGTTCTGATTCTGATTCTTGTTCTGGTTCTGATTCTGTTTATGATTCTGATTCTTGTTTTGATTCAGATTCCAGTTCTGGTTCCTGTTCTGATTCTGGTCATGATTCTGGTTCTGATTATGATTCTGTTTCTGGTTCTGCTTCTCGTTCCGGTTCTTGCTCAGATTCCGATTTTGATTCTGTTTCTAATTCTGATTCTGGTTCTGGTTCTGATTCTGATTTTGGTCATGAGTCTGGATCTGTTTCTGATTCTGATTCTGGCTCCGATTCTGGTTCTGATTCTGTTTGTGATTCCGATTTTGATTCTGGTTCTGTTTCTTGTTTTGGTTCTGATTCTGGTTCTGGTTCCTGTTCTGATTCTGGTCATGATTCTGGTTCTGATTCTGATTCCGTTCCTGATTCTGGTTCTGATGTGATTCTGGTTCTGGTTCTGATTCTGGTTTTGGTTCTGATTCTTTTTCTGATTCTGATTCTTGTTTTGATTCTGATTCCGGTTCTGGTTCCTGTTCTGATTCTGGTAATGATTCTGGTTCTGATTCTGATTCTTGATCTGATTTTGATTTTGATTCTGGTTCTGGTTCTGATTCTGATTCTTGTTCTTATTTTGATTCCAGTTCTGGTTCTGATTCTGATTCTGGTTCTTGTTCTGTTGCTGGTTGTTGTTCTTGTTCTCATTCTGATTCTGGTTCTGTTTCAAATCTGGTTCTGATTCTGGTTATGGTTCAGATTCTTATTCTGGTTCTCCTTCTCGTTCTGGTTCTTGTTCTGGTTCTGTTTCATGTTCTGATTTTGTTTATGGTTCTTATTCTGATTCTGGTTCTGGTTCTGATTCTGATTCTGATTCTGGTTCTGATTCTTGCTCTGATTCTGGTTCTGGTTCTGGTTCCAGGTCTGATTCTGGTTATGTTTCTAATCCTGATTCTGCTTCTGGTTCTGGTTCCAGTTCTGATTCTGATACTGATTCTTGTTCTGATTCTGATTCTGGTTCTGGTTCTGATTCTGTTTATGATTCTGGTTCTGGTTCTGGTTCCAGGCATGATTCTGTTTCTGGTTCTGATCCTGATCCTGGTTCTGGTTTTTGTTCTGGTTTAGGTTCTGATTCTGTTTCTGATTCTTATTCTTGTTTTGAATCTGATTCCGGTTCTGTTTCCTGTTCTGATCTGGTCATGATTCTGGTTCTAATTCTGATTGTGGTTTCTTATTCTGGTTCTGTTTCTTATTCTGGTTCTGTTTCTTATTCTGGTTCAGGTTCTGGCTCTGATTTTGATTCTGATTCTGTTTATGATTCTGATTGTTGTTTTGATTCTGATTCTGGTTCTGCTTCTGATTCTTGTGTTGAGTCTGATTCCGGTTCTGGTTCCTGTTCTGATCTGGTCATGATTCTGGTTCTCATTTTGATTGTTGTTTCTTATTCTGGTTATATTTCTGATTCTGATTCCGATTCTGATACTGATTGTGTTTCTGATTCTGATTCTGGTTCTGGTTCAGATTCTGATTCTGATTCTGATTGTTGTTTTGATTCTGATTCTGGTTCTGTTTCCTGTTCTGATTCTGGTCATGATGCTGCTTCTGCTTCTGGTTCTGGTTCTGGTTCTGGTTCTGATCTGATTCTGTATCTGGTTCTGATTCTGGTTCTGGTTCTGATTCTGGTTCTAGTTCTGATTCAGAATCTGATTCTGGTTCTGATTCTGGCTCTGGTTCTGGTTCTGATTCAGATTCAGATTCTGATTCTGATTCTAGTTCTGGTTTGGGTTCTGGTTCCAGGACTGATTCTGGTTCTGTTTCTAATCCTGATTCTGGTACTTGTTCTGGTTCCAGTTCTGATTCTGATACTGATTCTTGTTCTGATTCTGATTCTGGTTCTGGTTCAGATTCTGATTCTGATTCTGATACTTGTTTTGATTCTGATTCTGGTTCTGTTTCTTGTTCTGATTCTGATTCTGGTTCTGATTCTGATTCTTGATCTGATTTTGATTTTGATACTGGTTCTGGTTCTTATTCTGATTCTTGTTCTTATTTTGATACCAGTTCAGGTTCTTGTTCTGATTCTGGTCATGAGTCTGGATCTGGATCTGGTTCTGATTCTGATTCTGGTTCTTGTTCTGTTGCTGGTTGTGGTTCTTGTTCTGATTCAGATTCTGGTTCTGATTCTTATTCTGGTTCTCCTTCTCGTTCTGGTTCTTGTTCTTGTTCTGTTTCATGTTCTGATTTTCTTCCTGGTTCTTATTCTGATTCTGGTTCTGGTTCTGATTCTGGCTCTGAATCTGGTTCTGATTCTGATTCCATTCCTGATTCTGTTTCTGATGTGATTCTGGTTCTGGTTCCAGTTCTGATTCTGGTCATGATTCTCATTCTCAATCTGATTGTGGTTTCTTATTTTGGTTATATTTCTGGTTCTGATTCCGATTCTGATACTGATTGTGTTTCTGATTCTGATTCTGGTTCTGGTTCAGATTCAGATTCTGATTCTGATTGTTGTTTTGATTCTGATTAAGGTTCCAGGACTGATTCTGGTTCTGTTTCTAATCCTGATTCTGCTTCTCGTTCTGGTTCTGGCTCAGATTCCGATTCTGATTCTGTTTCTGATTCTGATTCTGGTTCTGGTTCTGATTCTGATTTTAGTCATGAGTCTGGATCTGTTTCTGATTCTGATTCTGGCTCCTATTCTGGTTCTGTTTCTTGTTCTGGTTCTGGTTCTGATCTGATTCTGGTTCTGATTCTGGCTCTGATTCTGGTTCTGGTTCTGATTCTGATTCTGATTCTGGTTCTGGTTCTGGTTCCAGATCTGATTCTGGTTCTGTTCCTAATCCTGATTCTGCTTCTGGTTCTGGTTCCAGTTCTGATTCTGATACCGATTCTTGTTCTGATTCTGATTCTGATTCTGATTCTGGTTCTGGTTCTGATTCTGTTTATGATTCTGATTCTTGTTTTGATTCAGATTTCAGTTCTGGTTCCTGTTCTGATTCTGGTCATGATTCTGGTTATGATTATGATACTGTTTCTGGTTCTGCTTCTCGTTCTGGTTCTGCCTCAGATTCTGATTCTGATTCTGATTCTGTTTCTGATTCTGATTCTGGTTCTGGTTCTGTTTCTTGTTCTGGTTCTGATTCTGGTTCTGGTTCCTGTTCTGATTCTGGTCATGATTCTGGTTCTGATTCTGATTCCGTTCCTGATTCTGGTTCTGATGTGATTTTGGTTCTGGTTCTGATTCTGGTTCTGGTTCTGATTCTTTTTCTGATTCTGAATCTTGTTTTGATTCTGGTTCTGGTTCTGGTTCCAGGTCTGATTCTGGTTATGTTTCTAATCCTGATTCTGCTTCTGGTTCTGGTTCCAGTTCTGATTCTGATACTGATTCTTGTTCTGATTCTGATTCTGGTTCTGGTTCTGATTCTGTTTATGATTCTGGTTCTGGTTGTGGTTCCAGGCATGATTCTGTTTCTGGTTCTGATCCTGATCCTGGTTCTGGTTTTTGTTCTGGTTTTGGTTCTGATTCTGTTTCTGATTCTTATTCTTGTTTTGAATCTGATTCCGGTTCTGTTTCCTGTTCTGATCTGGTCATGATTCTGGTTCTAATTCTGATTGTGGTTTCTTATTCTGGTTCTGTTTCTTATTCTGGTTCTGTTTCTTATTCTGGTTCAGGTTCTGGCTCTGATTTTGATTCTGATTCCGTTTATGATTCTGATTGTTGTTTTGATTCTGATTCTGGTTCTGCTTCTGATTCTTGTGTTGAGTCTGATTCCGGTTCTGGTTCCTGTTCTGATCTGGTCATGATTCTGGTTCTCATTCTGATTGTTGTTTCTTATTCTGGTTATATTCCTGATTCTGATTCCGATTCTGATACTGATTGTGTTTCTGATTCTGATTCTGGTTCTGGTTCAGATTCTGATTCTGATTCTGATTGTTGTTTTGATTCTGATTCTGGTTCTGTTTCCTGTTCTGATTCTGGTCATGATGCTGCTTCTGCTTCTGGTTCTGGTTCTGGTTCTGGTTCTGATCTGATTCTGGATCTGGTTCTGATTCTGGTTCTGGTTCTGATTCTGGTTCTAGTTCTGATTCAGAATCTGATTCTGGTTCTGATTCTGGCTCTGGTTCTGGTTCTGATTCAGATTCAGATTCTGATTCTGATTCTGGTTCTGGTTCTGGTTCCAAGTCTGATTCTGGTTCTGTTTCTAATCCTGATTCTGCTTCTGGTTCTGGTTCCTGTTCTGATTCTGATACTGATTCTTGTTCTTATTCTGATTCTGGTTCTGGTTCTGATTCTGTTTATGATTCTGATTCTTGTTTTGATTCTCATTCCAGTTCTGGTTCCTGTTCTGATTCTGGTCATGATTCTGGTTCTGATTATGATTCTGTTTCTGGTTCTGCTTCTCATTCTGGTTCTGGCTCAGATTCTGATTCTGATTCTGGTTCTGATTCTGATTCTTGATCTGATTTTGATTTTGTTTCTGGTTCTTATTCTGGTTCTGGTTCTTATTCTGATTCTGGTCATGATTCTGCTTCTGATTCTGATTCGGTTCCTGGTACTGGTTCTGATTATGATTCTGTTTCTGGTTCTGCTTCTCGTTCTGGTTCTGGCTCAGATTCCGATTCTGATTCTGTTTCTGATTCTGATTCTGGTTCTGGTTCTGGTTCTGATTCTGATTTTGGTCATGAGTCTGGATCTGTTTCTGATTCTGATTCTGGCTCCGATTCTGGTTCTGATTCTGATTGTGATTCTGATTTTGATTCTGGTTCTGTTTCTTGTTCTGGTTCTGATTCTGGTTCTGGTTCCTGTTCTGATTCTTCACATGATTCTGTTTCTGATTCTGATTCCGTTCCTGATTCAGGTTCTGATGTGATTCTGGTTCTGGTTCTGATCTGATTCTGGTTCTGATTCTGGCTCTGAATCTGGTTCTGATTCTGATTCCATTCCTGATTCTGGTTCTGATGTGATTCTGGTTCTGGTTCCAGTTCTGATTCTGGTCATGATTCTCATTCTCATTCTGATTGTGGTTTCTTATTCTGGTTATATTTCTGTTTCTGATTCCGATTCTGATACTGATTGTGTTTCTGATTCTGATTCTGGTTCTGGTTCAGATTCAGATTCTGATTCTGATTGTTGTTTTGATTCTGATTCAGGTTCCAGGACTGATTCTGGTTCTGTTTCTAATCCTGATTCTGCTTCTCGTTCTCGTTCTGGCTCAGATTCCGATTCTGATTCTGTTTCTGATTCTGATTCTGGTTCTGGTTCTGATTCTGATTTTAGTCATGAGTCTGGATCTGTTTCTGATTCTGATTCTGGCTCCTATTCTGGTTCTGTTTCTTGTTCTGGTTCTGGTTCTGATCTGATTCTGGTTCTGATTCTGGCTCTGATTCTGGTTCTGGTTCTGATTCTGATTCTGATTCTGGTTCTGGTTCTGGTTCCAGATCTGATTCTGGTTCTGTTTCTAATCCTGATTCTGCTTCTGGTTCTGGTTCCAGTTCTGATTCTGATACTGATTCTTGTTCTGATTCTGATTCTGATTCTGATTCTGGTTCTGGTTCTGATTCTGTTTATGATTCTGATTCTTGTTTTGTTTCAGATTCCAGTTCTGGTTCCTGTTCTGATTCTGGTCATGATTCTGGTTCTGATTATGATTCTGTTTCTGGTTCTGCTTCTCGTTCTGGTTCTGGCTCAGATTCCGATTCTGATTCTGTTCCTGATTCTGATTCTGGTTCTGGTTCTGGTTCTGATTCTGATTTTGGTCATGAGTCTGGATCTGTTTCTGATTCTGATTCTGATTGTGATTTGATTTTGATTCTGGTTCTGTTTCTTGTACTGGTTCTGATTCTGGTTCTGGTTCCTGTTCTGATTCTTCACATGATTCTGTTTCTGATTCTGATTCCGTTCCTGATTCAGGTTCTGATGTGATTCTGGTTCTGATTCTGGCTCTGAATCTGGTTCTGATTCTGATTCCATTCCTGATTCTGGTTCTGATGTGATTCTGGTTCTGGTTCCAGTTCTGATTCTGGTCATGATTCTCATTCTCAATCTGATTGTGGTTTCTTATTTTGGTTATATTTCTGGTTCTGATTCCGATTCTGATACTGATTGTGTTTCTGATTCTGATTCTGGTTCTGGTTCAGATTCAGATTCTGATTCTGATTGTTGTTTTGATTCTGATTAAGGTTCCAGGACTGATTCTGGTTCTGTTTCTAATCCTGATTCTGCTTCTCGTTCTGGTTCTGGCTCAGATTCCGATTCTGATTCTGTTTCTGATTCTGATTCTGGTTCTGGTTCTGATTCTGATTTTAGTCATGAGTCTGGATCTGTTTCTGATTCTGATTCTGGCTCCTATTCTGGTTCTGTTTCTTGTTCTGGTTCTGGTTCTGATCTGATTCTGGTTCTGATTCTGGCTCTGATTCTGGTTCTGGTTCTGATTCTGATTCTGATTCTGGTTCTGGTTCTGGTTCCAGATCTGATTCTGGTTCTGTTCCTAATCCTGATTCTGCTTCTGGTTCTGGTTCCAGTTCTGATTCTGATACTGATTCTTGTTCTGATTCTGATTCTGATTCTGATTCTGGTTCTGGTTCTGATTCTGTTTATGATTCTGATTCTTGTTTTGATTCAGATTTCAGTTCTGGTTCCTGTTCTGATTCTGGTCATGATTCTGGTTATGATTATGATACTGTTTCTGGTTCTGCTTCTCGTTCTGGTTCTGCCTCAGATTCTGATTCTGATTCTGATTCTGTTTCTGATTCTGATTCTGGTTCTGGTTCTGTTTCTTGTTCTGGTTCTGATTCTGGTTCTGGTTCCTGTTCTGATTCTGGTCATGATTCTGGTTCTGATTCTGATTCCGTTCCTGATTCTGGTTCTGATGTGATTTTGGTTCTGGTTCTGATTCTGGTTCTGGTTCTGATTCTTTTTCTGATTCTGAATCTTGTTTTGATTCTGGTTCTGGTTCTGGTTCCAGGTCTGATTCTGGTTATGTTTCTAATCCTGATTCTGCTTCTGGTTCTGGTTCCAGTTCTGATTCTGATACTGATTCTTGTTCTGATTCTGATTCTGGTTCTGGTTCTGATTCTGTTTATGATTCTGGTTCTGGTTCTGGTTCCAGGCATGATTCTGTTTCTGGTTCTGATCCTGATCCTGGTTCTGGTTTTTGTTCTGGTTTTGGTTCTGATTCTGTTTCTGATTCTTATTCTTGTTTTGAATCTGATTCCGGTTCTGTTTCCTGTTCTGATCTGGTCATGATTCTGGTTCTAATTCTGATTGTGGTTTCTTATTCTGGTTCTGTTTCTTATTCTGGTTCTGTTTCTTATTCTGGTTCAGGTTCTGGCTCTGATTTTGATTCTGATTCCGTTTATGATTCTGATTGTTGTTTTGATTCTGATTCTGGTTCTGCTTCTGATTCTTGTGTTGAGTCTGATTCCGGTTCTGGTTCCTGTTCTGATCTGGTCATGATTCTGGTTCTCATTCTGATTGTTGTTTCTTATTCTGGTTATATTTCTGATTCTGATTCCGATTCTGATACTGATTGTGTTTCTGATTCTGATTCTGGTTCTGGTTCAGATTCTGATTCTGATTCTGATTGTTGTTTTGATTCTGATTCTGGTTCTGTTTCCTGTTCTGATTCTGGTCATGATGCTGCTTCTGCTTCTGGTTCTGGTTCTGGTTCTGGTTCTGATCTGATTCTGGATCTGGTTCTGATTCTGGTTCTGGTTCTGATTCTGGTTCTAGTTCTGATTCAGAATCTGATTCTGGTTCTGATTCTGGCTCTGGTTCTGGTTCTGATTCAGATTCAGATTCTGATTCTGATTCTAGTTCTGGTTTGGGTTCTGGTTCCAGGACTGATTCTGTTTATGATTCTGGTTCTGGTTCTGGTTCCAGGCATGATTCTGTTTCTGGTTCTGATCCTGATCCTGGTTCTGGTTTTTGTTCTGGTTTTGGTTCTGATTCTGTTTCTGATTCTTATTCTTGTTTTGAATCTGATTCCGGTTCTGTTTCCTGTTCTGATCTGGTCATGATTCTGGTTCTAATTCTGATTGTGGTTTCTTATTCTGGTTCTGTTTCTTATTCTGATTCTGTTTCTTATTCTGGTTCAGGTTCTGGCTCTGATTTTGATTCTGATTCTGTTTATGATTCTGATTGTTGTTTTGATTCTGATTCTGGTTCTGCTTCTGATTCTTGTGTTGAGTCTGATTCCGGTTCTGGTTCCTGTTCTGATCTGGTCATGATTCTGGTTCTCATTCTGATTGTTGTTTCTTATTCTGGTGATATTTCTGATTCTGATTCCGATTCTGACACTGATTGTGTTTCTGATTTTGATTCTGGTTCTGTTTCTTGTTCTGGTTCTGATTCTGGTTCTGGTTCCTGTTCTGATTCTTCACATGATTCTGTTTCTGATTCTGATTCCGTTCCTGATTCAGGTTCTGATGTGATTCTGGTTCTGGTTCTGATCTGATTCTGGTTCTGATTCTGGCTCTGAATCTGGTTCTGATTCTGATTCCATTCCTGATTCTGGTTCTGATGTGATTCTGGTTCTGGTTCCAGTTCTGATTCTGGTCATGATTCTCACTCTCATTCTGATTGTGGTTTCTTATTCTGGTTATATTTCTGGTTCTGATTCCGATTCTGATACTGATTGTGTTTCTGATTCTGATTCTGGTTCTGGTTCAGATTCAGATTCTGATTCTGATTGTTGTTTTGATTCTGATTCAGGTTCCAGGACTGATTCTGGTTCTGTTTCTAATCCTGATTCTGCTTCTCGTTCTCGTTCTGGCTCAGATTCCGATTCTGATTCTGTTTCTGATTCTGATTCTGGTTCTGGTTCTGATTCTGATTTTAGTCATGAGTCTGGATCTGTTTCTGATTCTGATTCTGGCTCCTATTCTGGTTCTGTTTCTTGTTCTGGTTCTGGTTCTGATCTGATTCTGGTTCTGATTCTGGCTCTGATTCTGGTTCTGGTTCTGATTCTGATTCTGATTCTGGTTCTGGTTCTGGTTCCAGATCTGATTCTGGTTCTGTTTCTAATCCTGATTCTGCTTCTGGTTCTGGTTCCAGTTCTGATTCTGATACTGATTCTTGTTCTGATTCTGATTCTGATTGTGTTTCTGATTCTGATTCTGGTTCTGGTTCAGATTCTGATTCTGATTCTGATTGTTATTTTGATTCTGATTCTGGTTCTGTTTCCTGTTCTGATTCTGGTCATGATGCTGCTTCTGCTTCTGGTTCTGGTTCTGGTTCTGGTTCTGATCTGATTCTGGATCTGGTTCTGATTCTGGTTCTGGTTCTGATTCTGGTTCTAGTTCTGATTCAGAATCTGATTCTGGTTCTGATTCTGGCTCTGGTTCTGGTTCTGATTCAGATTCAGATTCTGATTCTGATTCTAGTTCTGGTTTGGGTTCTGGTTCCAGGACTGATTCTGGTTCTGTTTCTAATCCTGATTCTGGTACTTGTTCTGGTTCCAGTTCTGATTCTGATACTGATTCTTGTTCTGATTCTGATTCTGGTTCTGGTTCAGATTCTGATTCTGATTCTGATTGTTGTTTTGATTCTGATTCTGGTTCTGTTTCTTGTTCTGATTCTGATTCTGGTTCTGATTCTGATTCTTGATCTGATTTTGATTTTGATACTGGTTCTGTTTCTTATTCTGATTCTTGTTCTTATTTTGATACCAGTTCAGGTTCTTGTTCTGATTCTGGTCATGAGTCTGGATCTGGATCTGGTTCTGATTCTGATTCTGGTTCTTGTTCTGTTGCTGGTTGTGGTTCTTGTTCTGATTCAGATTCTGGTTCTGATTCTTATTCTGGTTCTCCTTCTCGTTCTGGTTCTTGTTCTTGTTCTGTTTCATGTTCTGATTTTCTTCCTGGTTCTTATTCTGATTCTGGTTCTGGTTCTGATTCTGATTCTGATTCAGGTCCTGATTCTTGCTCTGATTCTGGATCTGGTTCCTGTTCTGATTCTGGTCATGATTCTGGTTCTGATTATGATTCTGTTTCTGGTTCTGCTTCTCATTCTGGTTCTGGCTCAGATTCTGATTCTGATTCTGGTTCTGATTCTGATTCTTGATCTGATTTTGATTTTGTTTCTGGTTCTTATTCTGTTTCTGGTTCTTATTCTGATTCTGGTCATGATTCTGCTTCTGATTCTGATTCGGTTCCTGGTACTGGTTCTGATTATGATTCTGTTTCTGGTTCTGCTTCTCGTTCTGGTTCTGGCTCAGATTCCGATTCTGATTCTGTTTCTGATTCTGATTCTGGTTCTGGTTCTGGTTCTGATTCTGATTTTGGTCATGAGTCTGGATCTGTTTCTGATTCTGATTCTGGCTCCGATTCTGGTTCTGATTCTGATTGTGATTCTGATTTTGATTCTGGTTCTGTTTCTTGTTCTGGTTCTGATTCTGGTTCTGGTTCCTGTTCTGATTCTTCACATGATTCTGTTTCTGATTCTGATTCCGTTCCTGATTCAGGTTCTGATGTGATTCTGGTTCTGATTCTGATCTGATTCTGGTTCTGATTCTGGCTCTGAATCTGGTTCTGATTCTGATTCCATTCCTGATTCTGGTTCTGATGTGATTCTGGTTCTGGTTCCAGTTCTGATTCTGGTCATGATTCTCATTCTCATTCTGATTGTGGTTTCTTATTCTGGTTATATTTCTGTTTCTGATTCCGATTCTGATACTGATTGTGTTTCTGATTCTGATTCTGGTTCTGGTTCAGATTCAGATTCTGATTCTGATTGTTGTTTTGATTCTGATTCAGGTTCCAGGACTGATTCTGGTTCTGTTTCTAATCCTGATTCTGCTTCTCGTTCTCGTTCTGGTTCAGATTCCGATTCTGATTCTGTTTCTGATTCTGATTCTGGTTCTGGGTCTGATTCTGATTTTAGTCATGAGTCTGGATCTGTTTCTGATTCTGATTCTGGCTCCTATTCTGGTTCTGTTTCTTGTTCTGGTTCTGGTTCTGATCTGATTCTGGTTCTGATTCTGGCTCTGATTCTGGTTCTGGTTCTGATTCTGATTCTGATTCTGGTTCTGGTTCTGGTTCCAGATCTGATTCTGGTTCTGTTTCTAATCCTGATTCTGCTTCTGGTTCTGGTTCCAGTTCTGATTCTGATACTGATTCTTGTTCTGATTCTGATTCTGATTCTGATTCTGGTTCTGGTTCTGATTCTGTTTATGATTCTGATTCTTGTTTTGATTCAGATTCCAGTTCTGGTTCCTGTTCTGATTCTGGTCATGATTCTGGTTCTGATTATGATTCTGTTTCTGGTTCTGCTTCTCGTTCTGGTTCTGGCTCAGATTCCGATTCTGATTCTGTTTCTGATTCTGATTCTGGTTCTGGTTCTGGTTCTGATTCTGATTTTGGTCATGAGTCTGGATCTGTTTCTGATTCTGATTCTGATTGTGATTCTGATTTTGATTCTGGTTCTGTTTCTTGTACTGGTTCTGATTCTGGTTCTGGTTCCTGTTCTGATTCTTCACATGATTCTGTTTCTGATTCTGATTCCGTTCCTGATTCAGGTTCTGATGTGATTCTGGTTCTGGTTCTGATCTGATTCTGGTTCTGATTCTGGCTCTGAATCTGGTTCTGATTCTGATTCCATTCCTGATTCTGGTTCTGATGTGATTCTGGTTCTGGTTCCAGTTCTGATTCTGGTCATGATTCTCATTCTCATTCTGATTGTGGTTTCTTATTCTGGTTATATTTCTGGTTCTGATTCCGATTCTGATACTGATTGTGTTTCTGATTCTGATTCTGGTTCTGGTTCAGATTCAGATTCTGATTCTGATTGTTGTTTTGATTCTGATTCAGGTTCCAGGACTGATTCTGGTTCTGTTTCTAATCCTGATTCTGCTTCTCGTTCTCGTTCTGGCTCAGATTCCGATTCTGATTCTGTTTCTGATTCTGATTCTGGTTCTGGTTCTGATTCTGATTTTAGTCATGAGTCTGGATCTGTTTCTGATTCTGATTCTGGCTCCTATTCTGGTTCTGTTTCTTGTTCTGGTTCTGGTTCTGATCTGATTCTGGTTCTGATTCTGGCTCTGATTCTGGTTCTGGTTCTGATTCTGATTCTGATTCTGGTTCTGGTTCTGGTTCCAGATCTGATTCTGGTTCTGTTTCTAATCCTGATTCTGCTTCTGGTTCTGGTTCCAGTTCTGATTCTGATACTGATTCTTGTTCTGATTCTGATTCTGATTGTGTTTCTGATTCTGATTCTGGTTCTGGTTCAGATTCTGATTCTGATTCTGATTGTTATTTTGATTCTGATTCTGGTTCTGTTTCCTGTTCTGATTCTGGTCATGATGCTGCTTCTGCTTCTGGTTCTGGTTCTGGTTCTGGTTCTGATCTGATTCTGGATCTGGTTCTGATTCTGGTTCTGGTTCTGATTCTGGTTCTAGTTCTGATTCAGAATCTGATTCTGGTTCTGATTCTGGCTCTGGTTCTGGTTCTGATTCAGATTCAGATTCTGATTCTGATTCTAGTTCTGGTTTGGGTTCTGGTTCCAGGACTGATTCTGGTTCTGTTTCTAATCCTGATTCTGGTACTTGTTCTGGTTCCAGTTCTGATTCTGATACTGATTCTTGTTCTGATTCTGATTCTGGTTCTGGTTCAGATTCTGATTCTGATTCTGATTGTTGTTTTGATTCTGATTCTGGTTCTGTTTCTTGTTCTGATTCTGATTCTGGTTCTGATTCTGATTCTTGATCTGATTTTGATTTTGATACTGGTTCTGGTTCTTATTCTGATTCTTGTTCTTATTTTGATACCAGTTCAGGTTCTTGTTCTGATTCTGGTCATGAGTCTGGATCTGGATCTGGTTCTGATTCTGATTCTGGTTCTTGTTCTGTTGCTGGTTGTGGTTCTTGTTCTGATTCAGATTCTGGTTCTGATTCTTATTCTGGTTCTCCTTCTCGTTCTGGTTCTTGTTCTTGTTCTGTTTCATGTTCTGATTTTCTTCCTGGTTCTTATTCTGATTCTGGTTCTGGTTCTGATTCTGATTCTGATTCAGGTCCTGATTCTTGCTCTGATTCTGGATCTGGTTCTGATTCTGATTCTGATTCTGGTTCTGGTTCTGGTTCCAAGTCTGATTCTGGTTCTGTTTCTAATCCTGATTCTGCTTCTGGTTCTGGTTCCTGTTCTGATTCTGATACTGATTCTTGTTCTTATTCTGATTCTGGTTCTGGTTCTGATTCTGTTTATGATTCTGATTCTTGTTTTGATTCTCATTCCAGTTCTGGTTCCTGTTCTGATTCTGGTCATGATTCTGGTTCTGATTATGATTCTGTTTCTGGTTCTGCTTCTCATTCTGGTTCTGGCTCAGATTCTGATTCTGATTCTGGTTCTGATTCTGATTCTTGATCTGATTTTGATTTTGTTTCTGGTTCTTATTCTGTTTCTGGTTCTTATTCTGATTCTGGTCATGATTCTGCTTCTGATTCTGATTCGGTTCCTGGTACTGGTTCTGATTATGATTCTGTTTCTGGTTCTGCTTCTCGTTCTGGTTCTGGCTCAGATTCCGATTCTGATTCTGTTTCTGATTCTGATTCTGGTTCTGGTTCTGGTTCTGATTCTGATTTTGGTCATGAGTCTGGATCTGTTTCTGATTCTGATTCTGGCTCCTATTCTGGTTCTGATTCTGATTGTGATTCTGATTTTGATTCTGGTTCTGTTTCTTGTTCTGGTTCTGATTCTGGTTCTGGTTCCTGTTCTGATTCTTCACATGATTCTGTTTCTGATTCTGATTCCGTTCCTGATTCAGGTTCTGATGTGATTCTGGTTCTGATTCTGATCTGATTCTGGTTCTGATTCTGGCTCTGAATCTGGTTCTGATTCTGATTCCATTCCTGATTCTGGTTCTGATGTGATTCTGGTTCTGGTTCCAGTTCTGATTCTGGTCATGATTCTCATTCTCATTCTGATTGTGGTTTCTTATTCTGGTTATATTTCTGTTTCTGATTCCGATTCTGATACTGATTGTGTTTCTGATTCTGATTCTGGTTCTGGTTCAGATTCAGATTCTGATTCTGATTGTTGTTTTGATTCTGATTCAGGTTCCAGGACTGATTCTGGTTCTGTTTCTAATCCTGATTCTGCTTCTCGTTCTCGTTCTGGTTCAGATTCCGATTCTGATTCTGTTTCTGATTCTGATTCTGGTTCTGGGTCTGATTCTGATTTTAGTCATGAGTCTGGATCTGTTTCTGATTCTGATTCTGGCTCCTATTCTGGTTCTGTTTCTTGTTCTGGTTCTGGTTCTGATCTGATTCTGGTTCTGATTCTGGCTCTGATTCTGGTTCTGGTTCTGATTCTGATTCTGATTCTGGTTCTGGTTCTGGTTCCAGATCTGATTCTGGTTCTGTTTCTAATCCTGATTCTGCTTCTGGTTCTGGTTCCAGTTCTGATTCTGATACTGATTCTTGTTCTGATTCTGATTCTGATTCTGATTCTGGTTCTGGTTCTGATTCTGTTTATGATTCTGATTCTTGTTTTGATTCAGATTCCAGTTCTGGTTCCTGTTCTGATTCTGGTCATGATTCTGGTTCTGATTATGATTCTGTTTCTGGTTCTGCTTCTCGTTCTGGTTCTGGCTCAGATTCCGATTCTGATTCTGTTTCTGATTCTGATTCTGGTTCTGGTTCTGGTTCTGATTCTGATTTTGGTCATGAGTCTGGATCTGTTTCTGATTCTGATTCTGATTGTGATTCTGATTTTGATTCTGGTTCTGTTTCTTGTACTGGTTCTGATTCTGGTTCTGGTTCCTGTTCTGATTCTTCACATGATTCTGTTTCTGATTCTGATTCCGTTCCTGATTCAGGTTCTGATGTGATTCTGGTTCTGGTTCCAGTTCTGATTCTGGTCATGATTCTCATTCTCAATCTGATTGTGGTTTCTTATTTTGGTTATATTTCTGGTTCTGATTCCGATTCTGATACTGATTGTGTTTCTGATTCTGATTCTGGTTCTGGTTCAGATTCAGATTCTGATTCTGATTGTTGTTTTGATTCTGATTAAGGTTCCAGGACTGATTCTGATTCTGTTTCTAATCCTGATTCTGCTTCTCGTTCTGGTTCTGGCTCAGATTCCGATTCTGATTCTGTTTCTGATTCTGATTCTGGTTCTGGTTCTGATTCTGATTTTAGTCATGAGTCTGGATCTGTTTCTGATTCTGATTCTGGCTCCTATTCTGGTTCTGTTTCTTGTTCTGGTTCTGGTTCTGATCTGATTCTGGTTCTGATTCTGGCTCTGATTCTGGTTCTGGTTCTGATTCTGATTCTGATTCTGGTTCTGGTTCTGGTTCCAGTTCTGATTCTGATACTGATTCTTGTTCTGATTCTGATTCTGATTCTGATTCTGGTTCTGGTTCTGATTCTGTTTATGATTCTGATTCTTGTTTTGATTCAGATTTCAGTTCTGGTTCCTGTTCTGATTCTGGTCATGATTCTGGTTATGATTATGATACTGTTTCTGGTTCTGCTTCTCGTTCTGGTTCTGCCTCAGATTCTGATTCTGATTCTGATTCTGTTTCTGATTCTGATTCTGGTTCTGGTTCTGTTTCTTGTTCTGGTTCTGATTCTGGTTCTGGTTCCTGTTCTGATTCTGGTCATGATTCTGGTTCTGATTCTGATTCCGTTCCTGATTCTGGTTCTGATGTGATTTTGGTTCTGGTTCTGATTCTGGTTCTGGTTCTGATTCTTTTTCTGATTCTGAATCTTGTTTTGATTCTGGTTCTGGTTCTGGTTCCAGGTCTGATTCTGGTTATGTTTCTAATCCTGATTCTGCTTCTGGTTCTGGTTCCAGTTCTGATTCTGATACTGATTCTTGTTCTGATTCTGATTCTGGTTCTGGTTCTGATTCTGTTTATGATTCTGGTTCTGGTTGTGGTTCCAGGCATGATTCTGTTTCTGGTTCTGATCCTGATCCTGGTTCTGGTTTTTGTTCTGGTTTTGGTTCTGATTCTGTTTCTGATTCTTATTCTTGTTTTGAATCTGATTCCGGTTCTGTTTCCTGTTCTGATCTGGTCATGATTCTGGTTCTAATTCTGATTGTGGTTTCTTATTCTGGTTCTGTTTCTTATTCTGGTTCTGTTTCTTATTCTGGTTCAGGTTCTGGCTCTGATTTTGATTCTGATTCCGTTTATGATTCTGATTGTTGTTTTGATTCTGATTCTGGTTCTGCTTCTGATTCTTGTGTTGAGTCTGATTCCGGTTCTGGTTCCTGTTCTGATCTGGTCATGATTCTGGTTCTCATTCTGATTGTTGTTTCTTATTCTGGTTATATTTCTGATTCTGATTCCGATTCTGATACTGATTGTGTTTCTGATTCTGATTCTGGTTCTGGTTCAGATTCTGATTCTAATTCTGATTGTTGTTTTGATTCTGATTCTGGTTCTGTTTCCTGTTCTGATTCTGGTCATGATGCTGCTTCTGCTTCTGGTTCCGGTTCTGGTTCTGGTTCTGATCTGATTCTGGATCTGGTTCTGATTCTGGTTCTGGTTCTGATTCTGGTTCTAGTTCTGATTCAGAATCTGATTCTGGTTCTGATTCTGGCTCTGGTTCTGGTTCTGATTCAGATTCTGATTCTGATTCTGATTCTAGTTCTGGTTTGGGTTCTGGTTCCAGGACTGATTCTGTTTATGATTCTGGTTCTGGTTCTGGTTCCAGGCATGATTCTGTTTCTGGTTCTGATCCTGATCCTGGTTCTGGTTTTTGTTCTGGTTTTGGTTCTGATTCTGTTTCTGATTCTTATTCTTGTTTTGAATCTGATTCCGGTTCTGTTTCCTGTTCTGATCTGGTCATGATTCTGGTTCTAATTCTGATTGTGGTTTCTTATTCTGGTTCTGTTTCTTATTCTGGTTCTGTTTCTTATTCTGGTTCAGGTTCTGGCTCTGATTTTGATTCTGATTCTGTTTATGATTCTGATTGTTGTTTTGATTCTGATTCTGGTTCTGCTTCTGATTCTTGTGTTGAGTCTGATTCCGGTTCTGGTTCCTGTTCTGATCTGGTCATGATTCTGGTTCTCATTCTGATTGTTGTTTCTTATTCTGGTTATATTTCTGATTCTGATTCCGATTCTGACACTGATTGTGTTTCTGATTTTGATTCTGGTTCTGTTTCTTGTTCTGTTTCTGATTCTGGTTCTGGTTCCTGTTCTGATTCTTCACATGATTCTGTTTCTGATTCTGATTCCGTTCCTGATTCAGGTTCTGATGTGATTCTGGTTCTGGTTCTGATCTGATTCTGGTTCTGATTCTGGCTCTGAATCTGGTTCTGATTCTGATTCCATTCCTGATTCTGGTTCTGATGTGATTCTGGTTCTGGTTCCAGTTCTGATTCTGGTCATGATTCTCATTCTCATTCTGATTGTGGTTTCTTATTCTGGTTATATTTCTGGTTCTGATTCCGATTCTGATACTGATTGTGTTTCTGATTCTGATTCTGGTTCTGGTTCAGATTCAGATTCTGATTCTGATTGTTGTTTTGATTCTGATTCAGGTTCCAGGACTGATTCTGGTTCTGTTTCTAATCCTGATTCTGCTTCTCGTTCTCGTTCTGGCTCAGATTCCGATTCTGATTCTGTTTCTGATTCTGATTCTGGTTCTGGTTCTGATTCTGATTTTAGTCATGAGTCTGGATCTGTTTCTGATTCTGATTCTGGCTCCTATTCTGGTTCTGTTTCTTGTTCTGGTTCTGGTTCTGATCTGATTCTGGTTCTGATTCTGGCTCTGATTCTGGTTCTGGTTCTGATTCTGATTCTGATTCTGGTTCTGGTTCTGGTTCCAGATCTGTTTCTGGTTCTGTTTCTAATCCTGATTCTGCTTCTGGTTCTGGTTCCAGTTCTGATTCTGATACTGATTCTTGTTCTGATTCTGATTCTGATTGTGTTTCTGATTCTGATTCTGGTTCTGGTTCAGATTCTGATTCTGATTCTGATTGTTGTTTTGATTCTGATTCTGGTTCTGTTTCCTGTTCTGATTCTGGTCATGATGCTGCTTCTGCTTCTGGTTCTGGTTCTGGTTCTGGTTCTGATCTGATTCTGGATCTGGTTCTGATTCTGGTTCTGGTTCTGATTCTGGTTCTAGTTCTGATTCAGAATCTGATTCTGGTTCTGATTCTGGCTCTGGTTCTGGTTCTGATTCAGATTCAGATTCTGATTCTGATTCTAGTTCTGGTTTGGGTTCTGGTTCCAGGACTGATTCTGGTTCTGTTTCTAATCCTGATTCTGGTACTTGTTCTGGTTCCAGTTCTGATTCTGATACTGATTCTTGTTCTGATTCTGATTCTGGTTCTGGTTCAGATTCTGATTCTGATTCTGATTGTTGTTTTGATTCTGATTCTGGTTCTGTTTCTTGTTCTGATTCTGATTCTGGTTCTGATTCTGATTCTTGATCTGATTTTGATTTTGATACTGGTTCTGGTTCTTATTCTGATTCTTGTTCTTATTTTGATACCAGTTCAGGTTCTTGTTCTGATTCTGGTCATGAGTCTGGATCTGGATCTGGTTCTGATTCTGATTCTGGTTCTTGTTCTGTTGCTGGTTGTGGTTCTTGTTCTGATTCAGATTCTGGTTCTGATTCTTATTCTGGTTCTCCTTCTCGTTCTGGTTCTTGTTCTTGTTCTGTTTCATGTTCTGATTTTCTTCCTGGTTCTTATTCTGATTCTGGTTCTGGTTCTGATTCTGATTCTGATTCAGGTCCTGATTCTTGCTCTGATTCTGGATCTGGTTCTGATTCTGATTCTGATTCTGGTTCTGGTTCTGGTTCCAAGTCTGATTCTGGTTCTGTTTCTAATCCTGATTCTGCTTCTGGTTCTGGTTCCTGTTCTGATTCTGATACTGATTCTTGTTCTTATTCTGATTCTGATTCTGATTCTGATTCTTGTTTTGATTCTCATTCCAGTTCTGGTTCCTGTTCTGATTCTGGTCATGATTCTGGTTCTGATTATGATTCTGTTTCTGGTTCTGCTTCTCATTCTGGTTCTGGCTCAGATTCTGATTCTGATTCTGGTTCTGATTCTGATTCTTGATCTGATTTTGATTTTGTTTCTGGTTCTTATTCTGGTTCTGGTTCTTATTCTGATTCTGGTCATGATTCTGCTTCTGATTCTGATTCGGTTCCTGGTACTGGTTCTGATTATGATTCTGTTTCTGGTTCTGCTTCTCGTTCTGGTTCTGGCTCAGATTCCGATTCTGATTCTGTTTCTGATTCTGATTCTGGTTCTGGTTCTGGTTCTGATTCTGATTTTGGTCATGAGTCTGGATCTGTTTCTGATTCTGATTCTGGCTCCGATTCTGGTTCTGATTCTGATTGTGATTCTGATTTTGATTCTGGTTCTGTTTCTTGTTCTGGTTCTGATTCTGGTTCTGGTTCCTGTTCTGATTCTTCACATGATTCTGTTTCTGATTCTGATTCCGTTCCTGATTCAGGTTCTGATGTGATTCTGGTTCTGATTCTGATCTGATTCTGGTTCTGATTCTGGCTCTGAATCTGGTTCTGATTCTGATTCCATTCCTGATTCTGGTTCTGATGTGATTCTGGTTCTGGTTCCAGTTCTGATTCTGGTCATGATTCTCATTCTCATTCTGATTGTGGTTTCTTATTCTGGTTATATTTCTGTTTCTGATTCCGATTCTGATACTGATTGTGTTTCTGATTCTGATTCTGGTTCTGGTTCAGATTCAGATTCTGATTCTGATTGTTGTTTTGATTCTGATTCAGGTTCCAGGACTGATTCTGGTTCTGTTTCTAATCCTGATTCTGCTTCTCGTTCTCGTTCTGGCTCAGATTCCGATTCTGATTCTGTTTCTGATTCTGATTCTGGTTCTGGTTCTGATTCTGATTTTAGTCATGAGTCTGGATCTGTTTCTGATTCTGATTCTGGCTCCTATTCTGGTTCTGTTTCTTGTTCTGGTTCTGGTTCTGATCTGATTCTGGTTCTGATTCTGGCTCTGATTCTGGTTCTGGTTCTGATTCTGATTCTGATTCTGGTTCTGGTTCTGGTTCCAGATCTGATTCTGGTTCTGTTTCTAATCCTGATTCTGCTTCTGGTTCTGGTTCCAGTTCTGATTCTGATACTGATTCTTGTTCTGATTCTGATTCTGATTCTGATTCTGGTTCTGGTTCTGATTCTGTTTATGATTCTGATTCTTGTTTTGATTCAGATTCCAGTTCTGGTTCCTGTTCTGATTCTGGTCATGATTCTGGTTCTGATTATGATTCTGTTTCTGGTTCTGCTTCTCGTTCTGGTTCTGGCTCAGATTCCGATTCTGATTCTGTTTCTGATTCTGATTCTGGTTCTGGTTCTGGTTCTGATTCTGATTTTGGTCATGAGTCTGGATCTGTTTCTGATTCTGATTCTGATTGTGATTCTGATTTTGATTCTGGTTCTGTTTCTTGTACTGGTTCTGATTCTGGTTCTGGTTCCTGTTCTGATTCTTCACATGATTCTGTTTCTGATTCTGATTCCGTTCCTGATTCAGGTTCTGATGTGATTCTGGTTCTGGTTCTGATCTGATTCTGGTTCTGATTCTGGCTCTGAATCTGGTTCTGATTCTGATTCCATTCCTGATTCTGGTTCTGATGTGATTCTGGTTCTGGTTCCAGTTCTGATTCTGGTCATGATTCTCATTCTCAATCTGATTGTGGTTTCTTATTTTGGTTATATTTCTGGTTCTGATTCCGATTCTGATACTGATTGTGTTTCTGATTCTGATTCTGGTTCTGGTTCAGATTCAGATTCTGATTCTGATTGTTGTTTTGATTCTGATTAAGGTTCCAGGACTGATTCTGGTTCTGTTTCTAATCCTGATTCTGCTTCTCGTTCTGGTTCTGGCTCAGATTCCGATTCTGATTCTGTTTCTGATTCTGATTCTGGTTCTGGTTCTGATTCTGATTTTAGTCATGAGTCTGGATCTGTTTCTGATTCTGATTCTGGCTCCTATTCTGGTTCTGTTTCTTGTTCTGGTTCTGGTTCTGATCTGATTCTGGTTCTGATTCTGGCTCTGATTCTGGTTCTGGTTCTGATTCTGATTCTGATTCTGGTTCTGGTTCTGGTTCCAGATCTGATTCTGGTTCTGTTTCTAATCCTGATTCTGCTTCTGGTTCTGGTTCCAGTTCTGATTCTGATACTGATTCTTGTTCTGATTCTGATTCTGATTCTGATTCTGGTTCTGGTTCTGATTCTGTTTATGATTCTGATTCTTGTTTTGATTCAGATTCCAGTTCTGGTTCCTGTTCTGATTCTGGTCATGATTCTGGTTCTGATTATGATTCTGTTTCTGGTTCTGCTTCTCGTTCTGGTTCTGGCTCAGATTCCGATTCTGATTCTGTTTCTGATTCTGATTCTGGTTCTGGTTCTGGTTCTGATTCTGATTTTGGTCATGAGTCTGGATCTGTTTCTGATTCTGATTCTGATTGTGATTCTGATTTTGATTCTGGTTCTGTTTCTTGTTCTGGTTCTGATTCTGGTTCTGGTTCCTGTTCTGATTCTTCACATGATTCTGTTTCTGATTCTGATTCCGTTCCTGATTCAGGTTCTGATGTGATTCTGGTTCTGGTTCTGATCTGATTCTGGTTCTGATTCTGGCTCTGAATCTGGTTCTGATTCTGATTCCATTCCTGATTCTGGTTCTGATGTGATTCTGGTTCTGGTTCCAGTTCTGATTCTGGTCATGATTCTCATTCTCAATCTGATTGTGGTTTCTTATTTTGGTTATATTTCTGGTTCTGATTCCAATTCTGATACTGATTGTGTTTCTGATTCTGATTCTGGTTCTGGTTCAGATTCAGATTCTGATTCTGATTGTTGTTTTGATTCTGATTAAGGTTCCAGGACTGATTCTGGTTCTGTTTCTAATCCTGATTCTGCTTCTCGTTCTGGTTCTGGCTCAGATTCCGATTCTGATTCTGTTTCTGATTCTGATTCTGGTTCTGATTCTGATTCTGATTTTAGTCATGAGTCTGGATCTGTTTCTGATTCTGATTCTGGCTCCTATTCTGGTTCTGTTTCTTGTTCTGGTTCTGGTTCTGATCTGATTCTGGTTCTGATTCTGGCTCTGATTCTGGTTCTGGTTCTGATTCTGATTCTGATTCTGGTTCTGGTTCTGGTTCCAGATCTGATTCTGGTTCTGTTCCTAATCCTGATTCTGCTTCTGGTTCTGGTTCCAGTTCTGATTCTGATACTGATTCTTGTTCTGATTCTGATTCTGATTCTGATTCTGGTTCTGGTTCTGATTCTGTTTATGATTCTGATTCTTGTTTTGATTCAGATTTCAGTTCTGGTTCCTGTTCTGATTCTGGTCATGATTCTGGTTATGATTATGATACTGTTTCTGGTTCTGCTTCTCGTTCTGGTTCTGCCTCAGATTCTGATTCTGATTCTGATTCTGTTTCTGATTCTGATTCTGGTTCTGGTTCTGTTTCTTGTTCTGGTTCTGATTCTGGTTCTGGTTCCTGTTCTGATTCTGGTCATGATTCTGGTTCTGATTCTGATTCCGTTCCTGATTCTGGTTCTGATGTGATTTTGGTTCTGGTTCTGATTCTGGTTCTGGTTCTGATTCTTTTTCTGATTCTGAATCTTGTTTTGATTCTGGTTCTGGTTCTGGTTCCAGGTCTGATTCTGGTTATGTTTCTAATCCTGATTCTGCTTCTGGTTCTGGTTCCAGTTCTGATTCTGATACTGATTCTTGTTCTGATTCTGATTCTGGTTCTGGTTCTGATTCTGTTTATGATTCTGGTTCTGGTTCTGGTTCCAGGCATGATTCTGTTTCTGGTTCTGATCCTGATCCTGGTTCTGGTTTTTGTTCTGGTTTTGGTTCTGATTCTGTTTCTGATTCTTATTCTTGTTTTGAATCTGATTCCGGTTCTGTTTCCTGTTCTGATCTGGTCATGATTCTGGTTCTAATTCTGATTGTGGTTTCTTATTCTGGTTCTGTTTCTTATTCTGGTTCTGTTTCTTATTCTGGTTCAGGTTCTGGCTCTGATTTTGATTCTGATTCCGTTTATGATTCTGATTGTTGTTTTGATTCTGATTCTGGTTCTGCTTCTGATTCTTGTGTTGAGTCTGATTCCGGTTCTGGTTCCTGTTCTGATCTGGTCATGATTCTGGTTCTCATTCTGATTGTTGTTTCTTATTCTGGTTATATTTCTGATTCTGATTCCGATTCTGATACTGATTGTGTTTCTGATTCTGATTCTGGTTCTGGTTCAGATTCTGATTCTGATTCTGATTGTTGTTTTGATTCTGATTCTGGTTCTGTTTCCTGTTCTGATTCTGGTCATGATGCTGCTTCTGCTTCTGGTTCCGGTTCTGGTTCTGGTTCTGATCTGATTCTGGATCTGGTTCTGATTCTGGTTCTGGTTCTGATTCTGGTTCTAGTTCTGATTCAGAATCTGATTCTGGTTCTGATTCTGGCTCTGGTTCTGGTTCTGATTCAGATTCTGATTCTGATTCTGATTCTAGTTCTGGTTTGGGTTCTGGTTCCAGGACTGATTCTGTTTATGATTCTGGTTCTGGTTCTGGTTCCAGGCATGATTCTGTTTCTGGTTCTGATCCTGATCCTGGTTCTGGTTTTTGTTCTGGTTTTGGTTCTGATTCTGTTTCTGATTCTTATTCTTGTTTTGAATCTGATTCCGGTTCTGTTTCCTGTTCTGATCTGGTCATGATTCTGGTTCTAATTCTGATTGTGGTTTCTTATTCTGGTTCTGTTTCTTATTCTGGTTCTGTTTCTTATTCTGGTTCAGGTTCTGGCTCTGATTTTGATTCTGATTCTGTTTATGATTCTGATTGTTGTTTTGATTCTGATTCTGGTTCTGCTTCTGATTCTTGTGTTGAGTCTGATTCCGGTTCTGGTTCCTGTTCTGATCTGGTCATGATTCTGGTTCTCATTCTGATTGTTGTTTCTTATTCTGGTTATATTTCTGATTCTGATTCCGATTCTGACACTGATTGTGTTTCTGATTTTGATTCTGGTTCTGTTTCTTGTTCTGGTTCTGATTCTGGTTCTGGTTCCTGTTCTGATTCTTCACATGATTCTGTTTCTGATTCTGATTCCGTTCCTGATTCAGGTTCTGATGTGATTCTGGTTCTGGTTCTGATCTGATTCTGGTTCTGATTCTGGCTCTGAATCTGGTTCTGATTCTGATTCCATTCCTGATTCTGGTTCTGATGTGATTCTGGTTCTGGTTCCAGTTCTGATTCTGGTCATGATTCTCATTCTCATTCTGATTGTGGTTTCTTATTCTGGTTATATTTCTGGTTCTGATTCCGATTCTGATACTGATTGTGTTTCTGATTCTGATTCTGGTTCTGGTTCAGATTCAGATTCTGATTCTGATTGTTGTTTTGATTCTGATTCAGGTTCCAGGACTGATTCTGGTTCTGTTTCTAATCCTGATTCTGCTTCTCGTTCTGGTTCTGGCTCAGATTCCGATTCTGATTCTGTTTCTGACTCTGATTCTGGTTCTGGTTCTGATTCTGATTTTAGTCATGAGTCTGGATCTGTTTCTGATTCTGATTCTGGCTCCTATTCTGGTTCTGTTTCTTGTTCTGGTTCTGGTTCTGATCTGATTCTGGTTCTGATTCTGGCTCTGATTCTGGTTCTGGTTCTGATTCTGATTCTGATTCTGGTTCTGGTTCTGGTTCCAGATCTGATTCTGGTTCTGTTTCTAATCCTGATTCTGCTTCTGGTTCTGGTTCTAGTTCTGATTCTGATACTGATTCTTGTTCTGATTCTGATTCTGATTCTGATTCTGGTTCTGGTTCTGATTCTGTTTATGATTCTGATTCTTGTTTTGATTCAGATTCCAGTTCTGGTTCCTGTTCTGATTCTGGTCATGATTCTGGTTCTGATTATGATTCTGTTTCTGGTTCTGCTTCTCGTTCTGGTTCTGGCTCAGATTCCGATTCTGATTCTGTTTCTGATTCTGATTCTGGTTCTGGTTCTGGTTCTGATTCTGATTTTGGTCATGAGTCTGGATCTGTTTCTGATTCTGATTCTGGCTCCGATTCTGGTTCTGATTCTGATTGTGATTCTGATTTTGATTCTGGTTCTGTTTCTTGTACTGGTTCTGATTCTGGTTCTGGTTCCTGTTCTGATTCTTCACATGATTCTGTTTCTGATTCTGATTCCGTTCCTGATTCAGGTTCTGATGTGATTCTGGTTCTGGTTCTGATCTGATTCTGGTTCTGATTCTGGCTCTGAATCTGGTTCTGATTCTGATTCCATTCCTGATTTTGGTTCTGAGGTGATTCTGGTTCTGGTTCCAGTTCTGATTCTGGTCATGATTCTCATTCTCAATCTGATTGTGGTTTCTTATTTTGGTTATATTTCTGGTTCTGATTCCGATTCTGATACTGATTGTGTTTCTGATTCTGATTCTGGTTCTGGTTCAGATTCAGATTCTGATTCTGATTGTTGTTTTGATTCTGATTAAGGTTCCAGGACTGATTCTGGTTCTGTTTCTAATCCTGATTCTGCTTCTCGTTCTGGTTCTGGCTCAGATTCCGATTCTGATTCTGTTTCTGATTCTGATTCTGGTTCTGGTTCTGATTCTGATTTTAGTCATGAGTCTGGATCTGTTTCTGATTCTGATTCTGGCTCCTATTCTGGTTCTGTTTCTTGTTCTGGTTCTGGTTCTGATCTGATTCTGGTTCTGATTCTGGCTCTGATTCTGGTTCTGGTTCTGATTCTGATTCTGATTCTGGTTCTGGTTCTGGTTCCAGATCTGATTCTGGTTCTGTTCCTAATCCTGATTCTGCTTCTGGTTCTGGTTCCAGTTCTGATTCTGATACTGATTCTTGTTCTGATTCTGATTCTGATTCTGATTCTGGTTCTGGTTCTGATTCTGTTTATGATTCTGATTCTTGTTTTGATTCAGATTTCAGTTCTGGTTCCTGTTCTGATTCTGGTCATGATTCTGGTTATGATTATGATACTGTTTCTGGTTCTGCTTCTCGTTCTGGTTCTGCCTCAGATTCTGATTCTGATTCTGATTCTGTTTCTGATTCTGATTCTGGTTCTGGTTCTGTTTCTTGTTCTGGTTCTGATTCTGGTTCTGGTTCCTGTTCTGATTCTGGTCATGATTCTGGTTCTGATTCTGATTCCGTTCCTGATTCTGGTTCTGATGTGATTTTGGTTCTGGTTCTGATTCTGGTTCTGGTTCTGATTCTTTTTCTGATTCTGAATCTTGTTTTGATTCTGGTTCTGGTTCTGGTTCCAGGTCTGATTCTGGTTATGTTTCTAATCCTGATTCTGCTTCTGGTTCTGGTTCCAGTTCTGATTCTGATACTGATTCTTGTTCTGATTCTGATTCTGGTTCTGGTTCTGATTCTGTTTATGATTCTGGTTCTGGTTCTGGTTCCAGGCATGATTCTGTTTCTGGTTCTGATCCTGATCCTGGTTCTGGTTTTTGTTCTGGTTTTGGTTCTGATTCTGTTTCTGATTCTTATTCTTGTTTTGAATCTGATTCCGGTTCTGTTTCCTGTTCTGATCTGGTCATGATTCTGGTTCTAATTCTGATTGTGGTTTCTTATTCTGGTTCTGTTTCTTATTCTGGTTCTGTTTCTTATTCTGGTTCAGGTTCTGGCTCTGATTTTGATTCTGATTCTGTTTATGATTCTGATTGTTGTTTTGATTCTGATTCTGGTTCTGCTTCTGATTCTTGTGTTGAGTCTGATTCCGGTTCTGGTTCCTGTACTGATCTGGTCATGATTCTGGTTCTCATTCTGATTGTTGTTTCTTATTCTGGTTATATTTCTGATTCTGATTCCGATTCTGATACTGATTGTGTTTCTGATTCTGAATCTGGTTCTGGTTCAGATTCTGATTCTGATTCTGATTGTTGTTTTGATTCTGATTCTGGTTCTGTTTCCTGTTCTGATTCTGGTCATGATGCTGCTTCTGCTTCTGGTTCTGGTTCTGGTTCTGGTTCTGATCTGATTCTGGATCTGGTTCTGATTCTGGTTCTGGTTCTGATTCTGGTTCTAGTTCTGATTCAGAATCTGATTCTGGTTCTGATTCTGGCTCTGGTTCTGGTTCTGATTCAGATTCAGATTCTGATTCTGATTCTAGTTCTGGTTTGGGTTCTGGTTCCAGGACTGATTCTGGTTCTGTTTCTAATCCTGATTCTGGTACTTGTTCTGGTTCCAGTTCTGATTCTGATACTGATTCTTGTTCTGATTCTGATTCTGGTTCTGGTTCAGATTCTGATTCTAATTCTGATTGTTGTTTTGATTCTGATTCTGGTTCTGTTTCTTGTTCTGATTCTGATTCTGGTTCTGATTCTGATTCTTGATCTGATTTTGATTTTGATACTGGTTCTGGTTCTGATTCTGATTCTTGTTCTTATTTTGATACCAGTTCAGGTTCTTGTTCTGATTCTGGTCATGAGTCTGGATCTGGATCTGGTTCTGATTCTGATTCTGATTCTTGTTCTGTTGCTGGTTGTGGTTCTTGTTCTGATTCTGATTCTGGTTCTGATTCTTATTCTGGTTCTCCTTCTCGTTCTGGTTCTTGTTCTTGTTCTGTTTCATGTTCTGATTTTCTTCCTGGTTCTTATTCTGATTCTGGTTCTGGTTCTGATTCTGATTCTGATTCAGGTCCTGATTCTTGCTCTGATTCTGGATCTGGTTCTGATTCTGATTCTGATTCTGGTTCTGGTTCTGGTTCCAAGTCTGATTCTGGTTCTGTTTCTAATCCTGATTCTGCTTCTGGTTCTGGTTCCTGTTCTGATTCTGATACTGATTCTTGTTCTTATTCTGATTCTGGTTCTGGTTCTGATTCTGTTTATGATTCTGATTCTTGTTTTGATTCTCATTCCAGTTCTGGTTCCTGTTCTGATTCTGGTCATGATTCTGGTTCTGATTATGATTCTGTTTCTGGTTCTGCTTCTCGTATTGGTTCTGGCTCAGATTCCGATTCTGATTCTGTTTCTGATTCAGATTCTGGTTCTGGTTCTGATTCTGATTATGGTCATGAGTCTGGATCTGTTTCTGATTCTGATTCTGGCTCCGATTCTGGTTCTGATTCTGATTGTGATTCTGATTTTGATTCTGGTTCTGTTTCTTGTTCTGGTTCTGATTCTGGTTCTGGTTCCTGTTCTGATTCTTCACATGATTCTGTTTCTGATTCTGATTCCGTTCCTGATTCAGGTTCTGATGTGATTCTGGTTCTGATTCTGATCTGATTCTGGTTCTGATTCTGGCTCTGAATCTGGTTCTGATTCTGATTCCATTCCTGATTCTGGTTCTGATGTGATTCTGGTTCTGGTTCCAGTTCTGATTCTGGTCATGATTCTCATTCTCATTCTGATTGTGGTTTCTTATTCTGGTTATATTTCTGGTTCTGATTCCGATTCTGATACTGATTGTGTTTCTGATTCTGATTCTGGTTCTGGTTCAGATTCAGATTCTGATTCTGATTGTTGTTTTGATTCTGATTCAGCTTCCAGGACTGATTCTGGTTCTGTTTCTAATCCTGATTCTGCTTCTCGTTCTGGTTCTGGCTCAGATTCCGATTCTGATTCTGTTTCTGATTCTGATTCTGGTTCTGGTTCTGATTCTGATTTTAGTCATGAGTCTGGATCTGTTTCTGATTCTGATTCTGGCTCCTATTCTGGTTCTGTTTCTTGTTCTGGTTCTGGTTCTGATCTGATTCTGGTTCTGATTCTGGCTCTGATTCTGGTTCTGGTTCTGATTCTGATTCTGATTCTGGTTCTGGTTCTGGTTCCAGATCTGATTCTGGTTCTGTTTCTAATCCTGATTCTGCTTCTGGTTCTGGTTCCAGTTCTGATTCTGATACTGAATATTGTTCTGATTCTGATTCTGATTCTGATTCTGGTTCTGGTTCTGATTCTGTTTATGATTCTGATTCTTGTTTTGATTCAGATTCCAGTTCTGGTTCCTGTTCTGATTCTGGTCATGATTCTGGTTCTGATTATGATTCTGTTTCTGGTTCTGCTTCTCGTTCTGGTTCTGGCTCAGATTCCGATTCTGATTCTGTTTCTGATTCTGATTCTGGTTCTGGTTCTGGTTCTGAATCTGATTTTGGTCATGAGTCTGGATCTGTTTCTGATTCTGATTCTGGCTCCGATTCTGGTTCTGATTCTGATTGTGATTCTGATTTTGATTCTGGTTCTGTTTCTTGTACTGGTTCTGATTCTGGTTCTGGTTCCTGTTCTGATTCTTCACATGATTCTGTTTCTGATTCTGATTCCGTTCCTGATTCAGGTTCTGATGTGATTCTGGTTCTGGTTCTGATCTGATTCTGGTTCTGATTCTGGCTCTGAATCTGGTTCTGATTCTGATTCCATTCCTGATTCTGGTTCTGATGTGATTCTGGTTCTGGTTCCAGTTCTGATTCTGGTCATGATTCTCATTCTCAATCTGATTGTGGTTTCTTATTTTGGTTATATTTCTGGTTCTGATTCCGATTCTGATACTGATTGTGTTTCTGATTCTGATTCTGGTTCTGGTTCAGATTCAGATTCTGATTCTGATTGTTGTTTTGATTCTGATTAAGGTTCCAGGACTGATTCTGGTTCTGTTTCTAATCCTGATTCTGCTTCTCGTTCTGGTTTTGGCTCAGATTCCGATTCTGATTCTGTTTCTGATTCTGATTCTGGTTCTGGTTCTGATTCTGATTTTAGTCATGAGTCTGGACCTGTTTCTGATTCTGATTCTGGCTCCTATTCTGGTTCTGTTTCTTGTTCTGGTTCTGGTTCTGATCTGATTCTGGTTCTGATTCTGGCTCTGATTCTGGTTCTGGTTCTGATTCTGATTCTGATTCTGGTTCTGGTTCTTGTTCCAGATCTGATTCTGGTTCTGTTCCTAATCCTGATTCTGCTTCTGGTTCTGGTTCCAGTTCTGATTCTGATACTGATTGTTGTTCTGATTCTGATTCTGATTCTGATTCTGGTTCTGGTTCTGATTCTGTTTATGATTCTGATTCTTGTTTTGATTCAGATTTCAGTTCTGGTTCCTGTTCTGATTCTGGTCATGATTCTGGTTATGATTATGATACTGTTTCTGGTTCTGCTTCTCGTTCTGGTTCTGCCTCAGATTCTGATTCTGATTCTGATTCTGTTTCTGATTCTGATTCTGGTTCTGGTTCTGTTTCTTGTTCTGGTTCTGATTCTGGTTCTGGTTCCTGTTCTGATTCTGGTCATGATTCTGGTTCTGATTCTGATTCCGTTCCTGATTCTGGTTCTGATGTGATTTTGGTTCTGGTTCTGATTCTGGTTCTGGTTCTGATTCTTTTTCTGATTCTGAATCTTGTTTTGATTCTGATTCCGGTTCTGGTTCCTGTTCTGATTCTGGTAATGATTCTGGTTCTGATTCTGATTCTTGATCTGATTTTGATTTTGATTCTGGTTCTGGTTCTAATTCTGATTCTTGTTCTTATTTTGATTCCAGTTCTGGTTCTGATTCTGATTCTGGTTCTTGTTCTGTTGCTGGTTGTTGTTCTTGTTCTCATTCTGATTCTGGTTCTGTTTCTAATTCTGGTTCTGATTCTGGTTATGGTTCAGATTCTTATTCTGGTTCTCCTTCTCGTTCTGGTTCTTGTTCTGGTTCTGTTTCATGTTCTGATTTTGTTTCTGGTTCTGATTCTGATTCTGGTTCTGGTTCTGATTCTGTTTATGATTCTGATTCTTATTTTGATTCTGATTCCAGTTCTGGTTCCTGTTCTGATTCTGGCCATGATTATGGTTCTGATTATGGTTCTGTTTCTGGTTCTGCTTCTCGTTCTGGTTCTGGCTCAGATTCCAATTCTGATTCAGTTTCTGATTCTGATTCTCGTTCTGGTTCTGGTTCTGGTTCTGATTCTGATTTTGGTCATGAGTCTGGATCTGTTTCTGATTCTGATTCTGGCTCCGATTCTGGTTCTGATTCTGATTGTGATTCTGATTTTGATTCTGGTTCTGTTTCTTGTTCTGGTTCTGATTCTGGTTCTGGTTCCTGTTCTGATTCTTCACATGATTCTGATTCCGTTCCTGATTCTGGTTCTGATGTGATTCTGGTTCTGGTTCTGTTCTGATTCAGGTTCTGATTCTGGCTCTGATTCTGGTTCTGATTCTGATTCCGTTCCTGATTCTGGTTCTGATGTGATTCTGGTTCTGGTTCCAGTTCTGATTCTGGTCATGATTCTCATTCGCATTCTGATTGTGGTTTCTTATTCTGGTTATATTTCTGGTTCTGATTCCGGTTCTGATACTGATTGTGTTTCTGATTCTTATTCTGGTTCTCCTTCTCGTTTTGGTTCTTGTTCTTGTTCTGTTTCATGTTCTGATTTTCTTTCTGGTTCTTATTCTGATTCTGGTTCTGGTTCTGATTCTGATTCTGATTCAGGTTCTGATTCTTGCTCTGATTCTGGATCTGGTTCTGATTCTGATTCTAATTCTGGTTCTGGTTCTGGTTCCAAGTCTGATTCTAGTTCTGTTTCTAATCCTGATTCTGCTTCTGGTTCTGGTTCCAGTTCTGATTCTGATACTGATTCTTGTTCTGATTCTGATTCTGGTTCTGGTTCTGATTCTGTTTATGATTCTGATTCTTGTTTTGATTCTGATTCCAGTTCTGGTTCCGATTCTGGTTCTGATTCTGTTTGTGATTCTGATTTTGATTCAGGTTCTGTTTCTTGTTCTGGTTCTGATTCTGGTTCTGGTTCCTGTTCTGATTCTGGTCATGATTCTGGTTCTGATTCTGATTCCGTTCCTGATTCTGGTTCTGATGTGATTCTGGTTCTGGTTCTGATTCTGGTTTTGGTTCTGATTCTTTTTCTGATTCTGATTCTTGTTTTGATTCTGATTCCGGTTCTGGTTCCTGTTCTGATTCTGGTAATGATTCTGGATCTGATTCTGATTCTTGATCTGATTTTGATTTTGATTCTGGTTCTGGTTCTGATTCTGATTCTTGTTCTTATTTTGATTCCAGTTCTGGTTCTGATTCTGATTCTGGTTCTTGTTCTGTTGCTGGTTGTTGTTCTTGTTCTCATTCTGATTCTGGTTCTGTTTCAAATCTGGTTCTGATTCTGGTTATGGTTCAGATTCTTATTCTGGTTCTCCTTCTCGTTCTGGTTCTTGTTCTGGTTCTGTTTCATGTTCTGATTTTGTTTATGGTTCTTATTCTGATTCTGGTTCTGGTTCTGATTCTGATTCTGATTCTGGTTCTGATTCTTGCTCTGATTCTGGTTCTGGTTCTGGTTCCAGGTCTGATTCTGGTTATGTTTCTAATCCTGATTCTGCTTCTGGTTCTGGTTCCAGTTCTGATTCTGATACTGATTCTTGTTCTGATTCTGATTCTGGTTCTGGTTCTGATTCTGTTTATGATTCTGGTTCTGGTTCTGGTTCCAGGCATGATTCTGTTTCTGGTTCTGATCCTGATCCTGGTTCTGGTTTTTGTTCTGGTTTTGGTTCTGATTCTGTTTCTGATTCTTATTCTTGTTTTGAATCTGATTCCGGTTCTGTTTCCTGTTCTGATCTGGTCATGATTCTGGTTCTAATTCTGATTGTGGTTTCTTATTCTGGTTCTGTTTCTTATTCTGGTTCTGTTTCTTATTCTGGTTCAGGTTCTGGCTCTGATTTTGATTCTGATTCTGTTTATGATTCTGATTGTTGTTTTGACTCTGATTCTGGTTCTGCTTCTGATTCTTGTGTTGAGTCTGATTCCGGTTCTGGTTCCTGTTCTGATCTGGTCATGATTCTGGTTCTCATTCTGATTGTTGTTTCTTATTCTGGTTATATTTCTGATTCTGATTCCGATTCTGATACTGATTGTGTTTCTGATTCTGATTCTGGTTCTGGTTCAGATTCTGATTCTGATTCTGATTGTTGTTTTGATTCTGATTCTGGTTCTGTTTCCTGTTCTGATTCTGGTCATGATGCTGCTTCTGCTTCTGGTTCTGGTTCTGGTTCTGGTTCTGATCTGATTCTGGATCTGGTTCTGATTCTGGTTCTGGTTCTGATTCTGGTTCTAGTTCTGATTCAGAATCTGATTCTGGTTCTGATTCTGGCTCTGGTTCTGGTTCTGATTCAGATTCAGATTCTGATTCTGATTCTAGTTCTGGTTTGGGTTCTGGTTCCAGGACTGATTCTGGTTCTGTTTCTAATCCTGATTCTGGTACTTGTTCTGGTTCCAGTTCTGATTCTGATACTGATTCTTGTTCTGATTCTGATTCTGGTTCTGGTTCAGATTCTGATTCTGATTCTGATTGTTGTTTTGATTCTGATTCTGGTTCTGTTTCTTGTTCTGATTCTGATTCTGGTTCTGATTCTGATTCTTGATCTGATTTTGATTTTGATACTGGTTCTGGTTCTGATTCTGATTCTTGTTCTTATTTTGATTCCAGTTCAGGTTCTTGTTCTGATTCTGGTCATGAGTCTGGATCTGGATCTGGTTCTGATTCTGATTCTGGTTCTTGTTCTGTTGCTGGTTGTGGTTCTTGTTCTGATTCTGATTCTGGTTCTGATTCTTATTCTGGTTCTCCTTCTCGTTCTGGTTCTTGTTCTTGTTCTGTTTCATGTTCTGATTTTCTTCCTGGTTCTTATTCTGATTCTGGTTCTGGTTCTGATTCTGATTCTGATTCAGGTCCTGATTCTTGCTCTGATTCTGGATCTGGTTCTGATTCTGATTCTGATTCTGGTTCTGGTTCTGGTTCCAAGTCTGATTCTGGTTCTGTTTCTAATCCTGATTCTGCTTCTGGTTCTGGTTCCTGTTCTGATTCTGATACTGATTCTTGTTCTTATTCTGATTCTGGTTCTGGTTCTGATTCTGTTTATGATTCTGATTCTTGTTTTGATTCTGATTCCAGTTCTGGTTCCTGTTCTGATTCTGGTCATGATTCTGGTTCTGATTATGATTCTGTTTCTGGTTCTGCTTCTCATTCTGGTTCTGGCTCAGATTCTGATTCTGATTCTGGTTCTGATTCTGATTCTTGATCTGATTTTGATTTTGTTTCTGGTTCTTATTCTGGTTCTGGTTCTTATTCTGATTCTGGTCATGATTCTGCTTCTGATTCTGATTCGGTTCCTGGTACTGGTTCTGATTATGATTCTGTTTCTGGTTCTGCTTCTCGTTCTGGTTCTGGCTCAGATTCCAATTCTGATTCTGTTTCTGATTCTGATTCTGGTTCTGGTTCTGGTTCTGATTCTGATTGTGATTCTGATTTTGATTCTGGTTCTGTTTCTTGTTCTGGTTCTGATTCTGGTTCTGGTTCCTGTACTGATTCTTCACATGATTCTGTTTCTGATTCTGATTCCGTTCCTGATTCAGGTTCTGATGTGATTCTGGTTCTGGTTCTGATCTGATTCTGGTTCTGATTCTGGCTCTGAATCTGGTTCTGATTCTGATTCCATTCCTGATTCTGGTTCTGATGTGATTCTGGTTCTGGTTCCAGTTCTGATTCTGGTCATGATTCTCATTCTCATTCTGATTGTGGTTTCTTATTCTGGTTATATTTCTGGTTCTGATTCCGATTCTGATACTGATTGTGTTTCTGATTCTGATTCTGGTTCTGGTTCAGATTCAGATTCTGATTCTGATTGTTGTTTTGATTCTGATTCAGGTTCCAGGACTGATTCTGGTTCTGTTTCTAATCCTGATTCTGCTTCTCGTTCTCGTTCTGGCTCAGATTCCGATTCTGATTCTGTTTCTGATTCTGATTCTGGTTCTGGTTCTGATTCTGATTTTAGTCATGAGTCTGGATCTGTTTCTGATTCTGATTCTGGCTCCTATTCTGGTTCTGTTTCTTGTTCTGGTTCTGGTTCTGATCTGATTCTGGTTCTGATTTTGGCTCTGATTCTGGTTCTGGTTCTGATTCTGATTCTGATTCTGGTTCTGGTTCTGGTTCTGGTTCCAGATCTGATTCTGGTTCTGTTTCTAATCCTGATTCTGCTTCTGGTTCTGGTTCCAGTTCTGATTCTGATACTGATTCTTGTTCTGATTCTGATTCTGATTCTGATTCTGGTTCTGGTTCTGATTCTGTTTATGATTCTGATTCTTGTTTTGATTCAGATTCCAGTTCTGGTTCCTGTTCTGATTCTGGTCATGATTCTGGTTCTGATTATGATTCTGTTTCTGGTTCTGCTTCTCGTTCTGGTTCTGGCTCAGATTCCGATTCTGATTCTGTTTCTGATTCTGATTCTGGTTCTGGTTCTGGTTCTGATTCTGATTTTGGTCATGAGTCTGGATCTGTTTCTGATTCTGATTCTGGCTCCGATTCTGGTTCTGATTCTGATTGTGATTCTGATTTTGATTCTGGTTCTGTTTCTTGTTCTGGTTCTGATTCTGGTTCTGGTTCCTGTTCTGATTCTTCACATGATTCTGTTTCTGATTCTGATTCCGTTCCAGATTCAGGTTCTGATGTGATTCTGGTTCTGGTTCTGATCTGATTCTGGTTCTGATTCTGGCTCTGAATCTGGTTCTGATTCTGATTCCATTCCTGATTCTGGTTCTGATGTGATTCTGGTTCTGGTTCCAGTTCTGATTCTGGTCATGATTCTCATTCTCATTCTGATTGTGGTTTCTTATTTTGGTTATATTTCTGGTTCTGATTCCGATTCTGATACTGATTGTGTTTCTGATTCTGATTCTGGTTCTGGTTCAGATTCAGATTCTGATTCTGATTGTTGTTTTGATTCTGATTAAGGTTCCAGGACTGATTCTGGTTCTGTTTCTAATCCTGATTCTGCTTCTCGTTCTGGTTCTGGCTCAGATTCCGATTCTGATTCTGTTTCTGATTCTGATTCTGGTTCTGGTTCTGATTCTGATTTTAGTCATGAGTCTGGATCTGTTTCTGATTCTGATTCTGGCTCCTATTCTGGTTCTGTTTCTTGTTCTGGTTCTGGTTCTGATCTGATTCTGGTTCTGATTCTGGCTCTGATTCTGGTTCTGGTTCTGGTTCTGGTTGCAGGTCTGATTCTGGTTCTGTTTCTAATCCTGATTCTGGTTCTTGTTCTGGTTCCAGTTCTGATTATGATATTCATTCTTGTTCTGATTCTGATTCTGGTTCTGGTTCTGATTCTTTTTCTGATTCTGATTCTTGTTTTGATTCTGATTCCGGTTCTGGATCCTGTTCTGATTCTGGTCATGATTCTGGTTCTGATTCTGATTCTTGTTCTGATTTTGATTTTGATTCTGGTTCTGGTTCTGATTCTGATTCTTTTTCTTATTTTGATTCCAGTTCTGGTTGCTGTTCTGATTCTGGTCATGAGTCTGGATCTGATTCTGATTCTTGTTCTGATTTTGATTTTGATTCTGGTTCTGGTCCTGATTCTGATTCTTTTTCTTATTTTGATTCCAGTTCTTGTTCCTGTTCTGATTCTGGTCATGAGTCTGGATCTGGTACTGATTCTGATTCTGGTTCTTGTTCCATTGCTGGTTGTGGTTCTTGTTCTGATTCTGATTCTAATTCTGCTTCTGATTCTGGTTGTGGTTCTGATTCTGTTTATGATTCTGATTCTTGTTTTGATTCAGATTTCAGTTCTGGTTCCTGTTCTGATTCTGGTCATGATCTGGTTCTGATTATGATTCTGTTTCTGGTTCTGCTTCTCATTCTGGTTCTGGCTCAGATTCTGATTCTGATTCTGTTTTTGATTCTGATTCTGGTTCTGGTTCTGATTCTGATTTTGGTCATGAGTCTGGATCTGTTTCTGATTCTGATTCTGGCTCCGATTCTGGTTCTGTTTCTTGTTCTTGTTCTGGTTCTGATCTGATTCTGGTTCTGATTCTGGCTCTGATTCTGGTTCTGGTGCTGATTCTGATTCTGATTCTGGTTCTGATTCTGGTTCTGGTTCTGATTCTGATCCTAATTCTTGTTCTGGTTCTGGTTCCAGGCATGATTCTGTTTCTGGTTCTGATCCTGATCCTGGTTCTGGTTTTTGTTCTGGTTTTGGTTCTGATTCTGTTTCTGATTCTGATTCTTGTTTTGAATCTGATTCCGGTTCTGGTTCCTGTTCTGATCTGGTCATGATTCTGGTTCTCATTCTGATTGTGGTTTCTTATTCTGGTTCCGTTTCTTCTTCTGGTTCAGGTTCTGGCTCTGATTTTGATTCTGATTCTGTTTATGATTCTGATTGTTGTTTTGATTCTGATTCTGGTTCTGGTTCTGATTCTTGTGTTGAGTCTGATTCCGGTTCTGGTTCCTGTTCTGATCTGGTCATGATTCTGGTTCTCATTCTGATTGTGGTTTCTTATTCTGGTTATATTTCTGATTCTGATTCTGATTCTGATACTGATTGTGTTTCTGATTCTGATTCTGGTTCTGGTTCAGATTCTGATTCTGATTCTGATTGTTGTTTTGATTCTGATTCTGGTTCTGGTTCCTTTTCTGATTCTGGCCATGATGCTGCTTCTGCTTCTGATTCTGTTCCTGGTTCTGGTTCTGGTTCAGGTTATGATCTGATTCTGGTTCTGGTTCGTATTCTGATTCTGGTTCTGATTCTGGTTCTGGTTCTGATTCAGAATTTGATTCTGGTTCTGATTCTGGCTCTGGTTCTGGTTCTGATTCAGATTCAGATTCTGATTCTGATTCTGGTTCTGGTTTTGGTTCTTGTTCCAGGACTGATTCTGGTTCTGTTTCTAATCCTGATTCTGGTTCTTGTTCTGGTTCCAGTTCTGATTCTGATACTGATTCTTGTTCTGATTCTGATTCTGGTTCTGGTTCTGATTCTTTTTCTGATTCTGATTCTTGATTTGATTCTGATTCCGATTCTTGTTCCTGTTCTGATTCTGGTCATGATTCTGGTTCTGATTCTGATTCTTGATCTGATTTTGATTTTGATTTTGGTTCTGGTTCTGATTCTGATTCTTTTTCTTATTTTGTTTGCAGTTCTGGTTCCTGTTCTGATTCTGGTCATGAGTCTGGATCTGATTCTGATTCTTGTTCTGATTTTGATTTTGATTCTGGTTCTGGTTCTGATTCTGATTCTTGTTCTTATTTTGATTCCAGTTCTGGTTCCTGTTCTGATTCTGGTCATGAGTCTGGATCTGGTTCTGATTCTGATTCTGGTTCTTGTTCTGTTGTTGGTTGTGGTTCTTGTTCTGATTCTGATTCTGGTTCTGATTCTAATTCTGGTTCTGATTCTTGTTGTGGTTCTGATTCTTATTCTGGTTCTCCTTCTCGTTCTGGTTCTTGTTCTGGTTCTGTTTCATGTTCTGATTTTGTTTCTGGTTCTTATTCTGATTCTGGTTCTGGTTCTGATTCTGATTCTGATTCTGGTTCTAATTCTTGCTCTGATTCTGGTTCTGGTTCTGATTCTGATTCTGATTCTGATTCTGGTTCTGTTTCTGGTTCTGTTTCCAATCCTGATTCTGATTCTGGGTCTGGTTCCAGCTCTGATTCAGATACTGATTCTTGTTGTGATTCTGATTCTCGTTTGGTTCTGATTCTTTTTCTGATTCTGATTCTTGTTTTTATTCTGATTCCGGTTCTGGTTCCTGTTCTGATTGTGGTCATGATTCTGGTTCTGATTCTGATTCTTGTTCTGATTTTTATTTTGATTCTGATTCTGGTTCTGATTCTGATTCTGATTCTTGTTCTTATTTTGATTCCAGTTCTGGTTCCTGTTCTGATTCTGGTCATGAGTCTGGATCCTGTTCTGATTCTGATTCTGGTTCTGATTCTAATTCTGATTCTCCTTCTCGTTCTGGTTCGTGTTCTGGTTCTGTTTCATGTTCTGATTTTGTTTCTGGTTCTTATTCTGGTTCTGGTTCTTATTCTGATTCTGGTCATGATTCTGCTTCTGATTCTGATTCTGTTCCTGGTTCTGGTTCTGATCTGATTCTGGTTCTGAATCTGATTCTGATTCTGGTTCTGATTCTGGCTCTGATTCTGGTTCTGGTTCTGATTCTGATTCTGATTCTGGTTCTGATTCTTGCTCTGATTCTGGTTCTGGTTCTTGTTCCAGGTCTGATTCTGGTTCTGTTTCTAATCCTGATTCTGCTTCTGGTTCTGGTTCCAGTTCTGATTCTGATACTGATTCTTGTTCTGATTCTGATTCTGATTCTGGTTCTGATTCTGGTTCTGGTTCTGATTCTGTTTATGATTCTGATTCTTGTTTTGATTCAGATTCCAGTTCTGGTTCCTGTTCTGATTCTGGTCATGATTCTGGTTCTGATTATGATTCTGTTTCTGGTTCTGCTTCTCGTTCTGGTTCTGGCTCAGATTCCGATTCTGATTCTGTTTCTGATTCTGATTCTGGTTCTGGTTCTGGTTCTGATTCTGATTTTGGTCATGAGTCTGGATCTGTTTCTGATTCTGATTCTGGCTCCGATTCTGGTTCTGATTCTGATTGTGATTCTGATTTTGATTCTGGTTCTGTTTCTTGTTCTGGTTCTGATTCTGGTTCTGGTTCCTGTTCTGATTCTTCACATGATTCTGTTTCTGATTCTGATTCCGTTCCTGATTCAGGTTCTGATGTGATTCTGGTTCTGGTTCTGATCTGATTCTGGTTCTGATTCTGGCTCTGATTCTGGTTCTGATTCTGATTCCATTCCTGATTCTGGTTCTGATGTGATTCTGGTTCTGGTTCCAGTTCTGATTCTGGTCATGATTCTCATTCTCATTCTGATTGTGGTTTCTTATTCTGGTTATATTTCTGGTTCTGATTCTGATTCTGATACTGATTGTGTTTCTGATTCTGAATCTGGTTCTGGTTCAGATTCTGATTCTGATTCTGATTGTTGTTTTGATTCTGGTTCTGGTTCCAGATCTGATTCTGGTTCTGTTTTTAATCCTGATTCTGCTTCTGGTTCTGGTTCCAGTTCTGATTCTGATACTGATTCTTGTTCTGATTCTGATTCTGATTCTAGTTCTGGTTCTGATTCTGTTTATGATTCTGATTCTTGTTTTGATTCAGATTTCAGTTCTGGTTCCTGTTCTGATTCTGGTCATGATTCTGGTTCTGATTATGATTCTGTTTCTGGTTCTGCTTCTCGTTCTGGTTCTGGCTCAGATTCTGATTCTGATTCTGATTCTGTTTCTGATTCTGATTCTGGTTCTGGTTCTGATTCTGATTTTGGTCATGAGTCTGGATCTGTTTCTGATTCTGATTCTGGCTCCTATTCTGGTTCTGTTTCTTGTTCTGGTTCTGGTTCTGATCTGATTCTGGTTCTGATTCTGGCTCTGATTCTGGTTCTGGTTCTGATTCTGATTCTGATTCTGGTTCTGGTTCTGGTTCCAGATCTGATTCTGGTTCTGTTTCTAATCCTGATTCTGCTTCTGGTTCTGATTCCAGTTCTGATTCTGATACTGATTGTTGTTCTGATTCTGATTCTGATTCTGATTCTGGTTCTGGTTCTGATTCTGTTTATGATTCTGATTCTTTTTTTGATTCAGATTTCAGTTCTGGTTCCTGTTCTGATTCTGGTCATGATTCTGGTTTTGATTATGATTCTGTTTCTGGTTCTGCTTCTCGTTCTGTTTCTGGCTCAGATTCTGATTCTGATTCTGATTCTGTTTCTGATTCTGATTCTGGTTCTGGTTCTGATTCTGATTTTGGTCATGAGTCTGGATCTGTTTCTGATTCTGATTCTGGCTCCGATTCTGGTTCTGTTTCTTGTTCTGGTTTTGGTTTTGATCTGATTCTGGTTCTGATTCTGGCTCAGATTCTGGTTTCGGTTCTGATTCTGATTCTGATTCTGGTTCTGTTTCTGGTTCTGTTTCCAATCCTGATTCTGATTCTAGGTCTGGTTCCAGCTCTGATTCTGATACTGATTCTTGTTCTGATTCTGATTCTGATTCTGGTTCTGTTTCTGGTTCTGTTTCCAATCCTGATTCTGATTCTGGGTCTGGTTCCAGCTCTGATTCAGATACTGATTCTTGTTCTGATTCTGATTCTCGTTTGGTTCTGATTCTTTTTCTGATTCTGATTCTTGTTTTTTATTCTGATTCCGGTTCTGGTTCCTGTTCTGATTGTGGTCATGATTCTGGTTCTGATTCTGATTCTTGTTCTGATTTTTATTTTGATTCTGATTCTGGTTCTGATTCTGATTCTGATTCTTGTTCTTATTTTGATTCCAGTTCTGGTTCCTGTTCTGATTCTGGTCATGAGTCTGGATCCTGTTCTGATTCTGATTCTGGTTCTGATTCTAATTCTGATTCTCCTTCTCGTTCTGGTTCGTGTTCTGGTTCTGTTTCATGTTCTGATTTTGTTTCTGGTTCTTATTCTGGTTCTGGTTCTTATTCTGCTTCTGGTCATGATTCTGCTTCTGATTCTGATTCTGTTCCTGGTTCTGGTTCTGATCTGATTCTGGTTCTGAATCTGATTCTGATTCTGGTTCTGATTCTGGCTCTGATTCTGGTTCTGGTTCTGATTCTGATTCTGATTCTGGTTCTGATTCTTGCTCTGATTCTGGTTCTGGTTCTTGTTCCAGGTCTGATTCTGGTTCTGTTTCTAATCCTGATTCTGCTTCTCGTTCTCGTTCTGGCTCAGATTCCGATTCTGATTCTGTTTCTGATTCTGATTCTGGTTCTGGTTCTGATTCTGATTTTAGTCATGAGTCTGGATCTGTTTCTGATTCTGATTCTGGCTCCTATTCTGGTTCTGTTTCTTGTTCTGGTTCTGGTTCTGATCTGATTCTGGTTCTGATTTTGGCTCTGATTCTGGTTCTGGTTCTGATTCTGATTCTGATTCTGGTTCTGGTTCTGGTTCTGGTTCCAGATCTGATTCTGGTTCTGTTTCTAATCCTGATTCTGCTTCTGGTTCTGGTTCCAGTTCTGATTCTGATACTGATTCTTGTTCTGATTCTGATTCTGATTCTGATTCTGGTTCTGGTTCTGATTCTGTTTATGATTCTGATTCTTGTTTTGATTCAGATTCCAGTTCTGGTTCCTGTTCTGATTCTGGTCATGATTCTGGTTCTGATTATGATTCTGTTTCTGGTTCTGCTTCTCGTTCTGGTTCTGGCTCAGATTCCGATTCTGATTCTGTTTCTGATTCTGATTCTGGTTCTGGTTCTGGTTCTGATTCTGATTTTGGTCATGAGTCTGGATCTGTTTCTGATTCTGATTCTGGCTCCGATTCTGGTTCTGATTCTGATTGTGATTCTGATTTTGATTCTGGTTCTGTTTCTTGTTCTGGTTCTGATTCTGGTTCTGGTTCCTGTTCTGATTCTTCACATGATTCTGTTTCTGATTCTGATTCCGTTCCAGATTCAGGTTCTGATGTGATTCTGGTTCTGGTTCTGATCTGATTCTGGTTCTGATTCTGGCTCTGAATCTGGTTCTGATTCTGATTCCATTCCTGATTCTGGTTCTGATGTGATTCTGGTTCTGGTTCCAGTTCTGATTCTGGTCATGATTCTCATTCTCATTCTGATTGTGGTTTCTTATTTTGGTTATATTTCTGGTTCTGATTCCGATTCTGATACTGATTGTGTTTCTGATTCTGATTCTGGTTCTGGTTCAGATTCAGATTCTGATTCTGATTGTTGTTTTGATTCTGATTAAGGTTCCAGGACTGATTCTGGTTCTGTTTCTAATCCTGATTCTGCTTCTCGTTCTGGTTCTGGCTCAGATTCTGATTCTGATTCTGGTTCTGGTTCTGATTCTGATTTTAGTCATGAGTCTGGATCTGTTTCTGATTCTGATTCTGGCTCCTATTCTGGTTCTGTTTCTTGTTCTGGTTCTGGTTCTGATCTGATTCTGGTTCTGATTCTGGCTCTGATTCTGGTTCTGGTTCTGGTTCTGGTTGCAGGTCTGATTCTGGTTCTGTTTCTAATCCTGATTCTGGTTCTTGTTCTGGTTCCAGTTCTGATTATGATATTCATTCTTGTTCTGATTCTGATTCTGGTTCTGGTTCTGATTCTTTTTCTGATTCTGATTCTTGTTTTGATTCTGATTCCGGTTCTGGATCCTGTTCTGATTCTGGTCATGATTCTGGTTCTGATTCTGATTCTTGTTCTGATTTTGATTTTGATTCTGGTTCTGGTTCTGATTCTGATTCTTTTTCTTATTTTGATTCCAGTTCTGGTTGCTGTTCTGATTCTGGTCATGAGTCTGGATCTGATTCTGATTCTTGTTCTGATTTTGATTTTGATTCTGGTTCTGGTCCTGATTCTGATTCTTTTTCTTATTTTGATTCCAGTTCTTGTTCCTGTTCTGATTCTGGTCATGAGTCTGGATCTGGTACTGATTCTGATTCTGGTTTTTGTTCCATTGCTGGTTGTGGTTCTTGTTCTGATTCTGATTCTAATTCTGCTTCTGATTCTGGTTGTGGTTCTGATTCTGTTTATGATTCTGATTCTTGTTTTGATTCAGATTTCAGTTCTGGTTCCTGTTCTGATTCTGGTCATGATCTGGTTCTGATTATGATTCTGTTTCTGGTTCTGCTTCTCATTCTGGTTCTGGCTCAGATTCTGATTCTGATTCTGTTTTTGATTCTGATTCTGGTTCTGGTTCTGATTCTGATTTTGGTCATGAGTCTGGATCTGTTTCTGATTCTGATTCTGGCTCCGATTCTGGTTCTGTTTCTTGTTCTTGTTCTGGTTCTGATCTGATTCTGGTTCTGATTCTGGCTCTGATTCTGGTTCTGGTGCTGATTCTGATTCTGATTCTGGTTCTGATTCTGGTTCTGGTTCTGATTCTGATCCTAATTCTTGTTCTGGTTCTGGTTCCAGGCATGATTCTGTTTCTGGTTCTGATCCTGATCCTGGTTCTGGTTTTTGTTCTGGTTTTGGTTCTGATTCTGTTTCTGATTCTGATTCTTGTTTTGAATCTGATTCCGGTTCTGGTTCCTGTTCTGATCTGGTCATGATTCTGGTTCTCATTCTGATTGTGGTTTCTTATTCTGGTTCTGTTTCTTCTTCTGGTTCAGGTTCTGGCTCTGATTTTGATTCTGATTCTGTTTATGATTCTGATTGTTGTTTTGATTCTGATTCTGGTTCTGGTTCTGATTCTTGTGTTGAGTCTGATTCCGGTTCTGGTTCCTGTTCTGATCTGGTCATGATTCTGGTTCTCATTCTGATTGTGGTTTCTTATTCTGGTTATATTTCTGATTCTGATTCTGATTCTGATACTGATTGTGTTTCTGATTCTGATTCTGGTTCTGGTTCAGATTCTGATTCTGATTCTGATTGTTGTTTTGATTCTGATTCTGGTTCTGGTTCCTTTTCTGATTCTGGCCATGATGCTGCTTCTGCTTCTGATTCTGTTCCTGGTTCTGGTTCTGGTTCAGGTTATGATCTGATTCTGGTTCTGGTTCGTATTCTGATTCTGGTTCTGATTCTGGTTCTGGTTCTGATTCAGAATTTGATTCTGGTTCTGATTCTGGCTCTGGTTCTGGTTCTGATTCAGATTCAGATTCTGATTCTGATTCTGGTTCTGGTTTTGGTTCTTGTTCCAGGACTGATTCTGGTTCTGTTTCTAATCCTGATTCTGGTTCTTGTTCTGGTTCCAGTTCTGATTCTGATACTGATTCTTGTTCTGATTCTGATTCTGGTTCTGGTTCTGATTCTTTTTCTGATTCTGATTCTTGATTTGATTCTGATTCCGATTCTTGTTCCTGTTCTGATTCTGGTCATGATTCTGGTTCTGATTCTGATTCTTGATCTGATTTTGATTTTGATTTTGGTTCTGGTTCTGATTCTGATTCTTTTTCTTATTTTGTTTGCAGTTCTGGTTCCTGTTCTGATTCTGGTCATGAGTCTGGATCTGATTCTGATTCTTGTTCTGATTTTGATTTTGATTCTGGTTCTGGTTCTGATTCTGATTCTTGTTCTTATTTTGATTCCAGTTCTGGTTCCTGTTCTGATTCTGGTCATGAGTCTGGATCTGGTTCTGATTCTGATTCTGGTTCTTGTTCTGTTGTTGGTTGTGGTTCTTGTTCTGATTCTGATTCTGGTTCTGATTCTAATTCTGGTTCTGATTCTTGTTGTGGTTCTGATTCTTATTCTGGTTCTCCTTCTCGTTCTGGTTCTTGTTCTGGTTCTGTTTCATGTTCTGATTTTGTTTCTGGTTCTTATTCTGATTCTGGTTCTGGTTCTGATTCTGATTCTGATTCTGGTTCTAATTCTTGCTCTGATTCTGGTTCTGGTTCTGATTCTGATTCTGATTCTGATTCTGGTTCTGTTTCTGGTTCTGTTTCCAATCCTGATTCTGATTCTGGGTCTGGTTCCAGCTCTGATTCAGATACTGATTCTTGTTCTGATTCTGATTCTCGTTTGGTTCTGATTCTTTTTCTGATTCTGATTCTTGTTTTTATTCTGATTCCGGTTCTGGTTCCTGTTCTGATTGTGGTCATGATTCTGGTTCTGATTCTGATTCTTGTTCTGATTTTTATTTTGATTCTGATTCTGGTTCTGATTCTGATTCTGATTCTTGTTCTTATTTTGATTCCAGTTCTGGTTCCTGTTCTGATTCTGGTCATGAGTCTGGATCCTGTTCTGATTCTGATTCTGGTTCTGATTCTAATTCTGATTCTCCTTCTCGTTCTGGTTCGTGTTCTGGTTCTGTTTCATGTTCTGATTTTGTTTCTGGTTCTTATTCTGGTTCTGGTTCTTATTCTGATTCTGGTCATGATTCTGCTTCTGATTCTGATTCTGTTCCTGGTTCTGGTTCTGATCTGATTCTGGTTCTGAATCTGATTCTGATTCTGGTTCTGATTCTGGCTCTGATTCTGGTTCTGGTTCTGATTCTGATTCTGATTCTGGTTCTGATTCTTGCTCTGATTCTGGTTCTGGTTCTTGTTCCAGGTCTGATTCTGGTTCTGTTTCTAATCCTGATTCTGCTTCTGGTTCTGGTTCCAGTTCTGATTCTGATACTGATTCTTGTTCTGATTCTGATTCTGATTCTGGTTCTGATTCTGGTTCTGGTTCAGATTCAGATTCTGATTCTGATTGTTGTTTTGATTCTGATTCAGGTTCCAGGACTGATTCTGGTTCTGTTTCTAATCCTGATTCTGCTTCTCGTTCTGGTTCTGGCTCAGATTCCGATTCTGATTCTGTTTCTGACTCTGATTCTGGTTCTGGTTCTGATTCTGATTTTAGTCATGAGTCTGGATCTGTTTCTGATTCTGATTCTGGCTCCTATTCTGGTTCTGTTTCTTGTTCTGGTTCTGGTTCTGATCTGATTCTGGTTCTGATTCTGGCTCTGATTCTGGTTCTGGTTCTGATTCTGATTCTGATTCTGGTTCTGGTTCTGGTTCCAGATCTGATTCTGGTTCTGTTTCTAATCCTGATTCTGCTTCTGGTTCTGGTTCTAGTTCTGATTCTGATACTGATTCTTGTTCTGATTCTGATTCTGATTCTGATTCTGGTTCTGGTTCTGATTCTGTTTATGATTCTGATTCTTGTTTTGATTCAGATTCCAGTTCTGGTTCCTGTTCTGATTCTGGTCATGATTCTGGTTCTGATTATGATTCTGTTTCTGGTTCTGCTTCTCGTTCTGGTTCTGGCTCAGATTCCGATTCTGATTCTGTTTCTGATTCTGATTCTGGTTCTGGTTCTGGTTCTGATTCTGATTTTGGTCATGAGTCTGGATCTGTTTCTGATTCTGATTCTGGCTCCGATTCTGGTTCTGATTCTGATTGTGATTCTGATTTTGATTCTGGTTCTGTTTCTTGTACTGGTTCTGATTCTGGTTCTGGTTCCTGTTCTGATTCTTCACATGATTCTGTTTCTGATTCTGATTCCGTTCCTGATTCAGGTTCTGATGTGATTCTGGTTCTGGTTCTGATCTGATTCTGGTTCTGATTCTGGCTCTGAATCTGGTTCTGATTCTGATTCCATTCCTGATTTTGGTTCTGAGGTGATTCTGGTTCTGGTTCCAGTTCTGATTCTGGTCATGATTCTCATTCTCAATCTGATTGTGGTTTCTTATTTTGGTTATATTTCTGGTTCTGATTCCGATTCTGATACTGATTGTGTTTCTGATTCTGATTCTGGTTCTGGTTCAGATTCAGATTCTGATTCTGATTGTTGTTTTGATTCTGATTAAGGTTCCAGGACTGATTCTGGTTCTGTTTCTAATCCTGATTCTGCTTCTCGTTCTGGTTCTGGCTCAGATTCCGATTCTGATTCTGTTTCTGATTCTGATTCTGGTTCTGGTTCTGATTCTGATTTTAGTCATGAGTCTGGATCTGTTTCTGATTCTGATTCTGGCTCCTATTCTGGTTCTGTTTCTTGTTCTGGTTCTGGTTCTGATCTGATTCTGGTTCTGATTCTGGCTCTGATTCTGGTTCTGGTTCTGATTCTGATTCTGATTCTGGTTCTGGTTCTGGTTCCAGATCTGATTCTGGTTCTGTTCCTAATCCTGATTCTGCTTCTGGTTCTGGTTCCAGTTCTGATTCTGATACTGATTCTTGTTCTGATTCTGATTCTGATTCTGATTCTGGTTCTGGTTCTGATTCTGTTTATGATTCTGATTCTTGTTTTGATTCAGATTTCAGTTCTGGTTCCTGTTCTGATTCTGGTCATGATTCTGGTTATGATTATGATACTGTTTCTGGTTCTGCTTCTCGTTCTGGTTCTGCCTCAGATTCTGATTCTGATTCTGATTCTGTTTCTGATTCTGATTCTGGTTCTGGTTCTGTTTCTTGTTCTGGTTCTGATTCTGGTTCTGGTTCCTGTTCTGATTCTGGTCATGATTCTGGTTCTGATTCTGATTCCGTTCCTGATTCTGGTTCTGATGTGATTTTGGTTCTGGTTCTGATTCTGGTTCTGGTTCTGATTCTTTTTCTGATTCTGAATCTTGTTTTGATTCTGGTTCTGGTTCTGGTTCCAGGTCTGATTCTGGTTATGTTTCTAATCCTGATTCTGCTTCTGGTTCTGGTTCCAGTTCTGATTCTGATACTGATTCTTGTTCTGATTCTGATTCTGGTTCTGGTTCTGATTCTGTTTATGATTCTGGTTCTGGTTCTGGTTCCAGGCATGATTCTGTTTCTGGTTCTGATCCTGATCCTGGTTCTGGTTTTTGTTCTGGTTTTGGTTCTGATTCTGTTTCTGATTCTTATTCTTGTTTTGAATCTGATTCCGGTTCTGTTTCCTGTTCTGATCTGGTCATGATTCTGGTTCTAATTCTGATTGTGGTTTCTTATTCTGGTTCTGTTTCTTATTCTGGTTCTGTTTCTTATTCTGGTTCAGGTTCTGGCTCTGATTTTGATTCTGATTCTGTTTATGATTCTGATTGTTGTTTTGATTCTGATTCTGGTTCTGCTTCTGATTCTTGTGTTGAGTCTGATTCCGGTTCTGGTTCCTGTACTGATCTGGTCATGATTCTGGTTCTCATTCTGATTGTTGTTTCTTATTCTGGTTATATTTCTGATTCTGATTCCGATTCTGATACTGATTGTGTTTCTGATTCTGAATCTGGTTCTGGTTCAGATTCTGATTCTGATTCTGATTGTTGTTTTGATTCTGATTCTGGTTCTGTTTCCTGTTCTGATTCTGGTCATGATGCTGCTTCTGCTTCTGGTTCTGGTTCTGGTTCTGGTTCTGATCTGATTCTGGATCTGGTTCTGATTCTGGTTCTGGTTCTGATTCTGGTTCTAGTTCTGATTCAGAATCTGATTCTGGTTCTGATTCTGGCTCTGGTTCTGGTTCTGATTCAGATTCAGATTCTGATTCTGATTCTAGTTCTGGTTTGGGTTCTGGTTCCAGGACTGATTCTGGTTCTGTTTCTAATCCTGATTCTGGTACTTGTTCTGGTTCCAGTTCTGATTCTGATACTGATTCTTGTTCTGATTCTGATTCTGGTTCTGGTTCAGATTCTGATTCTAATTCTGATTGTTGTTTTGATTCTGATTCTGGTTCTGTTTCTTGTTCTGATTCTGATTCTGGTTCTGATTCTGATTCTTGATCTGATTTTGATTTTGATACTGGTTCTGGTTCTGATTCTGATTCTTGTTCTTATTTTGATACCAGTTCAGGTTCTTGTTCTGATTCTGGTCATGAGTCTGGATCTGGATCTGGTTCTGATTCTGATTCTGATTCTTGTTCTGTTGCTGGTTGTGGTTCTTGTTCTGATTCTGATTCTGGTTCTGATTCTTATTCTGGTTCTCCTTCTCGTTCTGGTTCTTGTTCTTGTTCTGTTTCATGTTCTGATTTTCTTCCTGGTTCTTATTCTGATTCTGGTTCTGGTTCTGATTCTGATTCTGATTCAGGTCCTGATTCTTGCTCTGATTCTGGATCTGGTTCTGATTCTGATTCTGATTCTGGTTCTGGTTCTGGTTCCAAGTCTGATTCTGGTTCTGTTTCTAATCCTGATTCTGCTTCTGGTTCTGGTTCCTGTTCTGATTCTGATACTGATTCTTGTTCTTATTCTGATTCTGGTTCTGGTTCTGATTCTGTTTATGATTCTGATTCTTGTTTTGATTCTCATTCCAGTTCTGGTTCCTGTTCTGATTCTGGTCATGATTCTGGTTCTGATTATGATTCTGTTTCTGGTTCTGCTTCTCGTATTGGTTCTGGCTCAGATTCCGATTCTGATTCTGTTTCTGATTCAGATTCTGGTTCTGGTTCTGATTCTGATTATGGTCATGAGTCTGGATCTGTTTCTGATTCTGATTCTGGCTCCGATTCTGGTTCTGATTCTGATTGTGATTCTGATTTTGATTCTGGTTCTGTTTCTTGTTCTGGTTCTGATTCTGGTTCTGGTTCCTGTTCTGATTCTTCACATGATTCTGTTTCTGATTCTGATTCCGTTCCTGATTCAGGTTCTGATGTGATTCTGGTTCTGATTCTGATCTGATTCTGGTTCTGATTCTGGCTCTGAATCTGGTTCTGATTCTGATTCCATTCCTGATTCTGGTTCTGATGTGATTCTGGTTCTGGTTCCAGTTCTGATTCTGGTCATGATTCTCATTCTCATTCTGATTGTGGTTTCTTATTCTGGTTATATTTCTGGTTCTGATTCCGATTCTGATACTGATTGTGTTTCTGATTCTGATTCTGGTTCTGGTTCAGATTCAGATTCTGATTCTGATTGTTGTTTTGATTCTGATTCAGCTTCCAGGACTGATTCTGGTTCTGTTTCTAATCCTGATTCTGCTTCTCGTTCTGGTTCTGGCTCAGATTCCGATTCTGATTCTGTTTCTGATTCTGATTCTGGTTCTGGTTCTGATTCTGATTTTAGTCATGAGTCTGGATCTGTTTCTGATTCTGATTCTGGCTCCTATTCTGGTTCTGTTTCTTGTTCTGGTTCTGGTTCTGATCTGATTCTGGTTCTGATTCTGGCTCTGATTCTGGTTCTGGTTCTGATTCTGATTCTGATTCTGGTTCTGGTTCTGGTTCCAGATCTGATTCTGGTTCTGTTTCTAATCCTGATTCTGCTTCTGGTTCTGGTTCCAGTTCTGATTCTGATACTGAATATTGTTCTGATTCTGATTCTGATTCTGATTCTGGTTCTGGTTCTGATTCTGTTTATGATTCTGATTCTTGTTTTGATTCAGATTCCAGTTCTGGTTCCTGTTCTGATTCTGGTCATGATTCTGGTTCTGATTATGATTCTGTTTCTGGTTCTGCTTCTCGTTCTGGTTCTGGCTCAGATTCCGATTCTGATTCTGTTTCTGATTCTGATTCTGGTTCTGGTTCTGGTTCTGAATCTGATTTTGGTCATGAGTCTGGATCTGTTTCTGATTCTGATTCTGGCTCCGATTCTGGTTCTGATTCTGATTGTGATTCTGATTTTGATTCTGGTTCTGTTTCTTGTACTGGTTCTGATTCTGGTTCTGGTTCCTGTTCTGATTCTTCACATGATTCTGTTTCTGATTCTGATTCCGTTCCTGATTCAGGTTCTGATGTGATTCTGGTTCTGGTTCTGATCTGATTCTGGTTCTGATTCTGGCTCTGAATCTGGTTCTGATTCTGATTCCATTCCTGATTCTGGTTCTGATGTGATTCTGGTTCTGGTTCCAGTTCTGATTCTGGTCATGATTCTCATTCTCAATCTGATTGTGGTTTCTTATTTTGGTTATATTTCTGGTTCTGATTCCGATTCTGATACTGATTGTGTTTCTGATTCTGATTCTGGTTCTGGTTCAGATTCAGATTCTGATTCTGATTGTTGTTTTGATTCTGATTAAGGTTCCAGGACTGATTCTGGTTCTGTTTCTAATCCTGATTCTGCTTCTCGTTCTGGTTTTGGCTCAGATTCCGATTCTGATTCTGTTTCTGATTCTGATTCTGGTTCTGGTTCTGATTCTGATTTTAGTCATGAGTCTGGACCTGTTTCTGATTCTGATTCTGGCTCCTATTCTGGTTCTGTTTCTTGTTCTGGTTCTGGTTCTGATCTGATTCTGGTTCTGATTCTGGCTCTGATTCTGGTTCTGGTTCTGATTCTGATTCTGATTCTGGTTCTGGTTCTTGTTCCAGATCTGATTCTGGTTCTGTTCCTAATCCTGATTCTGCTTCTGGTTCTGGTTCCAGTTCTGATTCTGATACTGATTGTTGTTCTGATTCTGATTCTGATTCTGATTCTGGTTCTGGTTCTGATTCTGTTTATGATTCTGATTCTTGTTTTGATTCAGATTTCAGTTCTGGTTCCTGTTCTGATTCTGGTCATGATTCTGGTTATGATTATGATACTGTTTCTGGTTCTGCTTCTCGTTCTGGTTCTGCCTCAGATTCTGATTCTGATTCTGATTCTGTTTCTGATTCTGATTCTGGTTCTGGTTCTGTTTCTTGTTCTGGTTCTGATTCTGGTTCTGGTTCCTGTTCTGATTCTGGTCATGATTCTGGTTCTGATTCTGATTCCGTTCCTGATTCTGGTTCTGATGTGATTTTGGTTCTGGTTCTGATTCTGGTTCTGGTTCTGATTCTTTTTCTGATTCTGAATCTTGTTTTGATTCTGATTCCGGTTCTGGTTCCTGTTCTGATTCTGGTAATGATTCTGGTTCTGATTCTGATTCTTGATCTGATTTTGATTTTGATTCTGGTTCTGGTTCTAATTCTGATTCTTGTTCTTATTTTGATTCCAGTTCTGGTTCTGATTCTGATTCTGGTTCTTGTTCTGTTGCTGGTTGTTGTTCTTGTTCTCATTCTGATTCTGGTTCTGTTTCTAATTCTGGTTCTGATTCTGGTTATGGTTCAGATTCTTATTCTGGTTCTCCTTCTCGTTCTGGTTCTTGTTCTGGTTCTGTTTCATGTTCTGATTTTGTTTCTGGTTCTGATTCTGATTCTGGTTCTGGTTCTGATTCTGTTTATGATTCTGATTCTTATTTTGATTCTGATTCCAGTTCTGGTTCCTGTTCTGATTCTGGCCATGATTATGGTTCTGATTATGGTTCTGTTTCTGGTTCTGCTTCTCGTTCTGGTTCTGGCTCAGATTCCAATTCTGATTCAGTTTCTGATTCTGATTCTCGTTCTGGTTCTGGTTCTGGTTCTGATTCTGATTTTGGTCATGAGTCTGGATCTGTTTCTGATTCTGATTCTGGCTCCGATTCTGGTTCTGATTCTGATTGTGATTCTGATTTTGATTCTGGTTCTGTTTCTTGTTCTGGTTCTGATTCTGGTTCTGGTTCCTGTTCTGATTCTTCACATGATTCTGATTCCGTTCCTGATTCTGGTTCTGATGTGATTCTGGTTCTGGTTCTGTTCTGATTCAGGTTCTGATTCTGGCTCTGATTCTGGTTCTGATTCTGATTCCGTTCCTGATTCTGGTTCTGATGTGATTCTGGTTCTGGTTCCAGTTCTGATTCTGGTCATGATTCTCATTCGCATTCTGATTGTGGTTTCTTATTCTGGTTATATTTCTGGTTCTGATTCCGGTTCTGATACTGATTGTGTTTCTGATTCTTATTCTGGTTCTCCTTCTCGTTTTGGTTCTTGTTCTTGTTCTGTTTCATGTTCTGATTTTCTTTCTGGTTCTTATTCTGATTCTGGTTCTGGTTCTGATTCTGATTCTGATTCAGGTTCTGATTCTTGCTCTGATTCTGGATCTGGTTCTGATTCTGATTCTAATTCTGGTTCTGGTTCTGGTTCCAAGTCTGATTCTAGTTCTGTTTCTAATCCTGATTCTGCTTCTGGTTCTGGTTCCAGTTCTGATTCTGATACTGATTCTTGTTCTGATTCTGATTCTGGTTCTGGTTCTGATTCTGTTTATGATTCTGATTCTTGTTTTGATTCTGATTCCAGTTCTGGTTCCGATTCTGGTTCTGATTCTGTTTGTGATTCTGATTTTGATTCAGGTTCTGTTTCTTGTTCTGGTTCTGATTCTGGTTCTGGTTCCTGTTCTGATTCTGGTCATGATTCTGGTTCTGATTCTGATTCCGTTCCTGATTCTGGTTCTGATGTGATTCTGGTTCTGGTTCTGATTCTGGTTTTGGTTCTGATTCTTTTTCTGATTCTGATTCTTGTTTTGATTCTGATTCCGGTTCTGGTTCCTGTTCTGATTCTGGTAATGATTCTGGATCTGATTCTGATTCTTGATCTGATTTTGATTTTGATTCTGGTTCTGGTTCTGATTCTGATTCTTGTTCTTATTTTGATTCCAGTTCTGGTTCTGATTCTGATTCTGGTTCTTGTTCTGTTGCTGGTTGTTGTTCTTGTTCTCATTCTGATTCTGGTTCTGTTTCAAATCTGGTTCTGATTCTGGTTATGGTTCAGATTCTTATTCTGGTTCTCCTTCTCGTTCTGGTTCTTGTTCTGGTTCTGTTTCATGTTCTGATTTTGTTTATGGTTCTTATTCTGATTCTGGTTCTGGTTCTGATTCTGATTCTGATTCTGGTTCTGATTCTTGCTCTGATTCTGGTTCTGGTTCTGGTTCCAGGTCTGATTCTGGTTATGTTTCTAATCCTGATTCTGCTTCTGGTTCTGGTTCCAGTTCTGATTCTGATACTGATTCTTGTTCTGATTCTGATTCTGGTTCTGGTTCTGATTCTGTTTATGATTCTGGTTCTGGTTCTGGTTCCAGGCATGATTCTGTTTCTGGTTCTGATCCTGATCCTGGTTCTGGTTTTTGTTCTGGTTTTGGTTCTGATTCTGTTTCTGATTCTTATTCTTGTTTTGAATCTGATTCCGGTTCTGTTTCCTGTTCTGATCTGGTCATGATTCTGGTTCTAATTCTGATTGTGGTTTCTTATTCTGGTTCTGTTTCTTATTCTGGTTCTGTTTCTTATTCTGGTTCAGGTTCTGGCTCTGATTTTGATTCTGATTCTGTTTATGATTCTGATTGTTGTTTTGACTCTGATTCTGGTTCTGCTTCTGATTCTTGTGTTGAGTCTGATTCCGGTTCTGGTTCCTGTTCTGATCTGGTCATGATTCTGGTTCTCATTCTGATTGTTGTTTCTTATTCTGGTTATATTTCTGATTCTGATTCCGATTCTGATACTGATTGTGTTTCTGATTCTGATTCTGGTTCTGGTTCAGATTCTGATTCTGATTCTGATTGTTGTTTTGATTCTGATTCTGGTTCTGTTTCCTGTTCTGATTCTGGTCATGATGCTGCTTCTGCTTCTGGTTCTGGTTCTGGTTCTGGTTCTGATCTGATTCTGGATCTGGTTCTGATTCTGGTTCTGGTTCTGATTCTGGTTCTAGTTCTGATTCAGAATCTGATTCTGGTTCTGATTCTGGCTCTGGTTCTGGTTCTGATTCAGATTCAGATTCTGATTCTGATTCTAGTTCTGGTTTGGGTTCTGGTTCCAGGACTGATTCTGGTTCTGTTTCTAATCCTGATTCTGGTACTTGTTCTGGTTCCAGTTCTGATTCTGATACTGATTCTTGTTCTGATTCTGATTCTGGTTCTGGTTCAGATTCTGATTCTGATTCTGATTGTTGTTTTGATTCTGATTCTGGTTCTGTTTCTTGTTCTGATTCTGATTCTGGTTCTGATTCTGATTCTTGATCTGATTTTGATTTTGATACTGGTTCTGGTTCTGATTCTGATTCTTGTTCTTATTTTGATTCCAGTTCAGGTTCTTGTTCTGATTCTGGTCATGAGTCTGGATCTGGATCTGGTTCTGATTCTGATTCTGGTTCTTGTTCTGTTGCTGGTTGTGGTTCTTGTTCTGATTCTGATTCTGGTTCTGATTCTTATTCTGGTTCTCCTTCTCGTTCTGGTTCTTGTTCTTGTTCTGTTTCATGTTCTGATTTTCTTCCTGGTTCTTATTCTGATTCTGGTTCTGGTTCTGATTCTGATTCTGATTCAGGTCCTGATTCTTGCTCTGATTCTGGATCTGGTTCTGATTCTGATTCTGATTCTGGTTCTGGTTCTGGTTCCAAGTCTGATTCTGGTTCTGTTTCTAATCCTGATTCTGCTTCTGGTTCTGGTTCCTGTTCTGATTCTGATACTGATTCTTGTTCTTATTCTGATTCTGGTTCTGGTTCTGATTCTGTTTATGATTCTGATTCTTGTTTTGATTCTGATTCCAGTTCTGGTTCCTGTTCTGATTCTGGTCATGATTCTGGTTCTGATTATGATTCTGTTTCTGGTTCTGCTTCTCATTCTGGTTCTGGCTCAGATTCTGATTCTGATTCTGGTTCTGATTCTGATTCTTGATCTGATTTTGATTTTGTTTCTGGTTCTTATTCTGGTTCTGGTTCTTATTCTGATTCTGGTCATGATTCTGCTTCTGATTCTGATTCGGTTCCTGGTACTGGTTCTGATTATGATTCTGTTTCTGGTTCTGCTTCTCGTTCTGGTTCTGGCTCAGATTCCAATTCTGATTCTGTTTCTGATTCTGATTCTGGTTCTGGTTCTGGTTCTGATTCTGATTGTGATTCTGATTTTGATTCTGGTTCTGTTTCTTGTTCTGGTTCTGATTCTGGTTCTGGTTCCTGTACTGATTCTTCACATGATTCTGTTTCTGATTCTGATTCCGTTCCTGATTCAGGTTCTGATGTGATTCTGGTTCTGGTTCTGATCTGATTCTGGTTCTGATTCTGGCTCTGAATCTGGTTCTGATTCTGATTCCATTCCTGATTCTGGTTCTGATGTGATTCTGGTTCTGGTTCCAGTTCTGATTCTGGTCATGATTCTCATTCTCATTCTGATTGTGGTTTCTTATTCTGGTTATATTTCTGGTTCTGATTCCGATTCTGATACTGATTGTGTTTCTGATTCTGATTCTGGTTCTGGTTCAGATTCAGATTCTGATTCTGATTGTTGTTTTGATTCTGATTCAGGTTCCAGGACTGATTCTGGTTCTGTTTCTAATCCTGATTCTGCTTCTCGTTCTCGTTCTGGCTCAGATTCCGATTCTGATTCTGTTTCTGATTCTGATTCTGGTTCTGGTTCTGATTCTGATTTTAGTCATGAGTCTGGATCTGTTTCTGATTCTGATTCTGGCTCCTATTCTGGTTCTGTTTCTTGTTCTGGTTCTGGTTCTGATCTGATTCTGGTTCTGATTTTGGCTCTGATTCTGGTTCTGGTTCTGATTCTGATTCTGATTCTGGTTCTGGTTCTGGTTCTGGTTCCAGATCTGATTCTGGTTCTGTTTCTAATCCTGATTCTGCTTCTGGTTCTGGTTCCAGTTCTGATTCTGATACTGATTCTTGTTCTGATTCTGATTCTGATTCTGATTCTGGTTCTGGTTCTGATTCTGTTTATGATTCTGATTCTTGTTTTGATTCAGATTCCAGTTCTGGTTCCTGTTCTGATTCTGGTCATGATTCTGGTTCTGATTATGATTCTGTTTCTGGTTCTGCTTCTCGTTCTGGTTCTGGCTCAGATTCCGATTCTGATTCTGTTTCTGATTCTGATTCTGGTTCTGGTTCTGGTTCTGATTCTGATTTTGGTCATGAGTCTGGATCTGTTTCTGATTCTGATTCTGGCTCCGATTCTGGTTCTGATTCTGATTGTGATTCTGATTTTGATTCTGGTTCTGTTTCTTGTTCTGGTTCTGATTCTGGTTCTGGTTCCTGTTCTGATTCTTCACATGATTCTGTTTCTGATTCTGATTCCGTTCCAGATTCAGGTTCTGATGTGATTCTGGTTCTGGTTCTGATCTGATTCTGGTTCTGATTCTGGCTCTGAATCTGGTTCTGATTCTGATTCCATTCCTGATTCTGGTTCTGATGTGATTCTGGTTCTGGTTCCAGTTCTGATTCTGGTCATGATTCTCATTCTCATTCTGATTGTGGTTTCTTATTTTGGTTATATTTCTGGTTCTGATTCCGATTCTGATACTGATTGTGTTTCTGATTCTGATTCTGGTTCTGGTTCAGATTCAGATTCTGATTCTGATTGTTGTTTTGATTCTGATTAAGGTTCCAGGACTGATTCTGGTTCTGTTTCTAATCCTGATTCTGCTTCTCGTTCTGGTTCTGGCTCAGATTCCGATTCTGATTCTGTTTCTGATTCTGATTCTGGTTCTGGTTCTGATTCTGATTTTAGTCATGAGTCTGGATCTGTTTCTGATTCTGATTCTGGCTCCTATTCTGGTTCTGTTTCTTGTTCTGGTTCTGGTTCTGATCTGATTCTGGTTCTGATTCTGGCTCTGATTCTGGTTCTGGTTCTGGTTCTGGTTGCAGGTCTGATTCTGGTTCTGTTTCTAATCCTGATTCTGGTTCTTGTTCTGGTTCCAGTTCTGATTATGATATTCATTCTTGTTCTGATTCTGATTCTGGTTCTGGTTCTGATTCTTTTTCTGATTCTGATTCTTGTTTTGATTCTGATTCCGGTTCTGGATCCTGTTCTGATTCTGGTCATGATTCTGGTTCTGATTCTGATTCTTGTTCTGATTTTGATTTTGATTCTGGTTCTGGTTCTGATTCTGATTCTTTTTCTTATTTTGATTCCAGTTCTGGTTGCTGTTCTGATTCTGGTCATGAGTCTGGATCTGATTCTGATTCTTGTTCTGATTTTGATTTTGATTCTGGTTCTGGTCCTGATTCTGATTCTTTTTCTTATTTTGATTCCAGTTCTTGTTCCTGTTCTGATTCTGGTCATGAGTCTGGATCTGGTACTGATTCTGATTCTGGTTCTTGTTCCATTGCTGGTTGTGGTTCTTGTTCTGATTCTGATTCTAATTCTGCTTCTGATTCTGGTTGTGGTTCTGATTCTGTTTATGATTCTGATTCTTGTTTTGATTCAGATTTCAGTTCTGGTTCCTGTTCTGATTCTGGTCATGATCTGGTTCTGATTATGATTCTGTTTCTGGTTCTGCTTCTCATTCTGGTTCTGGCTCAGATTCTGATTCTGATTCTGTTTTTGATTCTGATTCTGGTTCTGGTTCTGATTCTGATTTTGGTCATGAGTCTGGATCTGTTTCTGATTCTGATTCTGGCTCCGATTCTGGTTCTGTTTCTTGTTCTTGTTCTGGTTCTGATCTGATTCTGGTTCTGATTCTGGCTCTGATTCTGGTTCTGGTGCTGATTCTGATTCTGATTCTGGTTCTGATTCTGGTTCTGGTTCTGATTCTGATCCTAATTCTTGTTCTGGTTCTGGTTCCAGGCATGATTCTGTTTCTGGTTCTGATCCTGATCCTGGTTCTGGTTTTTGTTCTGGTTTTGGTTCTGATTCTGTTTCTGATTCTGATTCTTGTTTTGAATCTGATTCCGGTTCTGGTTCCTGTTCTGATCTGGTCATGATTCTGGTTCTCATTCTGATTGTGGTTTCTTATTCTGGTTCCGTTTCTTCTTCTGGTTCAGGTTCTGGCTCTGATTTTGATTCTGATTCTGTTTATGATTCTGATTGTTGTTTTGATTCTGATTCTGGTTCTGGTTCTGATTCTTGTGTTGAGTCTGATTCCGGTTCTGGTTCCTGTTCTGATCTGGTCATGATTCTGGTTCTCATTCTGATTGTGGTTTCTTATTCTGGTTATATTTCTGATTCTGATTCTGATTCTGATACTGATTGTGTTTCTGATTCTGATTCTGGTTCTGGTTCAGATTCTGATTCTGATTCTGATTGTTGTTTTGATTCTGATTCTGGTTCTGGTTCCTTTTCTGATTCTGGCCATGATGCTGCTTCTGCTTCTGATTCTGTTCCTGGTTCTGGTTCTGGTTCAGGTTATGATCTGATTCTGGTTCTGGTTCGTATTCTGATTCTGGTTCTGATTCTGGTTCTGGTTCTGATTCAGAATTTGATTCTGGTTCTGATTCTGGCTCTGGTTCTGGTTCTGATTCAGATTCAGATTCTGATTCTGATTCTGGTTCTGGTTTTGGTTCTTGTTCCAGGACTGATTCTGGTTCTGTTTCTAATCCTGATTCTGGTTCTTGTTCTGGTTCCAGTTCTGATTCTGATACTGATTCTTGTTCTGATTCTGATTCTGGTTCTGGTTCTGATTCTTTTTCTGATTCTGATTCTTGATTTGATTCTGATTCCGATTCTTGTTCCTGTTCTGATTCTGGTCATGATTCTGGTTCTGATTCTGATTCTTGATCTGATTTTGATTTTGATTTTGGTTCTGGTTCTGATTCTGATTCTTTTTCTTATTTTGTTTGCAGTTCTGGTTCCTGTTCTGATTCTGGTCATGAGTCTGGATCTGATTCTGATTCTTGTTCTGATTTTGATTTTGATTCTGGTTCTGGTTCTGATTCTGATTCTTGTTCTTATTTTGATTCCAGTTCTGGTTCCTGTTCTGATTCTGGTCATGAGTCTGGATCTGGTTCTGATTCTGATTCTGGTTCTTGTTCTGTTGTTGGTTGTGGTTCTTGTTCTGATTCTGATTCTGGTTCTGATTCTAATTCTGGTTCTGATTCTTGTTGTGGTTCTGATTCTTATTCTGGTTCTCCTTCTCGTTCTGGTTCTTGTTCTGGTTCTGTTTCATGTTCTGATTTTGTTTCTGGTTCTTATTCTGATTCTGGTTCTGGTTCTGATTCTGATTCTGATTCTGGTTCTAATTCTTGCTCTGATTCTGGTTCTGGTTCTGATTCTGATTCTGATTCTGATTCTGGTTCTGTTTCTGGTTCTGTTTCCAATCCTGATTCTGATTCTGGGTCTGGTTCCAGCTCTGATTCAGATACTGATTCTTGTTGTGATTCTGATTCTCGTTTGGTTCTGATTCTTTTTCTGATTCTGATTCTTGTTTTTATTCTGATTCCGGTTCTGGTTCCTGTTCTGATTGTGGTCATGATTCTGGTTCTGATTCTGATTCTTGTTCTGATTTTTATTTTGATTCTGATTCTGGTTCTGATTCTGATTCTGATTCTTGTTCTTATTTTGATTCCAGTTCTGGTTCCTGTTCTGATTCTGGTCATGAGTCTGGATCCTGTTCTGATTCTGATTCTGGTTCTGATTCTAATTCTGATTCTCCTTCTCGTTCTGGTTCGTGTTCTGGTTCTGTTTCATGTTCTGATTTTGTTTCTGGTTCTTATTCTGGTTCTGGTTCTTATTCTGATTCTGGTCATGATTCTGCTTCTGATTCTGATTCTGTTCCTGGTTCTGGTTCTGATCTGATTCTGGTTCTGAATCTGATTCTGATTCTGGTTCTGATTCTGGCTCTGATTCTGGTTCTGGTTCTGATTCTGATTCTGATTCTGGTTCTGATTCTTGCTCTGATTCTGGTTCTGGTTCTTGTTCCAGGTCTGATTCTGGTTCTGTTTCTAATCCTGATTCTGCTTCTGGTTCTGGTTCCAGTTCTGATTCTGATACTGATTCTTGTTCTGATTCTGATTCTGATTCTGGTTCTGATTCTGGTTCTGGTTCTGATTCTGTTTATGATTCTGATTCTTGTTTTGATTCAGATTCCAGTTCTGGTTCCTGTTCTGATTCTGGTCATGATTCTGGTTCTGATTATGATTCTGTTTCTGGTTCTGCTTCTCGTTCTGGTTCTGGCTCAGATTCCGATTCTGATTCTGTTTCTGATTCTGATTCTGGTTCTGGTTCTGGTTCTGATTCTGATTTTGGTCATGAGTCTGGATCTGTTTCTGATTCTGATTCTGGCTCCGATTCTGGTTCTGATTCTGATTGTGATTCTGATTTTGATTCTGGTTCTGTTTCTTGTTCTGGTTCTGATTCTGGTTCTGGTTCCTGTTCTGATTCTTCACATGATTCTGTTTCTGATTCTGATTCCGTTCCTGATTCAGGTTCTGATGTGATTCTGGTTCTGGTTCTGATCTGATTCTGGTTCTGATTCTGGCTCTGATTCTGGTTCTGATTCTGATTCCATTCCTGATTCTGGTTCTGATGTGATTCTGGTTCTGGTTCCAGTTCTGATTCTGGTCATGATTCTCATTCTCATTCTGATTGTGGTTTCTTATTCTGGTTATATTTCTGGTTCTGATTCTGATTCTGATACTGATTGTGTTTCTGATTCTGAATCTGGTTCTGGTTCAGATTCTGATTCTGATTCTGATTGTTGTTTTGATTCTGGTTCTGGTTCCAGATCTGATTCTGGTTCTGTTTTTAATCCTGATTCTGCTTCTGGTTCTGGTTCCAGTTCTGATTCTGATACTGATTCTTGTTCTGATTCTGATTCTGATTCTAGTTCTGGTTCTGATTCTGTTTATGATTCTGATTCTTGTTTTGATTCAGATTTCAGTTCTGGTTCCTGTTCTGATTCTGGTCATGATTCTGGTTCTGATTATGATTCTGTTTCTGGTTCTGCTTCTCGTTCTGGTTCTGGCTCAGATTCTGATTCTGATTCTGATTCTGTTTCTGATTCTGATTCTGGTTCTGGTTCTGATTCTGATTTTGGTCATGAGTCTGGATCTGTTTCTGATTCTGATTCTGGCTCCTATTCTGGTTCTGTTTCTTGTTCTGGTTCTGGTTCTGATCTGATTCTGGTTCTGATTCTGGCTCTGATTCTGGTTCTGGTTCTGATTCTGATTCTGATTCTGGTTCTGGTTCTGGTTCCAGATCTGATTCTGGTTCTGTTTCTAATCCTGATTCTGCTTCTGGTTCTGATTCCAGTTCTGATTCTGATACTGATTGTTGTTCTGATTCTGATTCTGATTCTGATTCTGGTTCTGGTTCTGATTCTGTTTATGATTCTGATTCTTTTTTTGATTCAGATTTCAGTTCTGGTTCCTGTTCTGATTCTGGTCATGATTCTGGTTTTGATTATGATTCTGTTTCTGGTTCTGCTTCTCGTTCTGTTTCTGGCTCAGATTCTGATTCTGATTCTGATTCTGTTTCTGATTCTGATTCTGGTTCTGGTTCTGATTCTGATTTTGGTCATGAGTCTGGATCTGTTTCTGATTCTGATTCTGGCTCCGATTCTGGTTCTGTTTCTTGTTCTGGTTTTGGTTTTGATCTGATTCTGGTTCTGATTCTGGCTCAGATTCTGGTTTCGGTTCTGATTCTGATTCTGATTCTGGTTCTGTTTCTGGTTCTGTTTCCAATCCTGATTCTGATTCTAGGTCTGGTTCCAGCTCTGATTCTGATACTGATTCTTGTTCTGATTCTGATTCTGATTCTGGTTCTGTTTCTGGTTCTGTTTCCAATCCTGATTCTGATTCTGGGTCTGGTTCCAGCTCTGATTCAGATACTGATTCTTGTTCTGATTCTGATTCTCGTTTGGTTCTGATTCTTTTTCTGATTCTGATTCTTGTTTTTTATTCTGATTCCGGTTCTGGTTCCTGTTCTGATTGTGGTCATGATTCTGGTTCTGATTCTGATTCTTGTTCTGATTTTTATTTTGATTCTGATTCTGGTTCTGATTCTGATTCTGATTCTTGTTCTTATTTTGATTCCAGTTCTGGTTCCTGTTCTGATTCTGGTCATGAGTCTGGATCCTGTTCTGATTCTGATTCTGGTTCTGATTCTAATTCTGATTCTCCTTCTCGTTCTGGTTCGTGTTCTGGTTCTGTTTCATGTTCTGATTTTGTTTCTGGTTCTTATTCTGGTTCTGGTTCTTATTCTGCTTCTGGTCATGATTCTGCTTCTGATTCTGATTCTGTTCCTGGTTCTGGTTCTGATCTGATTCTGGTTCTGAATCTGATTCTGATTCTGGTTCTGATTCTGGCTCTGATTCTGGTTCTGGTTCTGATTCTGATTCTGATTCTGGTTCTGATTCTTGCTCTGATTCTGGTTCTGGTTCTTGTTCCAGGTCTGATTCTGGTTCTGTTTCTAATCCTGATTCTGCTTCTCGTTCTCGTTCTGGCTCAGATTCCGATTCTGATTCTGTTTCTGATTCTGATTCTGGTTCTGGTTCTGATTCTGATTTTAGTCATGAGTCTGGATCTGTTTCTGATTCTGATTCTGGCTCCTATTCTGGTTCTGTTTCTTGTTCTGGTTCTGGTTCTGATCTGATTCTGGTTCTGATTTTGGCTCTGATTCTGGTTCTGGTTCTGATTCTGATTCTGATTCTGGTTCTGGTTCTGGTTCTGGTTCCAGATCTGATTCTGGTTCTGTTTCTAATCCTGATTCTGCTTCTGGTTCTGGTTCCAGTTCTGATTCTGATACTGATTCTTGTTCTGATTCTGATTCTGATTCTGATTCTGGTTCTGGTTCTGATTCTGTTTATGATTCTGATTCTTGTTTTGATTCAGATTCCAGTTCTGGTTCCTGTTCTGATTCTGGTCATGATTCTGGTTCTGATTATGATTCTGTTTCTGGTTCTGCTTCTCGTTCTGGTTCTGGCTCAGATTCCGATTCTGATTCTGTTTCTGATTCTGATTCTGGTTCTGGTTCTGGTTCTGATTCTGATTTTGGTCATGAGTCTGGATCTGTTTCTGATTCTGATTCTGGCTCCGATTCTGGTTCTGATTCTGATTGTGATTCTGATTTTGATTCTGGTTCTGTTTCTTGTTCTGGTTCTGATTCTGGTTCTGGTTCCTGTTCTGATTCTTCACATGATTCTGTTTCTGATTCTGATTCCGTTCCAGATTCAGGTTCTGATGTGATTCTGGTTCTGGTTCTGATCTGATTCTGGTTCTGATTCTGGCTCTGAATCTGGTTCTGATTCTGATTCCATTCCTGATTCTGGTTCTGATGTGATTCTGGTTCTGGTTCCAGTTCTGATTCTGGTCATGATTCTCATTCTCATTCTGATTGTGGTTTCTTATTTTGGTTATATTTCTGGTTCTGATTCCGATTCTGATACTGATTGTGTTTCTGATTCTGATTCTGGTTCTGGTTCAGATTCAGATTCTGATTCTGATTGTTGTTTTGATTCTGATTAAGGTTCCAGGACTGATTCTGGTTCTGTTTCTAATCCTGATTCTGCTTCTCGTTCTGGTTCTGGCTCAGATTCTGATTCTGATTCTGGTTCTGGTTCTGATTCTGATTTTAGTCATGAGTCTGGATCTGTTTCTGATTCTGATTCTGGCTCCTATTCTGGTTCTGTTTCTTGTTCTGGTTCTGGTTCTGATCTGATTCTGGTTCTGATTCTGGCTCTGATTCTGGTTCTGGTTCTGGTTCTGGTTGCAGGTCTGATTCTGGTTCTGTTTCTAATCCTGATTCTGGTTCTTGTTCTGGTTCCAGTTCTGATTATGATATTCATTCTTGTTCTGATTCTGATTCTGGTTCTGGTTCTGATTCTTTTTCTGATTCTGATTCTTGTTTTGATTCTGATTCCGGTTCTGGATCCTGTTCTGATTCTGGTCATGATTCTGGTTCTGATTCTGATTCTTGTTCTGATTTTGATTTTGATTCTGGTTCTGGTTCTGATTCTGATTCTTTTTCTTATTTTGATTCCAGTTCTGGTTGCTGTTCTGATTCTGGTCATGAGTCTGGATCTGATTCTGATTCTTGTTCTGATTTTGATTTTGATTCTGGTTCTGGTCCTGATTCTGATTCTTTTTCTTATTTTGATTCCAGTTCTTGTTCCTGTTCTGATTCTGGTCATGAGTCTGGATCTGGTACTGATTCTGATTCTGGTTTTTGTTCCATTGCTGGTTGTGGTTCTTGTTCTGATTCTGATTCTAATTCTGCTTCTGATTCTGGTTGTGGTTCTGATTCTGTTTATGATTCTGATTCTTGTTTTGATTCAGATTTCAGTTCTGGTTCCTGTTCTGATTCTGGTCATGATCTGGTTCTGATTATGATTCTGTTTCTGGTTCTGCTTCTCATTCTGGTTCTGGCTCAGATTCTGATTCTGATTCTGTTTTTGATTCTGATTCTGGTTCTGGTTCTGATTCTGATTTTGGTCATGAGTCTGGATCTGTTTCTGATTCTGATTCTGGCTCCGATTCTGGTTCTGTTTCTTGTTCTTGTTCTGGTTCTGATCTGATTCTGGTTCTGATTCTGGCTCTGATTCTGGTTCTGGTGCTGATTCTGATTCTGATTCTGGTTCTGATTCTGGTTCTGGTTCTGATTCTGATCCTAATTCTTGTTCTGGTTCTGGTTCCAGGCATGATTCTGTTTCTGGTTCTGATCCTGATCCTGGTTCTGGTTTTTGTTCTGGTTTTGGTTCTGATTCTGTTTCTGATTCTGATTCTTGTTTTGAATCTGATTCCGGTTCTGGTTCCTGTTCTGATCTGGTCATGATTCTGGTTCTCATTCTGATTGTGGTTTCTTATTCTGGTTCTGTTTCTTCTTCTGGTTCAGGTTCTGGCTCTGATTTTGATTCTGATTCTGTTTATGATTCTGATTGTTGTTTTGATTCTGATTCTGGTTCTGGTTCTGATTCTTGTGTTGAGTCTGATTCCGGTTCTGGTTCCTGTTCTGATCTGGTCATGATTCTGGTTCTCATTCTGATTGTGGTTTCTTATTCTGGTTATATTTCTGATTCTGATTCTGATTCTGATACTGATTGTGTTTCTGATTCTGATTCTGGTTCTGGTTCAGATTCTGATTCTGATTCTGATTGTTGTTTTGATTCTGATTCTGGTTCTGGTTCCTTTTCTGATTCTGGCCATGATGCTGCTTCTGCTTCTGATTCTGTTCCTGGTTCTGGTTCTGGTTCAGGTTATGATCTGATTCTGGTTCTGGTTCGTATTCTGATTCTGGTTCTGATTCTGGTTCTGGTTCTGATTCAGAATTTGATTCTGGTTCTGATTCTGGCTCTGGTTCTGGTTCTGATTCAGATTCAGATTCTGATTCTGATTCTGGTTCTGGTTTTGGTTCTTGTTCCAGGACTGATTCTGGTTCTGTTTCTAATCCTGATTCTGGTTCTTGTTCTGGTTCCAGTTCTGATTCTGATACTGATTCTTGTTCTGATTCTGATTCTGGTTCTGGTTCTGATTCTTTTTCTGATTCTGATTCTTGATTTGATTCTGATTCCGATTCTTGTTCCTGTTCTGATTCTGGTCATGATTCTGGTTCTGATTCTGATTCTTGATCTGATTTTGATTTTGATTTTGGTTCTGGTTCTGATTCTGATTCTTTTTCTTATTTTGTTTGCAGTTCTGGTTCCTGTTCTGATTCTGGTCATGAGTCTGGATCTGATTCTGATTCTTGTTCTGATTTTGATTTTGATTCTGGTTCTGGTTCTGATTCTGATTCTTGTTCTTATTTTGATTCCAGTTCTGGTTCCTGTTCTGATTCTGGTCATGAGTCTGGATCTGGTTCTGATTCTGATTCTGGTTCTTGTTCTGTTGTTGGTTGTGGTTCTTGTTCTGATTCTGATTCTGGTTCTGATTCTAATTCTGGTTCTGATTCTTGTTGTGGTTCTGATTCTTATTCTGGTTCTCCTTCTCGTTCTGGTTCTTGTTCTGGTTCTGTTTCATGTTCTGATTTTGTTTCTGGTTCTTATTCTGATTCTGGTTCTGGTTCTGATTCTGATTCTGATTCTGGTTCTAATTCTTGCTCTGATTCTGGTTCTGGTTCTGATTCTGATTCTGATTCTGATTCTGGTTCTGTTTCTGGTTCTGTTTCCAATCCTGATTCTGATTCTGGGTCTGGTTCCAGCTCTGATTCAGATACTGATTCTTGTTCTGATTCTGATTCTCGTTTGGTTCTGATTCTTTTTCTGATTCTGATTCTTGTTTTTATTCTGATTCCGGTTCTGGTTCCTGTTCTGATTGTGGTCATGATTCTGGTTCTGATTCTGATTCTTGTTCTGATTTTTATTTTGATTCTGATTCTGGTTCTGATTCTGATTCTGATTCTTGTTCTTATTTTGATTCCAGTTCTGGTTCCTGTTCTGATTCTGGTCATGAGTCTGGATCCTGTTCTGATTCTGATTCTGGTTCTGATTCTAATTCTGATTCTCCTTCTCGTTCTGGTTCGTGTTCTGGTTCTGTTTCATGTTCTGATTTTGTTTCTGGTTCTTATTCTGGTTCTGGTTCTTATTCTGATTCTGGTCATGATTCTGCTTCTGATTCTGATTCTGTTCCTGGTTCTGGTTCTGATCTGATTCTGGTTCTGAATCTGATTCTGATTCTGGTTCTGATTCTGGCTCTGATTCTGGTTCTGGTTCTGATTCTGATTCTGATTCTGGTTCTGATTCTTGCTCTGATTCTGGTTCTGGTTCTTGTTCCAGGTCTGATTCTGGTTCTGTTTCTAATCCTGATTCTGCTTCTGGTTCTGGTTCCAGTTCTGATTCTGATACTGATTCTTGTTCTGATTCTGATTCTGATTCTGGTTCTGATTCTGGTTCTGGTTCTGATTCTGTTTATGATTCTGATTCTTGTTTTGATTCAGATTCCAGTTCTGGTTCCTGTTCTGATTCTGGTCATGATTCTGGTTCTGATTATGATTCTGTTTCTGGTTCTGCTTCTCGTTCTGGTTCTGGCTCAGATTCCGATTCTGATTCTGTTTCTGATTCTGATTCTGGTTCTGGTTCTGGTTCTGATTCTGATTTTGGTCATGAGTCTGGATCTGTTTCTGATTCTGATTCTGGCTCCGATTCTGGTTCTGATTCTGATTGTGATTCTGATTTTGATTCTGGTTCTGTTTCTTGTTCTGGTTCTGATTCTGGTTCTGGTTCCTTTTCTGATTCTTCACATGATTCTGTTTCTGATTCTGATTCCGTTCCTGATTCAGGTTCTGATGTGATTCTGGTTCTGGTTCTGATCTGATTCTGGTTCTGATTCTGGCTCTGATTCTGGTTCTGATTCTGATTCCATTCCTGATTCTGGTTCTGATGTGATTCTGGTTCTGGTTCCAGTTCTGATTCTGGTCATGATTCTCATTCTCATTCTGATTGTGGTTTCTTATTCTGGTTATATTTCTGGTTCTGATTCTGATTCTGATACTGATTGTGTTTCTGATTCTGAATCTGGTTCTGGTTCAGATTCTGATTCTGATTCTGATTGTTGTTTTGATTCTGATTCAGGTTCCAGGACTGATTCTGGTTCTGTTTCTAATCCTGATTCTGGTTCTTGTTCTGGTTACAGTTCTGATTCTGATACTGATTCTTGTTCTGATTCTGATTCTAGTTCTGGTACTGATTCTTTTTCTGATTCTGATTCTTGTTTTGATTCTGATTCCGGTTCTGGTTCCTGTTCTGATTCTGGTCATGATTCTGGTTCTTATTCTGATTCTGGTTCTGGTTCAGATTCTGATTCTGATTCTGATTGTTGTTTTGATTCTGATTCTGGTTCTGGTTCTGGTTCCAGATCTGATTCTGGTTCTGTTTCTAATCCTGATTCTGCTTCTGGTTCTGGTTCCAGTTCTGATTCTGATACTGATTCTTGTTCTGATTCTGATTCTGATTCTGGTTCTGGTTCTGATTCTGTTTATGATTCTGATTCTTGTTTTGATTCAGATTTCAGTTCTGGTTCCTGTTCTGATTCTGGTCATGATTCTGGTTCTGATTATGATTCTGTTTCTGGTTCTGCTTCTCGTTCTGGTTCTGGCTCAGATTCTGATTCTGATTCTGATTCTGTTTCTGATTCTGATTCTGGTTCTGGTTCTGATTCTGATTTTGGTCATGAGTCTGGATCTGTTTCTGATTCTGATTCTGGCTCCTATTCTGGTTCTGTTTCTTGTTCTGGTTCTGGTTCTGATCTGATTCTGGTTCTGATTCTGGCTCTGATTCTGGTTCTGGTTCTGATTCTGATTCTGATTCTGGTTCTGGTTCTGGTTCCAGATCTGATTCTGGTTCTGTTTCTAATCCTGATTCTGCTTCTGGTTCTGATTCCAGTTCTGATTCTGATACTGATTGTTGTTCTGATTCTGATTCTGATTCTGATTCTGGTTCTGGTTCTGATTCTGTTTATGATTCTGATTCTTGTTTTGATTCAGATTTCAGTTCTGGTTCCTGTTCTGATTCTGGTCATGATTCTGGTTTTGATTATGATTCTGTTTCTGGTTCTGCTTCTCGTTCTGGTTCTGGCTCAGATTCTGATTCTGATTCTGATTCTGTTTCTGATTCTGATTCTGGTTCTGGTTCTGATTCTGATTTTGGTCATGAGTCTGGATCTGTTTCTGATTCTGATTCTTGCTCCGATTCTGGTTCTGTTTCTTGTTCTGGTTTTGGTTTTGATCTGATTCTGGTTCTGATTCTGGCTCAGATTCTGGTTCTGGTTCTGATTCTGATTCTGATTCTGGTTCTGTTTCTGGTTCTGTTTCCAATCCTGATTCTGATTCTAGGTCTGGTTCCAGCTCTGATTCTGATACTGATTCTTGTTCTGATTCTGATTCTGATTCTGGTTCTGTTTCTGGTTCTGTTTCCAATCCTGATTCTGATTCTGGGTCTGGTTCCAGCTCTGATTCAGATACTGATTCTTGTTCTGATTCTGATTCTCGTTTGGTTCTGATTCTTTTTCTGATTCTGATTCTTGTTTTTTATTCTGATTCCGGTTCTGGTTCCTGTTCTGATTGTGGTCATGATTCTGGTTCTGATTCTGATTCTTGTTCTGATTTTTATTTTGATTCTGATTCTGGTTCTGATTCTGATTCTGATTCTTGTTCTTATTTTGATTCCAGTTCTGGTTCCTGTTCTGATTCTGGTCATGAGTCTGGATCCTGTTCTGATTCTGATTCTGGTTCTGATTCTAATTCTGATTCTCCTTCTCGTTCTGGTTCGTGTTCTGGTTCTGTTTCATGTTCTGATTTTGTTTCTGGTTCTTATTCTGGTTCTGGTTCTTATTCTGCTTCTGGTCATGATTCTGCTTCTGATTCTGATTCTGTTCCTGGTTCTGGTTCTGATCTGATTCTGGTTCTGAATCTGATTCTGATTCTGGTTCTGATTCTGGCTCTGATTCTGGTTCTGGTTCTGATTCTGATTCTGATTCTGGTTCTGATTCTTGCTCTGATTCTGGTTCTGGTTCTTGTTCCAGGTCTGATTCTGGTTCTGTTTCTAATCCTGATTCTGCTTCTGGTTCTGTTTCCAGTTCTGATTCTGATACTGATTCTTGTTCTGATTCTGATTCTGATTCTGGTTCTGATTCTGGTTCTGGTTCTGATTCTGTTTATGATTCTGATTCTTGTTTTGATTCAGATTCCAGTTCTGGTTCCTGTTCTGATTCTGGTCATGATTCTGGTTCTGATTATGATTCTGTTTCTGGTTCTGCTTCTCGTTCTGGTTCTGGCTCAGATTCCGATTCTGATTCTGTTTCTGATTCTGATTCTGGTTCTGGTTCTGGTTCTGATTCTGATTTTGGTCATGAGTCTGGATCTGTTTCTGATTCTGATTCTGGCTCCGATTCTGGTTCTGATTCTGATTGTGATTCTGATTTTGATTCTGGTTCTGTTTCTTGTTCTGGTTCTGATTCTGGTTCTGGTTCCTGTTCTGATTCTTCACATGATTCTGTTTCTGATTCTGATTCCGTTCCTGATTCAGGTTCTGATGTGATTCTGGTTCTGGTTCTGATCTGATTCTGGTTCTGATTCTGGCTCTGATTCTGGTTCTGATTCTGATTCCATTCCTGATTCTGGTTCTGATGTGATTCTGGTTCTGGTTCCAGTTCTGATTCTGGTCATGATTCTCATTCTCATTCTGATTGTGGTTTCTTATTCTGGTTATATTTCTGGTTCTGATTCTGATTCTGATACTGATTGTGTTTCTGATTCTGAATCTGGTTCTGGTTCAGATTCTGATTCTGATTCTGATTGTTGTTTTGATTCTGATTCAGGTTCCAGGACTGATTCTGGTTCTGTTTCTAATCCTGATTCTGGTTCTTGTTCTGGTTACAGTTCTGATTCTGATACTGATTCTTGTTCTGATTCTGATTCTAGTTCTGGTACTGATTCTTTTTCTGATTCTGATTCTTGTTTTGATTCTGATTCCGGTTCTGGTTCCTGTTCTGATTCTGGTCATGATTCTGGTTCTTATTCTGATTCTGGTTCTGGTTCAGATTCTGATTCTGATTCTGATTGTTGTTTTGATTCTGATTCTGGTTCTGGTTCTGGTTCCAGATCTGATTCTGGTTCTGTTTCTAATCCTGATTCTGCTTCTGGTTCTGGTTCCAGTTCTGATTCTGATACTGATTCTTGTTCTGATTCTGATTCTGATTCTGGTTCTGGTTCTGATTCTGTTTATGATTCTGATTCTTGTTTTGATTCAGATTTCAGTTCTGGTTCCTGTTCTGATTCTGGTCATGATTCTGGTTCTGATTATGATTCTGTTTCTGGTTCTGCTTCTCGTTCTGGTTCTGGCTCAGATTCTGATTCTGATTCTGATTCTGTTTCTGATTCTGATTCTGGTTCTGGTTCTGATTCTGATTTTGGTCATGAGTCTGGATCTGTTTCTGATTCTGATTCTGGCTCCTATTCTGGTTCTGTTTCTTGTTCTGGTTCTGGTTCTGATCTGATTCTGGTTCTGATTCTGGCTCTGATTCTGGTTCTGGTTCTGATTCTGATTCTGATTCTGGTTCTGGTTCTGGTTCCAGATCTGATTCTGGTTCTGTTTCTAATCCTGATTCTGCTTCTGGTTCTGATTCCAGTTCTGATTCTGATACTGATTGTTGTTCTGATTCTGATTCTGATTCTGATTCTGGTTCTGGTTCTGATTCTGTTTATGATTCTGATTCTTGTTTTGATTCAGATTTCAGTTCTGGTTCCTGTTCTGATTCTGGTCATGATTCTGGTTCTGATTATGATACTGTTTCTGGTTCTGCTTCTCGTTCTGGTTCTGGCTCAGATTCTGATTCTGATTCTGATTCTGTTTCTGATTCTGATTCTGGTTCTGGTTCTGATTCTGATTTTGGTCATGAGTCTGGATCTGTTTCTGATTCTGATTCTGGCTCCGATTCTGGTTCTGTTTCTTGTTCTGGTTTTGGTTTTGATCTGATTCTGGTTCTGATTCTGGCTCAGATTCTGGTTCTGGTTCTGATTCTGATTCTGATTCTGGTTCTGTTTCTGGTTCTGTTTCCAATCCTGATTCTGATTCTAGGTCTGGTTCCAGCTCTGATTCTGATACTGATTCTTGTTCTGATTCTGATTCTGGTTCTGGTTCTGATTCTTTTTCTGATTCTGATTCTTGATTTGATTCTGATTCCGGTTCTTGTTCCTGTTCTGATTGTGGTCATGATTCTGGTTCTGATTCTGATTCTTGTTCTGATTTTTATTTTGATTCTGATTCTGGTTCTGATTCTGATTCTGATTCTTGTTCTTATTTTGATTCCAGTTCTGGTTCCTGTTCTGATTCTGGTCATGAGTCTGGATCCTGTTCTGATTCTGATTCTGGTTCTGATTCTAATTCTGATTCTCCTTCTCGTTCTGGTTCGTGTTCTGGTTCTGTTTCATGTTCTGATTTTGTTTCTGGTTCTTATTCTGGTTCTGGTTCTTATTCTGATTCTGGTCATGATTCTGCTTCTGATTCTGATTCTGTTCCTGGTTCTGGTTCTGATCTGATTCTGGTTCTGAATCTGATTCTTATTCTGGTTCTGATTCTGGCTCTGATTCTGGTTCTGGTTCTGATTCTGATTCTGATTCTGGTTCTGATTCTTGCTCTGATTCTGGTTCTGGTTCTTGTTCCAGGTCTGATTCTGGTTCTGTTTCTAATCCTGATTCTGCTTCTGGTTCTGGTTCCAGTTCTGATTCTGATACTGATTCTTGTTCTGATTTTGATTCTGATTCTGGTTCTTATTCTGGTTCTGGTTCTGATTCTGTTTATGATTCTGATTCTTGTTTTGATTCAGATTCCAGTTCTGGTTCCTGTTCTGATTCTGGTCATGATTCTGGTTCTGATTATGATTCTGTTTCTGGTTCTGCTTCTCGTTCTGGTTCTGGCTCAGATTCCGATTCTGATTCTGTTTCTGATTCTGATTCTGGTTCTGGTTCTGGTTCTGATTCTGATTTTGGTCATGAGTCTGGATCTGTTTCTGATTCTGATTCTGGCTCCGATTCTGGTTCTGATTCTGATTGTGATTCTGATTTTGATTCTGGTTCTGTTTCTTGTTCTGGTTCTGATTCTGGTTCTGGTTCCTGTTCTGATTCTTCACATGATTCTGTTTCTGATTCTGATTCCGTTCCTGATTCAGGTTCTGATGTGATTCTGGTTCTGGTTCTGATCTGATTCTGGTTCTGATTCTGGCTCTGATTCTGGTTCTGATTCTGATTCCATTCCTGATTCTGGTTCTGATGTGATTCTGGTTCTGGTTCCAGTTCTGATTCTGGTCATGATTCTCATTCTCATTCTGATTGTGGTTTCTTATTCTGGTTATATTTCTGGTTCTGATTCTGATTCTGATACTGATTGTGTTTCTGATTCTGAATCTGGTTCTGGTTCAGATTCTGATTCTGATTCTGATTGTTGTTTTGATTCTGATTCAGGTTCCAGGACTGATTCTGGTTCTGTTTCTAATCCTGATTCTGGTTCTTGTTCTGGTTACAGTTCTGTTTCTGATACTGATTCTTGTTCTGATTCTGATTCTAGTTCTGGTACTGATTTTTTTTCTGATTCTGATTCTTGTTTTGATTCTGATTCCGGTTCTGGTTCCTGTTCTGATTCTGGTCATGATTCTGGTTCTTATTCTGATTCTGGTTCTGGTTCAGATTCTGATTCTGATTCTGATTGTTGTTTTGATTCTGATTCTAGTTCTGGTTCTGGTTCCAGATCTGATTCTGGTTCTGTTTCTAATCCTGATTCTGCTTCTGGTTCTGGTTCCTGTTCTGATTCTGATACTGATTCTTGTTCTGATTCTGATTCTGATTCTGGTTCTGGTTCTGATTCTGTTTATGATTCTGATTCTTGTTTTGATTCAGATTTCAGTTCTGGTTCCTGTTCTGATTCTGGTCATGATTCTGGTTCTGATTATGATTCTGTTTCTGGTTCTGCTTCTCGTTCTGGTTCTGGCTCAGATTCTGATTCTGATTCTGATTCTGTTTCTGATTCTGATTCTGGTTCTGGTTCTGATTCTGATTTTGGTCATGAGTCTGGATCTGTTTCTGATTCTGATTCTGGCTCCTATTCTGGTTCTGTTTCTTGTTCTGGTTCTGGTTCTGATCTGATTCTGGTTCTGATTCTGGCTCTGATTCTGGTTCTGGTTCTGATTCTGATTTTGGTCATGAGTCTGGATCTGTTTCTGATTCTGATTCTGGCTCCTATTCTGGTTCTGTTTCTTGTTCTGGTTCTGGTTCTGATCTGATTCTGGTTCTGATTCTGGCTCTGATTCTGGTTCTGGTTCTGATTCTGGCTCTGATTCTGGTTCTGGTTCTGATTCTGATTCTGATTCTGATTCTGGTTCTGTTTCTAATCCTGATTCTGCTTCTGGTTCTGATTCCAGTTCTGATTCTGATACTGATTCTTGTTCTGATTCTGATTCTGATTCTGATTCTGGTTCTGGTTCTGATTCTGTTTATGATTCTGATTCTTGTTTTGATTCAGATTTCAGTTCTGGTTCCTGTTCTGATTCTGGTCATGATTCTGGTTCTGATTATGATACTGTTTCTGGTTCTGCTTCTCGTTCTGGTTCTGGCTCAGATTCTGATTCTGATTCTGATTCTGTTTCTGATTCTGATTCTGGTTCTGGTTCTGATTCTGATTTTGGTCATGAGTCTGGATCTGTTTCTGATTCTGATTCTGGCTCCGATTCTGGTTCTGTTTCTTGTTCTGGTTTTGGTTTTGATCTGATTCTGGTTCTGATTCTGGCTCAGATTCTGGTTCTGGTTCTGATTCTGATTCTGATTCTGGTTCTGTTTCTGGTTCTGGTTCTGATTCTGATCCTAATTCTGGTTCTGGTTCTGGTTCCAGACATGATTCTGTTTCTGGTTCTGATCCTGATCCTGGTTCTGGTTTTTGTTCTGGTTTTGGTTCTGATTCTGTTTCTGATTCTGATTCTTGTTTTGAATCTGATTCCGGTTCTGGTTCCTGTTCTGATCTGGTCATGATTCTGGTTTTGATTCTGATTGTGGTTTCTTATTCTGGTTCTGTTTCTTATTCTGGTTCTGGTTCTGCCTCTGATTTTGATTCTGATTCTGTTTATGATTCTGATTGTTGTTTTGATTCTGATTCTGGTTCTGGTTCTGATTCTTGTGTTGAGTCTGATTCCGGTTCTGGTTCCTGTTCTGATCTGGTCATGATTCTGGTTCTCATTCTGATTGTGGTTTCTTATTCTGGTTATATTTCTGATTCTGATTCTGATTCTGATACTGATTGTGTTTCTGATTCTGATTCTGGTTCTGGTTCAGATTCTGATTCTGATTCTGATTGTTGTTTTGATTCTGATTCTGGTTCTGGTTCCTGTTCTGATTCTGGTCATGATGCTGCTTCTGCTTCTGATTCTGTTCCTTGTTCTGGTTCTGGTTCTGGTTCTGATCTGATTCTGGTTCTGGTTCTGATTCGGATTCTGGTTCTGATTCTGGTTCTGGTTCTGATTCAGATTCACATTCTGATTCTGATTCTGGTTCTGGTTCTGGTTCTGGTTCCAGGACTGATTCTGGTTCTGTTTCTAATCCTGATTCTGGTTCTTGTTCTGGTTCCAGTTCTGATTCTGATACTGATTTTTGTTCTGATTCTGATTCTGGTTCTGGTTCTGATTCTTTTTCTGATTCTGATTCTTGATTTGATTCTGATTCCGGTTCTGGTTCCTGTACTGATTCTGGTCATGATTCTGGTTCTGATTCTGATTCTTGATCTGATTTTGATTTTGATTCTGGTTCTGGTTCTGATTCTGATTCTTTTTCTTATTTTGATTCCAGTTCTGGTTCCTGTTCTGATTCTGGTCATGAGTCTGGTTCTGATTCTGATTCTTGATCTGATTTTGATTTTGATTCTGATTCTGGTTCTGATTCTGATTCTGATTCTCCTTCTCGATCTCGTTCGTGTTCTGGTTCTGTTTCATGTTCTGATTTTGTTTCTGGTTCTTATTCTGGTTCTGGTTCTTATTCTGATTCTGGTCATGATTCTGCTTCTGATTCTGATTCAGTTCCTGGTACTGGTTCTGATTATGATTCTGTTTCTGGTTCTGCTTCTCGTTCTGGTTCTGGCTCAGATTCCGATTCTGATTCTGTTTCTGATTCTGATTCTGGTTCTGGTTCTGGTTCTGATTCTGATTTTGGTCATGAGTCTGGATCTGTTTCTGATTCTGATTCTGGCTCCGATTCTGGTTCTGATCCTGATTCTGATTCTGATTTTGATTCTGGTTCTGTTTCTTGTTCTGGTTCTGATTCTGGTTCTGGTTCCTGTACTGATTCTTCACATGATTCTGTTTCTGATTCTGATTCCATTCCTGATTCAGGTTCTGATGTGATTCTGGTTCTGGTTCTGATCTGATTCTGGTTCTGATTCTGGCTCTGAATCTGGTTCTGATTCTGATTCCATTCCTGATTCTGGTTCTGATGTGATTCTGGTTCTGGTTCCAGTTCTGATTCTGGTCATGATTCTCATTCTCATTCTGATTGTGGTTTCTTATTCTGGTTATATTTCTGGTTCTGATTCCGATTCTGATACTGATTGTGTTTCTGATTCTGATTCTGGTTCTGGTTCAGATTCTGATTCTGATTCTGATTGTTGTTTTGATTCTGATTCAGGTTACAGGACTGATTCTGGTTCTGTTTCTAATCCTGATTCTGGTTCTTGTTCTGGTTACAGTTCTGATTCTGATACTGATTATTGTTCTGATTCTGATTCTGGTTCTGGTACTGATTCTTTTTCTGATTCTGATTTTTGTTTTGATTCTGATTCCAGTTGAGGTTCCTGTTCTGATTCTGGTCATGATTCTGGTTCTTATTCTGATTCTGGTTCTGGTTCAGATTCTGATTCTGATTCTGATTATTGTTTTGATTCTGATTCTGGTTCTGGTTCTGGTTCCAGATCTGATTCTGGTTCTGTTTCTAATCCTGATTCTGCTTCTGGTACTGGTTCCAGTTCTGATTCTGATACTGATTCTTGTTCTGATTCTGATTCTGATTCTGGTTCTGGTTCTGATTCTGTTTATGATTCTGATTCTTGTTTTGATTCAGATTTCAGTTCTGGTTCCTGTTCTGATTCTGGTCATGATTCTGGTTCTGATTATGATTCTGTTTCTGGTTCTGCTTCTCGTTCTGGTTCTGGCTCAGATTCTGATTCTGATTCTGTTTCTGATTCTGATTCTGGTTCTGGTTCTGATTCTGATTTTAGTCATGAGTCTGGATCTGTTTCTGATTCTGATTCTGGCTCCTATTCTGGTTCTGTTTCTTGTTCTGGTTATGGTTCTGATCTGATTCTGGTTCTGATTCTGGCTCTGATTCTGGTTCTGGTTCTGAATCTGATTCTGATTCTGGTTCTGTATCTGGTTCTGATTCTGATTCTGGTTCTTGTTCTGTTGTTGGTTGTGGTTCTTGTTCTGATTCTGATTCTGGTTCTGATTCTAATTCTGGTCATGATTCTGGTTCTTATTCTGATTCTGGTTCTGGTTCAGATTCTGATTCTGATTCTGATTGTTGTTTTGATTCTGATTCTGGTTCTGGTTCTGGTTCCAGATCTGATTCTGGTTCTGTTTCTAATCCTGCTTCTGCTTCTGGTTCTGGTTCCAGTTCTGATACTGATACTGATTCTTGTTCTGATTCTGATTCTGATTCTGATTCTGATTCTGGTTCTGGTTCTGATTCTGTTTATGATTCTGATTCTTGTTTTGATTCAGATTTCAGTTCTGGTTCCTGTTCTGATTCTGGTCATGATTCTGGTTCTGATTATGATACTGTTTCTGGTTCTGCTTCTCGTTCTGGTTCTGGCTCAGATTCTGATTCTGATTCTGATTCTGTTTCTGATTCTGATTCTGGTTCTGGTTCTGATTCTGATTTTGGTCATGAGTCTGGATCTGTTTCTGATTCTGATTCTGGCTCCGATTCTGGTTCTGTTTCTTGTTCTGGTTTTGGTTTTGATCTGATTCTGGTTCTGATTCTGGCTCTGATTCTGGTTCTGGTTCTGATTCTGATTCTGATTCTGGTTCTGTTTCTGGTTCTGGTTCTGATTCTGATCCTAATTCTGGTTCTGGTTCTGGTTCCAGACATGATTCTGTTTCTGGTTCTGATCCTGATCCTGGTTCTGGTTTTTGTTCTGGTTTTGGTTCTGATTCTGTTTCTGATTCTGATTCTTGTTTTGAATCTGATTCCGGTTCTGGTTCCTGTTCTGATCTGGTCATGATTCTGGTTTTGATTCTGATTGTGGTTTCTTATTCTGGTTCTGTTTCTTATTCTGGTTCTGGTTCTGCCTCTGATTTTGATTCTGATTCTGTTTATGATTCTGATTGTTGTTTTGATTCTGATTCTGGTTCTGGTTCTGATTCTTGTGTTGAGTCTGATTCCGGTTCTGGTTCCTGTTCTGATCTGGTCATGATTCTGGTTCTCATTCTGATTGTGGTTTCTTATTCTGGTTATATTTCTGATTCTGATTCTGATTCTGATACTGATTGTGTTTCTGATTCTGATTCTGGTTCTGGTTCAGATTCTGATTCTGATTCTGATTGTTGTTTTGATTCTGATTCTGGTTCTGGTTCCTGTTCTGATTCTGGTCATGATGCTGCTTCTGCTTCTGATTCTGTTCCTGGTTCTGGTTCTGGTTCTGGTTCTGATCTGATTCTGGTTCTGGTTCTGATTCGGATTCTGGTTCTGATTCTGGTTCTGCTTCTGATTCAGATTCACATTCTGATTCTGATTCTGGTTCTGGTTCTGGTTCTGGTTCCAGTACTGATTCTGGTTCTGTTTCTAATCCTGATTCTGGTTCTTGTTCTGGTTCCAGTTCTGATTCTGATACTGATTTTTGTTCTGATTCTGATTCTGGTTCTGGTTCTGATTCTTTTTCTGATTCTGATTCTTGATTTGATTCTGATTCCGGTTCTGGTTCCTGTACTGATTCTGGTCATGAGTCTGGTTCTGATTCTGATTCTTGATCTGATTTTGATTTTGATTCTGATTCTGGTTCTGATTCTGATTCTGATTCTCCTTCTCGATCTTGTTCGTGTTCTGGTTCTGTTTCATGTTCTGATTTTGTCTCTGGTTCTTATTCTGGTTCTGGTTCTTATTCTGATTCTGGTCATGATTCTGCTTCTGATTCTGATTCTGTTCCTGGTACTGGTTCTGATTATGATTCTGTTTCTGGTTCTGCTTCTCGTTCTGGTTCTGGCTCAGATTCCGATTCTGATTCTGTTTCTGATTCTGATTCTGGTTCTGGTTCTGGTTCTGATTCTGATTTTGGTCATGAGTCTGGATCTGTTTCTGATTCTGATTCTGGCTCCGATTCTGGTTCCAGTACGGATTCTGGTTCTGTTTCTAATCCTGATTCTGGTTCTTGTTCTGGTTCCAGTTCTGATTCTGATACTGATTTTTGTTCTGATTCTGATTCTGGTTCTGGTTCTGTTTCTTTTTCTGATTCTGATTCTTGATTTGATTCTGATTCCGGTTCTGGTTCCTGTACTGATTCTGGTCATGATTCTGGTTCTGATTCTGATTCTTGATCTGATTTTGATTTTGATTCTGGTTCTGGTTCTGATTCTGATTCTGATTCTCCTTCTCGATCTCGTTCGTGTTCTGGTTCTGTTTCATGTTCTGATTTTGTCTCTGGTTCTTATTCTGGTTCTGGTTCTTATTCTGATTCTGGTCATGATTCTGCTTCTGATTCTGATTCTGTTCCTGGTTCTGGTTCTGATTCTGATTTTGGTCATGAGTCTGGATCTGTTTCTGATTCTGATTCTGGCTCCGATTCTGGTTCTGATCCTGATTGTGATTCTGATTTTGATTCTGGTTCTGTTTCTTCTTCTGGTTCTAATTCTGGTTCTGGTTCCTGTACTGATTCTTCACATGATTCTGTTTCTGATTCTGATTCCATTACTGATTCAGGTTCTGATGTGATTCTGGTTCTGGTTCTGATCTGATTCTGGTTCTGATTCTGGCTCTGAATCTGGTTCTGATTCTGATTCCATTCCTGATTCTGGTTCTGATGTGATTCTGGTTCTGGTTCCAGTTCTGATTCTGGTCATGCTTCTCATTCTCATTCTGATTGTGGTTTCTTATTCTGGTTATATTTCTGGTTCTGATTCCGATTCTGATACTGATTGTGTTTCTGATTCTGATTCTGGTTCTGGTTCAGATTCTGATTCTGATTCTGATTGTTGTTTTGATTCTGATTCAGGTTACAGGACTGATTCTGGTTCTGTTTCTAATCCTGATTCTGGTTCTTGTTCTGGTTACAGTTCTGATTCTGATACTGATTATTGTTCTGATTCTGATTCTGGTTCTGGTACTGATTCTTTTTCTGATTCTGATTTTTGTTTTGATTCTGATTCCAGTTGAGGTTCCTGTTCTGATTCTGGTCATGATTCTGGTTCTTATTCTGATTCTGGTTCTGGTTCAGATTCTGATTCTGATTCTGATTATTGTTTTGATTCTGATTCTGGTTCTGGTTCTGGTTCCAGATCTGATTCTGGTTCTGTTTCTAATCCTGATTCTGCTTCTGGTACTGGTTTCAGTTCTGATTCTGATACTGATTCTTGTTCTGATTCTGATTCTGATTCTGGTTCTGGTTCTGATTCTGTTTATGATTCTGATTCTTGTTTTGATTCAGATTTCAGTTCTGGTTCCTGTTCTGATTCTGGTCATGATTCTGGTTCTGATTATGATTCTGTTTCTGGTTCTGCTTCTCGTTCTGGTTCTGGCTCAGATTCTGATTCTGATTCTGTTTCTGATTCTGATTCTGGTTCTGGTTCTGATTCTGATTTTAGTCATGAGTCTGGATCTGTTTCTGATTCTGATTCTGGCTCCTATTCTGGTTCTGTTTCTTGTTCTGGTTATGGTTCTGATCTGATTCTGGTTCTGATTCTGGCTCTGATTCTGGTTCTGGTTCTGATTCTGATTCTGATTCTGGTTCTGGATCTGGTTCTGATTCTGATTCTGGTTCTTGTTCTGTTGTTGGTTGTGGTTCTTGTTCTGATTCTGATTCTGGTTCTGATTCTAATTCTGGTTCTGATTCTTGTTGTGGTTCTGATTCTTATTCTGGTTCTCCTTCTTGTTCTGGTTCTTGTTCTGGTTCGGTTTCATGTTCTGATTTTGTTTCTGGTTCTTATTCTGATTCTGGTTTTTGGTTCTGGTTCTGATTCTGATTCTGGTTGTAATTCTTGCTCTGATTCTGGTTCTGGTTCTGATTCTGATTCTGATTCTGGTTCTGTTTCTGGTTCTGTTTCCAATCCTGATTCTGATTCTAGGTCTGGTTCCAGCTCTGATTCTGATACTGATTCTTGTTCTGATTCTGATTCTGGTTCTGGTTCTGATTCTTTTTCTGATTCTGATTCTTGTTTTTATTCTGATTCCAGTTCTGGTTCCTGTTCTGATTCTGGTCATGACTCTGGTTCTGATTATGATTCTGTTTCTGGTTCTGCTTCTCGTTCTGGTTCTGGCTCAGATTCCGATTCTGATTCTGTTTCTGATTCTGATTCTGGTTCTGGTTCTGATTCTGATTTTAGTCATGAGTCTGGATCTGTTTCTGATTCTGATTCTGGCTCCTATTCTGGTTCTGTTTCTTGTTCTGGTTCTGGTTCTGATCTGATTCTGGTTCTGATTCTGGCTCTGATTCTGGTTCTGGTTCTGATTCTGATTCTGATTCTGGTTCTGGTTCTGGTTCCTGTACTGATTCTTCACATGATTCTGTTTCTGATTCTGATTCCATTACTGATTCAGGTTCTGATGTGATTCTGGTTCTGGTTCTGATCTGATTCTGGTTCTGATTCTGGCTCTGAATCTGGTTCTGATTCTGATTCCATTCCTGATTCTGGTTCTGATGTGATTCTGGTTCTGGTTCCAGTTCTGATTCTGGTCATGCTTCTCATTCTCATTCTGATTGTGGTTTCTTATTCTGGTTATATTTCTGGTTCTGATTCCGATTCTGATACTGATTGTGTTTCTGATTCTGATTCTGGTTCTGGTTCAGATTCTGATTCTGATTCTGATTGTTGTTTTGATTCTGATTCAGGTTACAGGACTGATTCTGGTTCTGTTTCTAATCCTGATTCTGGTTCTTGTTCTGGTTACAGTTCTGATTCTGATACTGATTATTGTTCTGATTCTGATTCTGGTTCTGGTACAGATTCTTTTTCTGATTCTGATTCTTGTTTTGATTCTGATTCCAGTTCTGGTTCCTGTTCTGATTCTGGTCATGATTCTGGTTCTTATTCTGATTCTGGTTCTGGTTCAGATTCTGATTCTGATTCTGATTATTGTTTTGATTCTGATTCTGGTTCTGGTTCTGGTTCCAGATCTGATTCTGGTTCTGCTTCTAATCCTGATTCTGCTTCTGGTACTGGTTTCAGTTCTGATTCTGATACTGATTCTTGTTCTGATTCTGATTCTGATTCTGGTTCTGGTTCTGATTCTGTTTATGATTCTGATTCTTGTTTTGATTCAGATTTCAGTTCTGGTTCCTGTTCTGATTCTGGTCATGATTCTGGTTCTGATTATGATTCTGTTTCTGGTTCTGCTTCTCGTTCTGGTTCTGGCTCAGATTCTGATTCTGATTCTGTTTCTGATTCTGATTCTGGTTCTGGTTCTGATTCTGATTTTAGTCATGAGTCTGGATCTGTTTCTGATTCTGATTCTGGCTCCTATTCTGGTTCTGTTTCTTGTTCTGGTTATGGTTCTGATCTGATTCTGGTTCTGATTCTGGCTCTGATTCTGGTTCTGGTTCTGATTCTGATTCTGATTCTGGTTCTGGATCTGGTTCTGATTCTGATTCTGGTTCTTGTTCTGTTGTTGGTTGTGGTTCTTGTTCTGATTCTGATTCTGGTTCTGATTCTAATTCTGGTTCTGATTCTTGTTGTGGTTCTGATTCTTATTCTGGTTCTCCTTCTTGTTCTGGTTCTTGTTCTGGTTCGGTTTCATGTTCTGATTTTGTTTCTGGTTCTTATTCTGATTCTGGTTTTTGGTTCTGGTTCTGATTCTGATTCTGGTTGTAATTCTTGCTCTGATTCTGGTTCTGGTTCTGATTCTGATTCTGATTCTGATTCTGGTTCTGTTTCTTGTTCTGTTTCCAATCCTGATTCTGATTCTAGGTCTGGTTCCAGCTCTGATTCTGATACTGATTCTTGTTCTGATTCTGATTCTGGTTCTGGTTCTGATTCTTTTTCTGATTCTGATTCTTGTTTTTATTCTGATTCCAGTTCTGGTTCCTGTTCTGATTCTGGTCATGACTCTGGTTCTGATTATGATTCTGTTTCTGGTTCTGCTTCTCGTTCTGGTTCTGGCTCAGATTCCGATTCTGATTCTGTTTCTGATTCTGATTCTGGTTCTGGTTCTGATTCTGATTTTAGTCATGAGTCTGGATCTGTTTCTGATTCTGATTCTGGCTCCTATTCTGGTTCTGTTTCTTGTTCTGGTTCTGGTTCTGATCTGATTCTGGTTCTGATTCTGGCTCTGATTCTGGTTCTGGTTCTGATTCTGATTCTGATTCTGGTTCTGGTTCTTGTTCCAGATCTGATTCTGGTTCTGTTTCTAATCCTGATTCTGCTTCTGGTTCTGGTTCCAGTTCTGATTCTGATACTGATTCTTGTTCTGATTCTGATTCTGATTCTGATTCTGGTTCTGGTTCTGATTCTGATTATGATTCTGATTCTTGTTTTGATTCAGATTTCAGTTCTGGTTCCTGTTCTGATTCTGGTCATGATTCTGGTTATGATTATGATACTGTTTCTGGTTCTGCTTCTCGTTCTGGTTCTGCCTCAGATTCTGATTCTGATTCTGTTTCTGATTCTGATTCTGGTTCTGGTTCTGATTCTGATTTTGGTCATGAGTCTGGATCTCTTTCTGATTCTGATTCTGGCTCCGATTCTGGTTCTGTTTCTTGTTCTGGTTCTGGTTTTGATCTGATTCTGGTTCTGATTCTAGCTCTGATTCTGGTTCTGGTTCTGATTCTGATTCTGATTCTGGTTCTGTTTCTGGTTCTGGTTCTGATTCTGATCCTAATTCTGGTTCTGGTTCTGGTTCCAGACATGATTCTGTTTCTGGTTCTGATCCTGATCCTGGTTCTGGTTTTTGTTCTGATTTTGGTTCTGATTCTGTTTCTGATTCTGATTCTTGTTTTGAATCTGATTCCGGTTCTGGTTCCTGTTCTGATCTGGTCATGATTCTGGTTTTGATTCTGATTGTGGTTTCTTATTCTGTTTCTGTTTCTTATTCTGGTTCTGGTTCTGCCTCTGATTTTGATTCTGATTCTGTTTATGATTCTGATTGTTGTTTTGATTCTGATTCTGGTTCTGGTTCTGATTCTTGTGTTGAGTCTGATTCCGGTTCTGGTTCCTGTTCCGATCTGGTCATGATTCTGGTTCTCATTCTGATTGTGGTTTCTTATTCTGGTTATATTTCTGATTCTGATTCCGATTCTGATACTGATTGTGTTTCTGATTCTGAATCTGGTTCTGGTTCAGATTCTGATTCTGATTCTGATTGTTGTTTTGATTCTGATTCTGGTTCTGGTTCCTGTTCTGATTCTGGTCATGATGCTGCTTCTGCTTCTGATTCTGTTCCTGGTTCTGGTTCTGGTTCTGATCTGATTCTTGTTCTGGTTCTGATTCTGATTCTCGTTCTGATTCTGGTTCTGGTTCTGATTCAGATTCACATTCTGATTCTGATTCTGGTTCTGGTTCTGGTTCTGGTTCCAGGACTGATTCTGGTTCTGTTTCTAATCCTGATTCTGGTTCTTGTTCTGGTTCCAGTTCTGATTCTGATACTGATTTTTGTTCTGATTCTGATTCTGGTTCTGGTTCTGATTCTTTTTCTGATTCTGATTCTTGATTTGATTCTCATTCTGGTTCTGGTTTCTGTTCTGATTCTGGTCATGATTCTGGTTCTGATTCTGATTCTTGATCTGATTTTGATTTTGATTCTGGTTCTGGTTCTGATTCTGATTCTTTTTCTTATTTTGATTCCAGTTCTGGTTCCTGTTCTGATTCTGGTCATGAGTCTGGATCTGGTTCTGATTCTGATTCTGGTTCTGTTTCTAATTCTGGTTCTGATTCTGGTTGTGGTTCTGATTCTTATTCTGGTTCTCCTTCTCGTTCTGGTTCTTGCTCTGGTTCTGTTTCATGTTCTGATTTTGTTTCTGGTTCTTATTCTGATTCTGGTTCTGGTTCTGATTCTGATTCTGATTCAGGTTCTGATTCTTGCTCTGATTCTGGTTCTGGTTCTGATTCTGATTGTTGTTTTGATTCTGATTCTGGTTCTGGTTCCTGTTCTGATTCTGGTCATGATGCTGCTTCTGCTTCTGATTCTGTTCCTGGTTCTGGTTCTGGTTCTGGTTCTGATCTGATTCTTGTTCTGGTTCTGGTTCTGATTCTTTTTCTGATTCTGATTCTTGATTTGATTCTCATTCTGGTTCTGGTTTCTGTTCTGATTCTGGTCATGATTCTGGTTCTGATTCTGATTCTTGATCTGATTTTGATTTTGATTCTGGTTCTGGTTCTGATTCTGGTTCTGGTTCTGATTCTGATTCTGATTCAGGTTCTGATTCTTGCTCTGATTCTGGTTCTGATTCTGATTCTGATTGTTGTTTTGATTCTGATTCTGGTTCTGGTTCTGATTCTTATTCTGGTTCTCCTTCTCGTTCTGGTTCTTGCTCTCGTTCTGTTTCATGTTCTGATTTTGTTTCTGGTTCTTATTCTGATTCTGGTTCTGGTTCTGATTCTGATTCTGATTCAGGTTCTGATTCTTGCTCTGATTCTGGTTCTGGTTCTGATTCTGATTCTGATTCTGGTTCTGTTTCTGGTTCCAGGTCTGATTCTGGTTCTGTTTCTAATCCTGATTCTGCTTCTGGTTCTCGTTCCAGTTCTGATTCTGATACTGATTCTTGTTCTGATTCTGATTCTGGTTCTGGTTCTGATTCTTTTTCTGATTCTGATTCTTGTGTTTACTCTGATTCCAGTTCTGGTTCCTGTTCTGATTCTGGTCATGATTCTGGTTCTGATTCTGATTCTTGTTCTGATTTTGATTTTGATTCTGGTTCTTGTTTTGATTCTGATTCTGATTCTTGTTCTTATTTTGATTCCAGTTCTGGTTCCTGTTCTGATTCTGGTCATGAGTCTGGATCTGGTTCTGATTCTGATTCTGATTCTCCTTCTCGATCTGGTTCGTGTTCTGGTTCTGTTTCATGTTCTGATTTTGTTTCTGGTTCTTATTCTGGTTCTGGTTCTTATTCTGATTCTGGTCATGATTCTGCTTCTGATTCTGATTCTGTTCCTGGTTCTGGTTCTGATCTGATTCTGGTTCTGAATCTGATTCTGATTCTGGTTCTGATTCTGATTCTGATTCTGATTCTGGTTCTGATTCTTGCTCTGATTCTAGTTCTGGTTCTGGTTCTGATTCTTGTGTTGAGTCTGATTCCAGTTCTGGTTCCTGTTCTGATCTTGTCATGATTCTGGTTCTGATTCTGATTCCGTTCCTGATTCTGGTTCTGATGTGATTCTGGTTCTGGTTCTGGTTCTGATTTGATTCTGGTTCTGATTCTGGCTCTGATTCTGGTTCTTATTCTGATTCCGTTCCTCATTCTGGTTCTGATGTGATTCTGGTTCTGGTTCCAGTTCTGATTCTGGTCATGTTTCTCATTCTCATTCTGATTGTGGTTTCTTATTCTGGTTATATTTCTGGTTCTGATTCCGATTCTGATACTGATTGTGTTTCTGATTCTGATTCTGGTTCTGGTTCAGATTCTGATTCTGATTCTGATTGTTGTTTTGATTCTGATTCTGGTTCTGGTTCCTGTTCTGATTCTGGTCATGATTCTGCTTCTGATTCTGATTCTGTTCCTGGTTCTGGTTCTGGTTCTGGTTCTGATCTGATTCTGGTTCTGGTTCTGATTCTGATTCTGGTTCTGGTTCTTATTCTGGCTCTGATTCTGGTCTGGTTCTGATTCAGATTCAGATTCTGATTCTTATTCAGGTTCTGGTTCTTGTTCTGGTTCCAGTTCTGATTCTGATACTGATTCTTGTTCTGATTCTGATTCTGGTTCTGGTTCTGATTCTTTTTCTGATTCTGATACTTGTTTTGATTCTGATTCTGGTTCTGGTTCCTGTTCTGATTCTGGTCGTGATTCTGGTTCTGATTCTGATTCTTGATCTGATTTTGATTTTGATACTGGTTCTGGTTCAGATTCTGATTCTTGTTCTTATTTTGATTCCAGTTCAGGTTCTTGTTCTGATTCTGGTCATGAGTCTGGATCTGGATCTGGTTCTGATTCTGATTCTGGTTCTTGTTCTGTTGCTGGTTGTGGTTCTTGTTCTGATTCTGATTCTTATTCTGATTCAGGTTCTGATTCTTGCTCTGATTCTGGATCTGGTTCTGATTCTGATTCTGATTCTGGTTCTGGTTCTGGTTCCAAGTCTGATTCTGGTTCTGTTTCTAATCCTGATTCTGCTTCTGGTTCTGGTTCCAGTTCTGATTCTGATACTGATTCTTGTTCTGATTCTGATTCTTGTTCTGGTTCTGATTCTGTTTATGATTCTGATTCTTGTTTTGATTCAGATTCCAGTTCTGGTTCCTGTTCTGATTCTGGTCATGATTCTGGTTCTGATTATGATTCTGTTTCTGGTTCTGCTTCTCGTTCCAGTTCTGGCTCAGATTCCGATTTTGATTCTGTTTCTAATTCTGATTCTGGTTCTGGTTCTGATTCTGATTTTGGTCATGAGTCTGGATCTGTTTCTGATTCTGATTCTGGCTCCGATTCTGGTTCTGATTCTGTTTGTGATTCCGATTTTGATTCTGGTTCTGTTTCTTGTTCTGGTTCTGATTCTGGTTCTGGTTCCTGTTCTGATTCTGGTCATGATTCTGGTTCTGATTCTGATTCCGTTCCTGATTCTGGTTCTGATGTGATTCTGGTTCTGGTTCTGATTCTGGTTTTGGTTCTGATTCTTTTTCTGATTCTGATTCTTGTTTTGATTCTGATTCCGGTTCTGGTTCCTGTTCTGATTCTGGTAATGATTCTGGTTCTGATTCTGATTCTTGATCTGATTTTGATTTTGATTCTGGTTCTGGTTCTGATTCTGATTCTTGTTCTTATTTTGATTCCAGTTCTGGTTCTGATTCTGATTCTGGTTCTTGTTCTGTTGCTGGTTGTTGTTCTTGTTCTCATTCTGATTCTGGTTCTGTTTCAAATCTGGTTCTGATTCTGGTTATGGTTCAGATTCTTATTCTGGTTCTCCTTCTCGTTCTGGTTCTTGTTCTGGTTCTGTTTCATGTTCTGATTTTGTTTATGGTTCTTATTCTGATTCTGGTTCTGGTTCTGATTCTGATTCTGATTCTGGTTCTGATTCTTGCTCTGATTCTGGTTCTGGTTCTGGTTCCAGGTCTGATTCTGGTTATGTTTCTAATCATGATTCTGCTTCTGGTTCTGGTTCCTGTTCTGATCTTGTCATGATTCTGGTTCTGATTCTGATTCTGTTCCTGATTCTGGTTCTGATGTGATTCTGGTTCTGGTTCTGGTTCTGATTTGATTCTGGTTCTGATTCTGGCTCTGATTCTGGTTCTTATTCTGATTCCGTTCCTCATTCTGGTTCTGATGTGATTCTGGTTCTGGTTCCAGTTCTGATTCTGGTCATGTTTCTCATTCTCATTCTGATTGTGGTTTCTTATTCTGGTTATATTTCTGGTTCTGATTCCGATTCTGATACTGATTGTGTTTCTGATTCTGATTCTGGTTCTGGTTCAGATTCTGATTCTGATTCTGATTGTTGTTTTGATTCTGATTCTGGTTCTGGTTCCTGTTCTGATTCTGGTCATGATTCTGCTTCTGATTCTGATTCTGTTCCTGGTTCTGGTTCTGGTTCTGGTTCTGATCTGATTCTGGTTCTGGTTCTGATTCTGATTCTGGTTCTGGTTCTTATTCTGGCTCTGATTCTGGTCTGGTTCTGATTCAGATTCAGATTCTGATTCTTATTCAGGTTCTGGTTCTTGTTCTGGTTCCAGTTCTGATTCTGATACTGATTCTTGTTCTGATTCTGATTCTGGTTCTGGTTCTGATTCTTTTTCTGATTCTGATACTTGTTTTGATTCTGATTCTGGTTCTGGTTCCTGTTCTGATTCTGGTCGTGATTCTGGTTCTGATTCTGATTCTTGATCTGATTTTGATTTTGATACTGGTTCTGGTTCTGATTCTGATTCTTGTTCTTATTTTGATTCCAGTTCAGGTTCTTGTTCTGATTCTGGTCATGAGTCTGGATCTGGATCTGGTTCTGATTCTGATTCTGGTTCTTGTTCTGTTGCTGGTTGTGGTTCTTGTTCTGATTCTGATTCTGGTTCTGATTCTTTTTCTGATTCTGATTCTTGTTTTTATTCTGATTCCAGTTCTGGTTCCTGTTCTGATTCTGGTCATGACTCTGGTTCTGATTATGATTCTGTTTCTGGTTCTGCTTCTCGTTCTGGTTCTGGCTCAGATTCCGATTCTGATTCTGTTTCTGATTCTGATTCTGGTTCTGGTTCTGATTCTGATTTTAGTCATGAGTCTGGATCTGTTTCTGATTCTGATTCTGGCTCCTATTCTGGTTCTGTTTCTTGTTCTGGTTCTGGTTCTGATCTGATTCTGGTTCTGATTCTGGCTCTGATTCTGGTTCTGGTTCTGATTCTGATTCTGATTCTGGTTCTGGTTCTGGTTCCTGTACTGATTCTTCACATGATTCTGTTTCTGATTCTGATTCCATTACTGATTCAGGTTCTGATGTGATTCTGGTTCTGGTTCTGATCTGATTCTGGTTCTGATTCTGGCTCTGAATCTGGTTCTGATTCTGATTCCATTCCTGATTCTGGTTCTGATGTGATTCTGGTTCTGGTTCCAGTTCTGATTCTGGTCATGCTTCTCATTCTCATTCTGATTGTGGTTTCTTATTCTGGTTATATTTCTGGTTCTGATTCCGATTCTGATACTGATTGTGTTTCTGATTCTGATTCTGGTTCTGGTTCAGATTCTGATTCTGATTCTGATTGTTGTTTTGATTCTGATTCAGGTTACAGGACTGATTCTGGTTCTGTTTCTAATCCTGATTCTGGTTCTTGTTCTGGTTACAGTTCTGATTCTGATACTGATTATTGTTCTGATTCTGATTCTGGTTCTGGTACAGATTCTTTTTCTGATTCTGATTCTTGTTTTGATTCTGATTCCAGTTCTGGTTCCTGTTCTGATTCTGGTCATGATTCTGGTTCTTATTCTGATTCTGGTTCTGGTTCAGATTCTGATTCTGATTCTGATTATTGTTTTGATTCTGATTCTGGTTCTGGTTCTGGTTCCAGATCTGATTCTGGTTCTGCTTCTAATCCTGATTCTGCTTCTGGTACTGGTTTCAGTTCTGATTCTGATACTGATTCTTGTTCTGATTCTGATTCTGATTCTGGTTCTGGTTCTGATTCTGTTTATGATTCTGATTCTTGTTTTGATTCAGATTTCAGTTCTGGTTCCTGTTCTGATTCTGGTCATGATTCTGGTTCTGATTATGATTCTGTTTCTGGTTCTGCTTCTCGTTCTGGTTCTGGCTCAGATTCTGATTCTGATTCTGTTTCTGATTCTGATTCTGGTTCTGGTTCTGATTCTGATTTTAGTCATGAGTCTGGATCTGTTTCTGATTCTGATTCTGGCTCCTGTTCTGATTCTGGTCATGATTCTGGTTATGATTATGATACTGTTTCTGGTTCTGATTCTCGTTCTGGTTCTGCCTCAGATTGTGATTCTGATTCTGTTTCTGATTCTGATTCTGGTTCTGGTTCTGATTCTGATTTTGGTCATGAGTCTGGATCTCTTTCTGATTCTGATTCTGGCTCCGATTCTGGTTCTGTTTCTTGTTCTTGTTCTGGTTTTGATCTGATTCTGGTTCTGATTCTAGCTCTGATTCTGGTTCTGGTTCTGATTCTGATTCTGATTCTGGTTCTGTTTCTGGTTCTGGTTCTGATTCTGATCCTAATTCTGGTTCTGGTTCTGGTTCCAGACATGATTCTGTTTCTGGTTCTGATCCTGATCCTGGTTCTGGTTTTTGTTCTGATTTTGGTTCTGATTCTGTTTCTGATTCTGATTCTTGTTTTGAATCTGATTCCGGTTCTGGTTCCTGTTCTGATCTGGTCATGATTCTGGTTTTGATTCTGATTGTGGTTTCTTATTCTGTTTCTGTTTCTTATTCTGGTTCTGGTTCTGCCTCTGATTTTGATTCTGATTCTGTTTATGATTCTGATTGTTGTTTTGATTCTGATTCTGGTTCTGGTTCTGATTCTTGTGTTGAGTCTGATTCCGGTTCTGGTTCCTGTTCTGATCTGGTCATGATTCTGGTTCTCATTCTGATTGTGGTTTCTTATTCTGGTTATATTTCTGATTCTGATTCCGATTCTGATACTGATTGTGTTTCTGATTCTGAATCTGGTTCTGGTTCAGATTCTGATTCTGATTCTGATTGTTGTTTTGATTCTGATTCTGGTTCTGGTTCCTGTTCTGATTCTGGTCATGATGCTGCTTCTGCTTCTGATTCTGTTCCTGGTTCTGGTTCTGGTTCTGATCTGATTCTTGTTCTGGTTCTGATTCTGATTCTGGTTCTGATTCTGGTTCTGGTTCTGATTCAGATTCACATTCTGATTCTGATTCTGGTTCTGGTTCTGGTTCTGGTTCCAGGACTGATTCTGGTTCTGTTTCTAATCCTGATTCTGGTTCTTGTTCTGGTTCCAGTTCTGATTCTGATACTGATTTTTGTTCTGATTCTGATTCTGGTTCTGGTTCTGATTCTTTTTCTGATTCTGATTCTTGATTTGATTCTCATTCTGGTTCTGGTTTCTGTTCTGATTCTGGTCATGATTCTGGTTCTGATTCTGATTCTTGATCTGATTTTGATTTTGATTCTGGTTCTGGTTCTGATTCTGATTCTTTTTCTTATTTTGATTCCAGTTCTGGTTCCTGTTCTGATTCTGGTCATGAGTCTGGATCTGGTTCTGATTCTGATTCTGGTTCTGTTTCTAATTCTGGTTCTGATTCTGGTTGTGGTTCTGATTCTTATTCTGGTTCTCCTTCTCGTTCTGGTTCTTGCTCTGGTTCTGTTTCATGTTCTGATTTTGTTTCTGGTTCTTATTCTGATTCTGGTTCTGGTTCTGATTCTGATTCTGATTCAGGTTCTGATTCTTGCTCTGATTCTGGTTCTGGTTCTGATTCTGATTGTTGTTTTGATTCTGATTCTGGTTCTGGTTCCTGTTCTGATTCTGGTCATGATGCTGCTTCTGCTTCTGATTCTGTTCCTGGTTCTGGTTCTGGTTCTGGTTCTGATCTGATTCTTGTTCTGGTTCTGGTTCTGATTCTTTTTCTGATTCTGATTCTTGATTTGATTCTCATTCTGGTTCTGGTTTCTGTTCTGATTCTGGTCATGATTCTGGTTCTGATTCTGATTCTTGATCTGATTTTGATTTTGATTCTGGTTCTGGTTCTGATTCTGGTTCTGGTTCTGATTCTGATTCTGATTCAGGTTCTGATTCTTGCTCTGATTCTGGTTCTGATTCTGATTCTGATTGTTGTTTTGATTCTGATTCTGGTTCTGGTTCTGATTCTTATTCTGGTTCTCCTTCTCGTTCTGGTTCTTGCTCTGGTTCTGTTTCATGTTCTGATTTTGTTTCTGGTTCTTATTCTGATTCTGGTTCTGGTTCTGATTCTGATTCTGATTCAGGTTCTGATTCTTGCTCTGATTCTGGTTCTGGTTCTGATTCTGATTCTGATTCTGGTTCTGTTTCTGGTTCCAGGTCTGATTCTGGTTCTGTTTCTAATCCTGATTCTGCTTCTGGTTCTCGTTCCAGTTCAGATTCTGATACTGATTCTTGTTCTGATTCTGATTCTGGTTCTGGCTCTGATTCTTTTTCTGATTCTGATTCTTGTGTTTACTCTGATTCCAGTTCTGGTTCCTGTTCTGATTCTGGTCATGATTCTGGTTCTGATTCTGATTCTTGTTCTGATTTTGATTTTGATTCTGGTTCTTGTTTTGATTCTGATTCTGATTCTTGTTCTTATTTTGATTCCAGTTCTGGTTCCTGTTCTGATTCTGGTCATGAGTCTGGATCTGGTTCTGATTCTGATTCTGATTCTCCTTCTCGATCTGGTTCGTGTTCTGGTTCTGTTTCATGTTCTGATTTTGTTTCTGGTTCTTATTCTGGTTCTGGTTCTTATTCTGATTCTGGTCATGATTCTGCTTCTGATTCTGATTCTGTTCCTGGTTCTGAATCTGATTCTGATTCTGGTTCTGATTCTGATTCTGATTCTGATTCTGGTTCTGATTCTTGCTCTGATTCTAGTTCTGGTTCTGGTTCTGATTCTTGTGTTGAGTCTGATTCCAGTTCTGGTTCCTGTTCTGATCTTGTCATGATTCTGGTTCTGATTCTGATTCCGTTCCTGATTCTGGTTCTGATGTGATTCTGGTTCTGGTTCTGGTTCTGATTTGATTCTGGTTCTGATTCTGATTCTGATTCTGGTTCTGTTTCTGGTTCTGGTTCTGATTCTGATCCTAATTCTGGTTCTGGTTCTGGTTCCAGACATGATTCTGTTTCTGGTTCTGATCCTGATCCTGGTTCTGGTTTTTGTTCTGATTTTGGTTCTGATTCTGTTTCTGATTCTGATTCTTGTTTTGAATCTGATTCCGGTTCTGGTTCCTGTTCTGATCTGGTCATGATTCTGGTTTTGATTCTGATTGTGGTTTCTTATTCTGTTTCTGTTTCTTATTCTGGTTCTGGTTCTGCCTCTGATTTTGATTCTGATTCTGTTTATGATTCTGATTGTTGTTTTGATTCTGATTCTGGTTCTGGTTCTGATTCTTGTGTTGAGTCTGATTCCGGTTCTGGTTCCTGTTCTGATCTGGTCATGATTCTGGTTCTCATTCTGATTGTGGTTTCTTATTCTGGTTATATTTCTGATTCTGATTCCGATTCTGATACTGATTGTGTTTCTGATTCTGAATCTGGTTCTGGTTCAGATTCTGATTCTGATTCTGATTGTTGTTTTGATTCTGATTCTGGTTCTGGTTCCTGTTCTGATTCTGGTCATGATGCTGCTTCTGCTTCTGATTCTGTTCCTGGTTCTGGTTCTGGTTCTGATCTGATTCTTGTTCTGGTTCTGATTCTGATTCTGGTTCTGATTCTGGTTCTGGTTCTGATTCAGATTCACATTCTGATTCTGATTCTGGTTCTGGTTCTGGTTCTGGTTCCAGGACTGATTCTGGTTCTGTTTCTAATCCTGATTCTGGTTCTTGTTCTGGTTCCAGTTCTGATTCTGATACTGATTTTTGTTCTGATTCTGATTCTGGTTCTGGTTCTGATTCTTTTTCTGATTCTGATTCTTGATTTGATTCTCATTCTGGTTCTGGTTTCTGTTCTGATTCTGGTCATGATTCTGGTTCTGATTCTGATTCTTGATCTGATTTTGATTTTGATTCTGGTTCTGGTTCTGATTCTGATTCTTTTTCTTATTTTGATTCCAGTTCTGGTTCCTGTTCTGATTCTGGTCATGAGTCTGGATCTGGTTCTGATTCTGATTCTGGTTCTGTTTCTAATTCTGGTTCTGATTCTGGTTGTGGTTCTGATTCTTATTCTGGTTCTCCTTCTCGTTCTGGTTCTTGCTCTGGTTCTGTTTCATGTTCTGATTTTGTTTCTGGTTCTTATTCTGATTCTGGTTCTGGTTCTGATTCTGATTCTGATTCAGGTTCTGATTCTTGCTCTGATTCTGGTTCTGGTTCTGATTCTGATTGTTGTTTTGATTCTGATTCTGGTTCTGGTTCCTGTTCTGATTCTGGTCATGATGCTGCTTCTGCTTCTGATTCTGTTCCTGGTTCTGGTTCTGGTTCTGGTTCTGATCTGATTCTTGTTCTGGTTCTGGTTCTGATTCTTTTTCTGATTCTGATTCTTGATTTGATTCTCATTCTGGTTCTGGTTTCTGTTCTGATTCTGGTCATGATTCTGGTTCTGATTCTGATTCTTGATCTGATTTTGATTTTGATTCTGGTTCTGGTTCTGATTCTGGTTCTGGTTCTGATTCTGATTCTGATTCAGGTTCTGATTCTTGCTCTGATTCTGGTTCTGATTCTGATTCTGATTGTTGTTTTGATTCTGATTCTGGTTCTGGTTCTGATTCTTATTCTGGTTCTCCTTCTCGTTCTGGTTCTTGCTCTGGTTCTGTTTCATGTTCTGATTTTGTTTCTGGTTCTTATTCTGATTCTGGTTCTGGTTCTGATTCTGATTCTGATTCAGGTTCTGATTCTTGCTCTGATTCTGGTTCTGGTTCTGATTCTGATTCTGATTCTGGTTCTGTTTCTGGTTCCAGGTCTGATTCTGGTTCTGTTTCTAATCCTGATTCTGCTTCTGGTTCTCGTTCCAGTTCAGATTCTGATACTGATTCTTGTTCTGATTCTGATTCTGGTTCTGGTTCTGATTCTTTTTCTGATTCTGATTCTTGTGTTTACTCTGATTCCAGTTCTGGTTCCTGTTCTGATTCTGGTCATGATTCTGGTTCTGATTCTGATTCTTGTTCTGATTTTGATTTTGATTCTGGTTCTTGTTTTGATTCTGATTCTGATTCTTGTTCTTATTTTGATTCCAGTTCTGGTTCCTGTTCTGATTCTGGTCATGAGTCTGGATCTGGTTCTGATTCTGATTCTGATTCTCCTTCTCGATCTGGTTCGTGTTCTGGTTCTGTTTCATGTTCTGATTTTGTTTCTGGTTCTTATTCTGGTTCTGGTTCTTATTCTGATTCTGGTCATGATTCTGCTTCTGATTCTGATTCTGTTCCTGGTTCTGGTTCTGATCTGATTCTGGTTCTGAATCTGATTCTGATTCTGGTTCTGATTCTGATTCTGATTCTGATTCTGGTTCTGATTCTTGCTCTGATTCTAGTTCTGGTTCTGGTTCTGATTCTTGTGTTGAGTCTGATTCCAGTTCTGGTTCCTGTTCTGATCTTGTCATGATTCTGGTTCTGATTCTGATTCCGTTCCTGATTCTGGTTCTGATGTGATTCTGGTTCTGGTTCTGGTTCTGATTTGATTCTGGTTCTGATTCTGGCTCTGATTCTGGTTCTTATTCTGATTCCGTTCCTCATTCTGGTTCTGATGTGATTCTGGTTCTGGTTCCAGTTCTGATTCTGGTCATGTTTCTCATTCTCATTCTGATTGTGGTTTCTTATTCTGGTTATATTTCTGGTTCTGATTCCGATTCTGATACTGATTGTGTTTCTGATTCTGATTCTGGTTCTGGTTCAGATTCTGATTCTGATTCTGATTGTTGTTTTGATTCTGATTCTGGTTCTGGTTCCTGTTCTGATTCTGGTCATGATTCTGCTTCTGATTCTGATTCTGTTCCTGGTTCTGGTTCTGGTTCTGGTTCTGATCTGATTCTGGTTCTGGTTCTGATTCTGATTCTGGTTCTGGTTCTTATTCTGGCTCTGATTCTGGTCTGGTTCTGATTCAGATTCAGATTCTGATTCTTATTCAGGTTCTGGTTCTTGTTCTGGTTCCAGTTCTGATTCTGATACTGATTCTTGTTCTGATTCTGATTCTGGTTCTGGTTCTGATTCTTTTTCTGATTCTGATACTTGTTTTGATTCTGATTCTGGTTCTGGTTCCTGTTCTGATTCTGGTCGTGATTCTGGTTCTGATTCTGATTCTTGATCTGATTTTGATTTTGATACTGGTTCTGGTTCTGATTCTGATTCTTGTTCTTATTTTGATTCCAGTTCAGGTTCTTGTTCTGATTCTGGTCATGAGTCTGGATCTGGATCTGGTTCTGATTCTGATTCTGGTTCTTGTTCTGTTGCTGGTTGTGGTTCTTGTTCTGATTCTGATTCTGGTTCTGATTCTTATTCTGATTCAGGTTCTGATTCTTGCTCTGATTCTGGATCTGGTTCTGATTCTGATTCTGATTCTGGTTCTGGTTCTGGTTCCAAGTCTGATTCTGGTTCTGTTTCTAATCCTGATTCTGCTTCTGGTTCTGGTTCCAGTTCTGATTCTGATACTGATTCTTGTTCTGATTCTGATTCTTGTTCTGGTTCTGATTCTGTTTATGATTCTGATTCTTGTTTTGATTCAGATTCCAGTTCTGGTTCCTGTTCTGATTCTGGTCATGATTCTGGTTCTGATTATGATTCTGTTTCTGGTTCTGCTTCTCGTTCCAGTTCTGGCTCAGATTCCGATTTTGATTCTGTTTCTAATTCTGATTCTGGTTCTGGTTCTGATTCTGATTTTGGTCATGAGTCTGGATCTGTTTCTGATTCTGATTCTGGCTCCGATTCTGGTTCTGATTCTGTTTGTGATTCCGATTTTGATTCTGGTTCTGTTTCTTGTTCTGGTTCTGATTCTGGTTCTGGTTCCTGTTCTGATTCTGGTCATGATTCTGGTTCTGATTCTGATTCCGTTCCTGATTCTGGTTCTGATGTGATTCTGGTTCTCGTTCTGATTCTGGTTTTGGTTCTGATTCTTTTTCTGATTCTGATTCTTGTTTTGATTCTGATTCCGGTTCTGGTTCCTGTTCTGATTCTGGTAATGATTCTGGTTCTGATTCTGATTCTTGATCTGATTTTGATTTTGATTCTGGTTCTGGTTCTGATTCTGATTCTTGTTCTTATTTTGATTCCAGTTCTGTTTCTGATTCTGATTCTGGTTCTTGTTCTGTTGCTGGTTGTTGTTCTTGTTCTCATTCTGATTCTGGTTCTGTTTCAAATCTGGTTCTGATTCTGGTTATGGTTCAGATTCTTATTCTGGTTCTCCTTCTCGTTCTGGTTCTTGTTCTGGTTCTGTTTCATGTTCTGATTTTGTTTCTGGTTCTTATTCTGATTCTGGTTCTGGTTCTGATTCTGATTCTCATTCTGGTTCTGATTCTTGCTCTGATTCTGGTTCTGGTTCTGGTTCCAGGTCTGATTCTGGTTATGTTTCTAATCATGATTCTGCTTCTGGTTCTGGTTCCTGTTCTGATCTTGTCATGATTCTGGTTCTGATTCTGATTCCGTTCCTGATTCTGGTTCTGATGTGATTCTGGTTCTGGTTCTGGTTCTGATTTGATTCTGGTTCTGATTCTGGCTCTGATTCTGGTTCTTATTCTGATTCCGTTCCTCATTCTGGTTCTGATGTGATTCTGGTTCTGGTTCCAGTTCTGATTCTGGTCATGTTTCTCATTCTCATTCTGATTGTGGTTTCTTATTCTGGTTATATTTCTGGTTCTGATTCCGATTCTGATACTGATTGTGTTTCTGATTCTGATTCTGGTTCTGGTTCAGATTCTGATTCTGATTCTGATTGTTGTTTTGATTCTGATTCTGGTTCTGGTTCCTGTTCTGATTCTGGTCATGATTCTGCTTCTGATTCTGATTCTGTTCCTGGTTCTGGTTCTGGTTCTGGTTCTGATCTGATTCTGGTTCTGGTTCTGATTCTGATTCTGGTTCTGGTTCTTATTCTGGCTCTGATTCTGGTCTGGTTCTGATTCAGATTCAGATTCTGATTCTTATTCAGGTTCTGGTTCTTGTTCTGGTTCCAGTTCTGATTCTGATACTGATTCTTGTTCTGATTCTGATTCTGGTTCTGGTTCTGATTCTTTTTCTGATTCTGATACTTGTTTTGATTCTGATTCTGGTTCTGGTTCCTGTTCTGATTCTGGTCGTGATTCTGGTTCTGATTCTGATTCTTGATCTGATTTTGATTTTGATACTGGTTCTGGTTCTGATTCTGATTCTTGTTCTTATTTTGATTCCAGTTCAGGTTCTTGTTCTGATTCTGGTCATGAGTCTGGATCTGGATCTGGTTCTGATTCTGATTCTGGTTCTTGTTCTGTTGCTGGTTGTGGTTCTTGTTCTGATTCTGATTCTGGTTCTGATTCTTATTCTGATTCAGGTTCTGATTCTTGCTCTGATTCTGGATCTGGTTCTGATTCTGATTCTGATTCTGGTTCTGGTTCTGGTTCCAAGTCTGATTCTGGTTCTGTTTCTAATCCTGATTCTGCTTCTGGTTCTGGTTCCAGTTCTGATTCTGATACTGATTCTTGTTCTGATTCTGATTCTTGTTCTGGTTCTGATTCTGTTTATGATTCTGATTCTTGTTTTGATTCAGATTCCAGTTCTGGTTCCTGTTCTGATTCTGGTCATGATTCTGGTTCTGATTATGATTCTGTTTCTGGTTCTGCTTCTCGTTCCGGTTCTGGCTCAGATTCCGATTTTGATTCTGTTTCTAATTCTGATTCTGGTTCTGGTTCTGATTCTGATTTTGGTCATGAGTCTGGATCTGTTTCTGATTCTGATTCTGGCTCCGATTCTGGTTCTGATTCTGTTTGTGATTCTGATTTTGATTCTGGTTCTGTTTCTTGTTCTGGTTCTGATTCTGGTTCTGGTTCCTGTTCTGATTCTGGTCATGATTCTGGTTCTGATTCTGATTCCGTTCCTGATTCTGGTTCTGATGTGATTCTGGTTCTGGTTCTGATTCTGGTTTTGGTTCTGATTCTTTTTCTGATTCTGATTCTTGTTTTGATTCTGATTCCGGTTCTGGTTCCTGTTCTGATTCTGGTAATGATTCTGGTTCTGATTCTGATTCTTGATCTGATTTTGATTTTGATTCTGGTTCTGGTTCTGATTCTGATTCTTGTTCTTATTTTGATTCCAGTTCTGGTTCTGATTCTGATTCTGGTTCTTGTTCTGTTGCTGGTTGTTGTTCTTGTTCTCATTCTGATTCTGGTTCTGTTTCAAATCTGGTTCTGATTCTGGTTATGGTTCAGATTCTTATTCTGGTTCTCCTTCTCGTTCTGGTTCTTGTTCTGGTTCTGTTTCATGTTCTGATTTTGTTTATGGTTCTTATTCTGATTCTGGTTCTGGTTCTGATTCTGATTCTGATTCTGGTTCTGATTCTTGCTCTGATTCTGGTTCTGGTTCTGGTTCCAGGTCTGATTCTGGTTATGTTTCTAATCCTGATTCTGCTTCTGGTTCTGGTTCCAGTTCTGATTCTGATACTGATTCTTGTTCTGATTCTGATTCTGGTTCTGGTTCTGATTCTGTTTATGATTCTGGTTCTGGTTCTGGTTCCAGGCATGATTCTGTTTCTGGTTCTGATCCTGATCCTGGTTCTGGTTTTTGTTCTGGTTTTGGTTCTGATTCTGTTTCTGATTCTTATTCTTGTTTTGAATCTGATTCCGGTTCTGTTTCCTGTTCTGATCTGGTCATGATTCTGGTTCTAATTCTGATTGTGGTTTCTTATTCTGGTTCTGTTTCTTATTCTGGTTCTGTTTCTTATTCTGGTTCAGGTTCTGGCTCTGATTTTGATTCTGATTCTGTTTATGATTCTGATTGTTGTTTTGATTCTGATTCTGGTTCTGCTTCTGATTCTTGTGTTGAGTCTGATTCCGGTTCTGGTTCCTGTTCTGATCTGGTCATGATTCTGGTTCTCATTCTGATTGTTGTTTCTTATTCTGGTTATATTTCTGATTCTGATTCCGATTCTGATACTGATTGTGTTTCTGATTCTGATTCTGGTTCTGGTTCAGATTCTGATTCTGATTCTGATTGTTGTTTTGATTCTGATTCTGGTTCTGTTTCCTGTTCTGATTCTGGTCATGATGCTGCTTCTGCTTCTGCTTCTGGTTCTGGTTCTGGTTCTGGTTCTGGTTCCAAGTCTGATTCTGGTTCTGTTTCTAATCCTGATTCTGCTTCTGGTTCTGGTTCCAGTTCTGATTCTGATACTAATTCTTGTTCTGATTCTGATTCTTGTTCTGGTTCTGATTCTGTTTATGATTCTGATTCTTGTTTTGATTCAGATTCCAGTTCTGGTTCCTGTTCTGATTCTGGTCATGATTCTGGTTCTGATTATGATTCTGTTTCTGGTTCTGCTTCTCGTTCCGGTTCTGGCTCAGATTCCGATTTTGATTCTGTTTCTAATTCTGATTCTGGTTCTGGTTCTGATTCTGATTTTGGTCATGAGTCTGGATCTGTTTCTGATTCTGATTCTGGCTCCGATTCTGGTTCTGATTCTGTTTGTGATTCTGATTTTGATTCTGGTTCTGTTTCTTGTTCTGGTTCTGATTCTGGTTCTGGTTCCTGTTCTGATTCTGGTCATGATTCTGGTTCTGATTCTGATTCCGTTCCTGATTCTGGTTCTGATGTGATTCTGGTTCTGGTTCTGATTCTGGTTTTGGTTCTGATTCTTTTTCTGATTCTGATTCTTGTTTTGATTCTGATTCCGGTTCTGGTTCCTGTTCTGATTCTGGTAATGATTCTGGTTCTGATTCTGATTCTTGATCTGATTTTGATTTTGATTCTGGTTCTGGTTCTGATTCTGATTCTTGTTCTTATTTTGATTCCAGTTCTGGTTCTGATTCTGATTCTGGTTCTTGTTCTGTTGCTGGTTGTTGTTCTTGTTCTCATTCTGATTCTGGTTCTGTTTCAAATCTGGTTCTGATTCTGGTTATGGTTCAGATTCTTATTCTGGTTCTCCTTCTCGTTCTGGTTCTTGTTCTGGTTCTGTTTCATGTTCTGATTTTGTTTATGGTTCTTATTCTGATTCTGGTTCTGGTTCTGATTCTGATTCTGATTCTGGTTCTGATTCTTGCTCTGATTCTGGTTCTGGTTCTGGTTCCAGGTCTGATTCTGGTTATGTTTCTAATCCTGATTCTGCTTCTGGTTCTGGTTCCAGTTCTGATTCTGATACTGATTCTTGTTCTGATTCTGATTCTGGTTCTGGTTCTGATTCTGTTTATGATTCTGGTTCTGGTTCTGGTTCCAGGCATGATTCTGTTTCTGGTTCTGATCCTGATCCTGGTTCTGGTTTTTGTTCTGGTTTTGGTTCTGATTCTGTTTCTGATTCTTATTCTTGTTTTGAATCTGATTCCGGTTCTGTTTCCTGTTCTGATCTGGTCATGATTCTGGTTCTAATTCTGATTGTGGTTTCTTATTCTGGTTCTGTTTCTTATTCTGGTTCTGTTTCTTATTCTGGTTCAGGTTCTGGCTCTGATTTTGATTCTGATTCTGTTTATGATTCTGATTGTTGTTTTGATTCTGATTCTGGTTCTGCTTCTGATTCTTGTGTTGAGTCTGATTCCGGTTCTGGTTCCTGTTCTGATCTGGTCATGATTCTGGTTCTCATTCTGATTGTTGTTTCTTATTCTGGTTATATTTCTGATTCTGATTCCGATTCTGATACTGATTGTGTTTCTGATTCTGATTCTGGTTCTGGTTCAGATTCTGATTCTGATTCTGATTGTTGTTTTGATTCTGATTCTGGTTCTGTTTCCTGTTCTGATTCTGGTCATGATGCTGCTTCTGCTTCTGCTTCTGGTTCTGGTTCTGGTTCTGGTTCTGGTTCCAAGTCTGATTCTGGTTCTGTTTCTAATCCTGATTCTGCTTCTGGTTCTGGTTCCAGTTCTGATTCTGATACTGATTCTTGTTCTGATTCTGATTCTTGTTCTGGTTCTGATTCTGTTTATGATTCTGATTCTTGTTTTGATTCAGATTCCAGTTCTGGTTCCTGTTCTGATTCTGGTCATGATTCTGGTTCTGATTATGATTCTGTTTCTGGTTCTGCTTCTCGTTCCGGTTCTGGCTCAGATTCCGATTTTGATTCTGTTTCTAATTCTGATTCTGGTTCTGGTTCTGATTCTGATTTTGGTCATGAGTCTGGATCTGTTTCTGATTCTGATTCTGGCTCCGATTCTGGTTCTGATTCTGTTTGTGATTCTGATTTTGATTCTGGTTCTGTTTCTTGTTCTGGTTCTGATTCTGGTTCTGGTTCCTGTTCTGATTCTGGTCATGATTCTGGTTCTGATTCTGATTCCGTTCCTGATTCTGGTTCTGATGTGATTCTGGTTCTGGTTCTGATTCTGGTTTTGGTTCTGATTCTTTTTCTGATTCTGATTCTTGTTTTGATTCTGATTCCGGTTCTGGTTCCTGTTCTGATTCTGGTAATGATTCTGGTTCTGATTCTGATTCTTGATCTGATTTTGATTTTGATTCTGGTTCTGGTTCTGATTCTGATTCTTGTTCTTATTTTGATTCCAGTTCTGGTTCTGATTCTGATTCTGGTTCTTGTTCTGTTGCTGGTTGTTGTTCTTGTTCTCATTCTGATTCTGGTTCTGTTTCAAATCTGGTTCTGATTCTGGTTATGGTTCAGATTCTTATTCTGGTTCTCCTTCTCGTTCTGGTTCTTGTTCTGGTTCTGTTTCATGTTCTGATTTTGTTTATGGTTCTTATTCTGATTCTGGTTCTGGTTCTGATTCTGATTCTGATTCTGGTTCTGATTCTTGCTCTGATTCTGGTTCTGGTTCTGGTTCCAGGTCTGATTCTGGTTATGTTTCTAATCCTGATTCTGCTTCTGGTTCTGGTTCCAGTTCTGATTCTGATACTGATTCTTGTTCTGATTCTGATTCTGGTTCTGGTTCTGATTCTGTTTATGATTCTGGTTCTGGTTCTGGTTCCAGGCATGATTCTGTTTCTGGTTCTGATCCTGATCCTGGTTCTGGTTTTTGTTCTGGTTTTGGTTCTGATTCTGTTTCTGATTCTTATTCTTGTTTTGAATCTGATTCCGGTTCTGTTTCCTGTTCTGATCTGGTCATGATTCTGGTTCTAATTCTGATTGTGGTTTCTTATTCTGGTTCTGTTTCTTATTCTGGTTCTGTTTCTTATTCTGGTTCAGGTTCTGGCTCTGATTTTGATTCTGATTCTGTTTATGATTCTGATTGTTGTTTTGATTCTGATTCTGGTTCTGCTTCTGATTCTTGTGTTGAGTCTGATTCCGGTTCTGGTTCCTGTTCTGATCTGGTCATGATTCTGGTTCTCATTCTGATTGTTGTTTCTTATTCTGGTTATATTTCTGATTCTGATTCCGATTCTGATACTGATTGTGTTTCTGATTCTGATTCTGGTTCTGGTTCAGATTCTGATTCTGATTCTGATTGTATTTTTGATTCTGATTCTGGTTCTGTTTCCTGTTCTGATTCTGGTCATGATGCTGCTTCTGCTTCTGCTTCTGGTTCTGGTTCTGGTTCTGATCTGATTCTGTATCTGGTTCTGATTCTGGTTCTGGTTCTGATTCTGGTTCTAGTTCTGATTCAGAATCTGATTCTGGTTCTGATTCTGGCTCTGGTTCTGGTTCTGATTCAGATTCAGATTCTGATTCTGATTCTAGTTCTGGTTTGGGTTCTGGTTCCAGGACTGATTCTGGTTCTGTTTCTAATCCTGATTCTGGTACTTGTTCTGGTTCCAGTTCTGATTCTGATACTGATTCTTGTTCTGATTCTGATTCTGGTTCTGGTTCAGATTCTGATTCTGATTCTGATTGTTGTTTTGATTCTGATTCTGGTTCTGTTTCTTGTTCTGATTCTGATTCTGGTTCTGATTCTGATTCTTGATCTGATTTTGATTTTGATACTGGTTCTGGTTCTTATTCTGATTCTTGTTCTTATTTTGATACCAGTTCAGGTTCTTGTTCTGATTCTGGTCATGAGTCTGGATCTGGATCTGGTTCTGATTCTGATTCTGGTTCTTGTTCTGTTGCTGGTTGTGGTTCTTGTTCTGATTCAGATTCTGGTTCTGATTCTTATTCTGGTTCTCCTTCTCGTTCTGGTTCTTGTTCTTGTTCTGTTTCATGTTCTGATTTTCTTCCTGGTTCTTATTCTGATTCTGGTTCTGGTTCTGATTCTGATTCTGATTCAGGTCCTGATTCTTGCTCTGATTCTGGATCTGGTTCTGATTCTGATTCTGATTCTGGTTCTGGTTCTGGTTCCAAGTCTGATTCTGGTTCTGTTTCTAATCCTGATTCTGCTTCTGGTTCTGGTTCCTGTTCTGATTCTGATACTGATTCTTGTTCTTATTCTGATTCTGGTTCTGGTTCTGATTCTGTTTATGATTCTGATTCTTGTTATGATTCTCATTCCAGTTCTGGTTCCTGTTCTGATTCTGGTCATGATTCTGGTTCTGATTATGATTCTGTTTCTGGTTCTGCTTCTCATTCTGGTTCTGGCTCAGATTCTGATTCTGATTCTGGTTCTGATTCTGATTCTTGATCTGATTTTGATTTTGTTTCTGGTTCTTATTCTGGTTCTGGTTCTTATTCTGATTCTGGTCATGATTCTGCTTCTGATTCTGATTCGGTTCCTGGTACTGGTTCTGATTATGATTCTGTTTCTGGTTCTGCTTCTCGTTCTGGTTCTGGCTCAGATTCCGATTCTGATTCTGTTTCTGATTCTGATTCTGGTTCTGGTTCTGGTTCTGATTCTGATTTTGGTCATGAGTCTGGATCTGTTTCTGATTCTGATTCTGGCTCCGATTCTGGTTCTGATTCTGATTGTGATTCTGATTTTGATTCTGGTTCTGTTTCTTGTTCTGGTTCTGATTCTGGTTCTGGTTCCTGTTCTGATTCTTCACATGATTCTGTTTCTGATTCTGATTCCGTTCCTGATTCAGGTTCTGATGTGATTCTGGTTCTGGTTCTGATCTGATTCTGGTTCTGATTCTGGCTCTGAATCTGGTTCTGATTCTGATTCCATTCCTGATTCTGGTTCTGATGTGATTCTGGTTCTGGTTCCAGTTCTGATTCTGGTCATGATTCTCATTCTCATTCTGATTGTGGTTTCTTATTCTGGTTATATTTCTGTTTCTGATTCCGATTCTGATACTGATTGTGTTTCTGATTCTGATTCTGGTTCTGGTTCAGATTCAGATTCTGATTTTGATTGTTGTTTTGATTCTGATTCAGGTTCCAGGACTGATTCTGGTTCTGTTTCTAATCCTGATTCTGCTTCTCGTTCTGGTTCTGGCTCAGATTCCGATTCTGATTCTGTTTCTGATTCTGATTCTGGTTCTGGTTCTGATTCTGATTTTAGTCATGAGTCTGGATCTGTTTCTGATTCTGATTCTGGCTCCTATTCTGGTTCTGTTTCTTGTTCTGGTTCTGGTTCTGATCTGATTCTGGTTCTGATTCTGGCTCTGATTCTGGTTCTGGTTCTGATTCTGATTCTGATTCTGGTTCTGGTTCTGGTTCCAGATCTGATTCTGGTTCTGTTTCTAATCCTGATTCTGCTTCTGGTTCTGGTTCCAGTTCTGATTCTGATACTGATTCTTGTTCTGATTCTGATTCTGATTCTGATTCTGGTTCTGGTTCTGATTCTGTTTATGATTCTGATTCTTGTTTTGATTCAGATTCCAGTTCTGGTTCCTGTTCTGATTCTGGTCATGATTCTGGTTCTGATTATGATTCTCTTTCTGGTTCTGCTTCTCGTTCTGGTTCTGGCTCAGATTCCGATTCTGATTCTGTTTCTGATTCTGATTCTGGTTCTGGTTCTGGTTCTGATTCTGATTTTGGTCATGAGTCTGGATCTGTTTCTGATTCTGATTCTGATTGTGATTCTGATTTTGATTCTGGTTCTGTTTCTTGTACTGGTTCTGATTCTGGTTCTGGTTCCTGTTCTGATTCTTCACATGATTCTGTTTCTGATTCTGATTCCGTTCCTGATTCAGGTTCTGATGTGATTCTGGTTCTGGTTCTGATCTGATTCTGGTTCTGATTCTGGCTCTGAATCTGGTTCTGATTCTGATTCCATTCCTGATTCTGGTTCTGATGTGATTCTGGTTCTGGTTCCAGTTCTGATTCTGGTCATGATTCTCATTCTCAATCTGATTGTGGTTTCTTATTTTGGTTATATTTCTGGTTCTGATTCCGATTCTGATACTGATTGTGTTTCTGATTCTGATTCTGGTTCTGGTTCAGATTCAGATTCTGGTTCTGATTGTTGTTTTGATTCTGATTAAGGTTCCAGGACTGATTCTGGTTCTGTTTCTAATCCTGATTCTGCTTCTCGTTCTGGTTCTGGCTCAGATTCCGATTCTGATTCTGTTTCTGATTCTGATTATGGTTCTGGTTCTGATTCTGATTTTAGTCATGAGTCTGGATCTGTTTCTGATTCTGATTCTGGCTCCTATTCTGGTTCTGTTTCTTGTTCTGGTTCTGGTTCTGATCTGATTCTGGTTCTGATTCTGGCTCTGATTCTGGTTCTGGTTCTGATTCTGATTCTGATTCTGGTTCTGGTTCTGGTTCCAGATCTGATTCTGGTTCTGTTCCTAATCCTGATTCTGCTTCTGGTTCTGGTTCCAGTTCTGATTCTGATACTGATTCTTGTTCTGATTCTGATTCTGATTCTGATTCTGGTTCTGGTTCTGATTCTGTTTATGATTCTGATTCTTGTTTTGATTCAGATTTCAGTTCTGGTTCCTGTTCTGATTCTGGTCATGATTCTGGTTATGATTATGATACTGTTTCTGGTTCTGCTTCTCGTTCTGGTTCTGCCTCAGATTCTGATTCTGATTCTGATTCTGTTTCTGATTCTGATTCTGGTTCTGGTTCTGTTTCTTGTTCTGGTTCTGATTCTGGTTCTGGTTCCTGTTCTGATTCTGGTCATGATTCTGGTTCTGATTCTGATTCCGTTCCTGATTCTGGTTCTGATGTGATTTTGGTTCTGGTTCTGATTCTGGTTCTGGTTCTGATTCTTTTTCTGATTCTGAATCTTGTTTTGATTCTGGTTCTGGTTCTGGTTCCAGGTCTGATTCTGGTTATGTTTCTAATCCTGATTCTGCTTCTGGTTCTGGTTCCAGTTCTGATTCTGATACTGATTCTTGTTCTGATTCTGATTCTGGTTCTGGTTCTGATTCTGTTTATGATTCTGGTTCTGGTTCTGGTTCCAGGCATGATTCTGTTTCTGGTTCTGATCCTGATCCTGGTTCTGGTTTTTGTTCTGGTTTTGGTTCTGATTCTGTTTCTGATTCTTATTCTTGTTTTGAATCTGATTCCGGTTCTGTTTCCTGTTCTGATCTGGTCATGATTCTGGTTCTAATTCTGATTGTGGTTTCTTATTCTGGTTCTGTTTCTTATTCTGGTTCTGTTTCTTATTCTGGTTCAGGTTCTGGCTCTGATTTTGATTCTGATTCCGTTTATGATTCTGATTGTTGTTTTGATTCTGATTCTGGTTCTGCTTCTGATTCTTGTGTTGAGTCTGATTCCGGTTCTGGTTCCTGTTCTGATCTGGTCATGATTCTGGTTCTCATTCTGATTGTTGTTTCTTATTCTGGTTATATTTCTGATTCTGATTCCGATTCTGATACTGATTGTGTTTCTGATTCTGATTCTGGTTCTGGTTCAGATTCTGATTCTGATTCTGATTGTTGTTTTGATTCTGATTCTGGTTCTGTTTCCTGTTCTGATTCTGGTCATGATGCTGCTTCTGCTTCTGGTTCTGGTTCTGGTTCTGGTTCTGATCTGATTCTGGATCTGGTTCTGATTCTGGTTCTGGTTCTGATTCTGGTTCTAGTTCTGATTCAGAATCTGATTCTGGTTCTGATTCTGGCTCTGGTTCTGGTTCTGATTCAGATTCAGATTCTGATTCTGATTCTAGTTCTGGTTTGGGTTCTGGTTCCAGGACTGATTCTGTTTATGATTCTGGTTCTGGTTCTGGTTCCAGGCATGATTCTGTTTCTGGTTCTGATCCTGATCCTGGTTCTGGTTTTTGTTCTGGTTTTGGTTCTGATTCTGTTTCTGATTCTTATTCTTGTTTTGAATCTGATTCCGGTTCTGTTTCCTGTTCTGATCTGGTCATGATTCTGGTTCTAATTCTGATTGTGGTTTCTTATTCTGGTTCTGTTTCTTATTCTGGTTCTGTTTCTTATTCTGGTTCAGGTTCTGGCTCTGATTTTGATTCTGATTCTGTTTATGATTCTGATTGTTGTTTTGATTCTGATTCTGGTTCTGCTTCTGATTCTTGTGTTGAGTCTGATTCCGGTTCTGGTTCCTGTTCTGATCTGGTCATGATTCTGGTTCTCATTCTGATTGTTGTTTCTTATTCTGGTTATATTTCTGATTCTGATTCCGATTCTGACACTGATTGTGTTTCTGATTTTGATTCTGGTTCTGTTTCTTGTTCTGGTTCTGATTCTGGTTCTGGTTCCTGTTCTGATTCTTCACATGATTCTGTTTCTGATTCTGATTCCGTTCCTGATTCAGGTTCTGATGTGATTCTGGTTCTGGTTCTGATCTGATTCTGGTTCTGATTCTGGCTCTGAATCTGGTTCTGATTCTGATTCCATTCCTGATTCTGGTTCTGATGTGATTCTGGTTCTGGTTCCAGTTCTGATTCTGGTCATGATTCTCATTCTCATTCTGATTGTGGTTTCTTATTCTGGTTATATTTCTGGTTCTGATTCCGATTCTGATACTGATTGTGTTTCTGATTCTGATTCTGGTTCTGGTTCAGATTCAGATTCTGATTCTGATTGTTGTTTTGATTCTGATTCAGGTTCCAGGACTGATTCTGGTTCTGTTTCTAATCCTGATTCTGCTTCTCGTTCTCGTTCTGGCTCAGATTCCGATTCTGATTCTGTTTCTGATTCTGATTCTGGTTCTGGTTCTGATTCTGATTTTAGTCATGAGTCTGGATCTGTTTCTGATTCTGATTCTGGCTCCTATTCTGGTTCTGTTTCTTGTTCTGGTTCTGGTTCTGATCTGATTCTGGTTCTGATTCTTGTTCTGGTTCTGATTCTGGTTCTGGTTCCTGTTCTGATTCTGGTCATGATTCTGGTTCTGATGTGATTTTGGTTCTGGTTCTGATTCTGGTTCTGGTTCTGATTCTTTTTCTGATTCTGGTTCTGGTTCTGGTTCCAGATCTGATTCTGGTTCTGTTTCTAATCCTGATTGTGCTTCTGGTTCTGGTTCCAGTTCTGATTCTGATACTGATTCTTGTTCTGATTCTGATTCTGATTCTGATTCTGGTTCTGGTTCTGATTCTGTTTATGATTCTGATTCTTGTTTTGATTCAGATTCCAGTTCTGGTTCCTGTTCTGATTCTGGTCATGATTCTGGTTCTGATTATGATTCTGTTTCTGGTTCTGCTTCTCCTTCTGGTTCTGGCTCAGATTCCGATTCTGATTCTGTTTCTGATTCTGATTCTGGTTCTGGTTCTGGTTCTGATTCTGATTTTGGTCATGAGTCTGAATCTGTTTCTGATTCTGATTCTGGCTCCGATTCTGGTTCTGATTCTGATTGTGATTCTGATTTTGATTCTGGTTCTGTTTCTTGTACTGGTTCTGATTCTGGTTCTGGTTCCTGTTCTGATTCTTCACATGATTCTGTTTCTGATTCTGATTCCGTTCCTGATTCAGGTTCTGATGTGATTCTGGTTCTGTTTCTGATCTGATTCTGGTTCTGATTCTGGCTCTGAATCTGGTTCTGATTCTGATTCCATTCCTGATTCTGGTTCTGATGTGATTCTGGTTCTGGTTCCAGTTCTGATTCTGGTCATGATTCTCATTCTCAATCTGATTGTGGTTTCTTATTTTGGTTATATTTCTGGTTCTGATTCCGATTCTGATACTGATTGTGTTTCTGATTCTGATTCTGGTTCTGGTTCAGATTCAGATTCTGATTCTGATTGTTGTTTTGATTCTGATTAAGGTTCCAGGACTGATTCTGGTTCTGTTTCTAATCCTGATTCTGCTTCTCGTTCTGGTTCTGGCTCAGATTCCGATTCTGATTCTGTTTCTGATTCTGATTCTGGTTCTGGTTCTGATTCTGATTTTAGTCATGAGTCTGGATCTGTTTCTGATTCTGATTCTGGCTCCTATTCTGGTTCTGTTTCTTGTTCTGGTTCTGGTTCTGATCTGATTCTGGTTCTGATTCTGGCTCTGATTCTGGTTCTGGTTCTGATTCTGATTCTGATTCTGGTTCTGGTTCTGGTTCCAGATCTGATTCTGGTTCTGTTCCTAATCCTGATTCTGCTTCTGGTTCTGGTTCCAGTTCTGATTCTGATACTGATTCTTGTTCTGATTCTGATTCTGATTCTGATTCTGGTTCTGGTTCTGATTCTGTTTATGATTCTGATTCTTGTTTTGATTCAGATTTCAGTTCTGGTTCCTGTTCTGATTCTGGTCATGATTCTGGTTATGATTATGATACTGTTTCTGGTTCTGCTTCTCGTTCTGGTTCTGCCTCAGATTCTGATTCTGATTCTGATTCTGTTTCTGATTCTGATTCTGGTTCTGGTTCTGTTTCTTGTTCTGGTTCTGATTCTGGTTCTGGTTCCTGTTCTGATTATGGTCATGATTCTGGTTCTGATTCTGATTCCGTTCCTGATTCTGGTTCTGATGTGATTTTGGTTCTGGTTCTGATTCTGGTTCTGGTTCTGATTCTTTTTCTGATTCTGAATCTTGTTTTGATTCTGGTTCTGGTTCTGGTTCCAGGTCTGATTCTGGTTATGTTTCTAATCCTGATTCTGCTTCTGGTTCTGGTTCCAGTTCTGATTCTGATACTGATTCTTGTTCTGATTCTGATTCTGGTTCTGGTTCTGATTCTGTTTATGATTCTGGTTCTGGTTCTGGTTCCAGGCATGATTCTGTTTCTGGTTCTGATCCTGATCCTGGTTCTGGTTTTTGTTCTGGTTTTGGTTCTGATTCTGTTTCTGATTCTTATTCTTGTTTTGAATCTGATTCCGGTTCTGTTTCCTGTTCTGATCTGGTCATGATTCTGGTTCTAATTCTGATTGTGGTTTCTTATTCTGGTTCTGTTTCTTATTCTGGTTCTGTTTCTTATTCTGGTTCAGGTTCTGGCTCTGATTTTGATTCTGATTCTGTTTATGATTCTGATTGTTGTTTTGATTCTGATTCTGGTTCTGCTTCTGATTCTTGTGTTGAGTCTGATTCCGGTTCTGGTTCCTGTACTGATCTGGTCATGATTCTGGTTCTCATTCTGATTGTTGTTTCTTATTCTGGTTATATTTCTGATTCTGATTCCGATTCTGATACTGATTGTGTTTCTGATTCTGATTCTGGTTCTGGTTCAGATTCTGATTCTGATTCTGATTGTTGTTTTGATTCTGATTCTGGTTCTGTTTCCTGTTCTGATTCTGGTCATGATGCTGCTTCTGCTTCTGGTTCTGGTTCTGGTTCTGGTTCTAATCTGATTCTGGATCTGGTTCTGATTCTGGTTCTGGTTCTGATTCTGGTTCTAGTTCTGATTCAGAATCTGATTCTGGTTCTGATTCTGGCTCTGGTTCTGGTTCTGATTCAGATTCAGATTCTGATTCTGATTCTAGTTCTGGTTTGGGTTCTGGTTCCAGGACTGATTCTGGTTCTGTTTCTAATCCTGATTCTGGTACTTGTTCTGGTTCCAGTTCTGATTCTGATACTGATTCATGTTCTGATTCTGATTCTGGTTCTGGTTCAGATTCTGATTCTGATTCTGATTGTTGTTTTGATTCTGATTCTGGTTCTGTTTCTTTTTCTGATTCTGATTCTTGATCTGATTTTGATTTTGATACTGGTTCTGGTTCTGATTCTGATTCTTGTTCTTATTTTGATACCAGTTCAGGTTCTTGTTCTGATTCTGGTCATGAGTCTGGATCTGGATCTGGTTCTGATTCTGATTCTGGTTCTTGTTCTGTTGCTGGTTGTGGTTCTTGTTCTGATTCTGATTCTGGTTCTGATTCTTATTCTGGTTCTCCTTCTCGTTCTGGTTCTTGTTCTTGTTCTGTTTCATGTTCTGATTTTCTTCCTGGTTCTTATTCTGATTCTGGTTCTGGTTCTGATTCTGATTCTGATTCAGGTCCTGATTCTTGCTCTGATTCTGGATCTGGTTCTGATTCTGATTCTGATTCTGGTTCTGGTTCTGGTTCCAAGTCTGATTCTGGTTCTGTTTCTAATCCTGATTCTGCTTCTGGTTCTGGTTCCTGTTCTGATTCTGATACTGATTCTTGTTCTTATTCTGATTCTGGTTCTGGTTCTGATTCTGTTTATGATTCTGATTCTTGTTTTGATTCTCATTCCAGTTCTGGTTCCTGTTCTGATTCTGGTCATGATTCTGTTTCTGATTATGATTCTGTTTCTGGTTCTGCTTCTCGTATTGGTTCTGGCTCAGATTCCGATTCTGATTCTGTTTCTGATTCAGATTCTGGTTCTGGTTCTGATTCTGATTTTGGTCATGAGTCTGGATCTGTTTCTGATTCTGATTCTGGCTCCGATTCTGGTTCTGATTCTGATTGTGATTCTGATTTTGATTCTGGTTCTGTTTCTTGTTCTGGTTCTGATTCTGGTTCTGGTTCCTGTTCTGATTCTTCACATGATTCTGTTTCTGATTCTGATTCCGTTCCTGATTCAGGTTCTGATGTGATTCTGGTTCTGATTCTGATCTGATTCTGGTTCTGATTCTGGCTCTGAATCTGGTTCTGATTCTGATTCCATTCCTGATTCTGGTTCTGATGTGATTCTGGTTCTGGTTCCAGTTCTGATTCTGGTCATGATTCTCATTCTCATTCTTATTGTGGTTTCTTATTCTGGTTATATTTCTGGTTCTGATTCCGATTCTGATACTGATTGTGTTTCTGATTCTGATTCTGGTTCTGGTTCAGATTCAGATTCTGATTCTGATTGTTGTTTTGATTCTGATTCAGGTTCCAGGACTGATTCTGGTTCTGTTTCTAATCCTGATTCTGCTTCTCGTTCTGGTTCTGGCTCAGATTCCGATTCTGATTCTGTTTCTGATTCTGATTCTGGTTCTGGTTCTGATTCTGATTTTAGTCATGAGTCTGGATCTGTTTCTGATTCTGATTCTGGCTCCTATTCTGGTTCTGTTTCTTGTTCTGGTTCTGGTTCTGATCTGATTCTGGTTCTGATTCTGGCTCTGATTCTGGTTCTGGTTCTGATTCTGATTCTGATTCTGGTTCTGGTTCTGGTTCCAGATCTGATTCTGGTTCTGTTTCTAATCCTGATTGTGCTTCTGGTTCTGGTTCCAGTTCTGATTCTGATACTGATTCTTGTTCTGATTCTGATTCTGATTCTGATTCTGGTTCTGGTTCTGATTCTGTTTATGATTCTGATTCTTGTTTTGATTCAGATTCCAGTTCTGGTTCCTGTTCTGATTCTGGTCATGATTCTGGTTCTGATTATGATTCTGTTTCTGGTTCTGCTTCTCGTTCTGGTTCTGGCTCAGATTCCGATTCTGATTCTGTTTCTGATTCTGATTCTGGTTCTGGTTCTGGTTCTGAATCTGATTTTGGTCATGAGTCTGGATCTGTTTCTGATTCTGATTCTGGCTCCGATTCTGGTTCTGATTCTGATTGTGATTCTGATTTTGATTCTGGTTCTGTTTCTTGTACTGGTTCTGATTCTGGTTCTGGTTCCTGTTCTGATTCTTCACATGATTCTGTTTCTGATTCTGATTCCGTTCCTGATTCAGGTTCTGATGTGATTCTGGTTCTGTTTCTGATCTGATTCTGGTTCTGATTCTGGCTCTGAATCTGGTTCTGATTCTGATTCCATTCCTGATTCTGGTTCTGATGTGATTTTGGTTCTGGTTCTGATTCTGGTTCTGGTTCTGATTCTTTTTCTGATTCTGAATCTTGTTTTGATTCTGATTCCGGTTCTGGTTCCTGTTCTGATTCTGGTAATGATTCTGGTTCTGATTCTGATTCTTGATCTGATTTTGATTTTGATTCTGGTTCTGGTTCTAATTCTGATTCTTGTTCTTATTTTGATTCCAGTTCTGGTTCTGATTCTGATTCTGGTTCTTGTTCTGTTGCTGGTTGTTGTTCTTGTTCTCATTCTGATTCTGGTTCTGTTTCTAATTCTGGTTCTGATTCTGGTTATGGTTCAGATTCTTATTCTGGTTCTCCTTCTCGTTCTGGTTCTTGTTCTGGTTCTGTTTCATGTTCTGATTTTGTTTCTGGTTCTGATTCTGATTCTGGTTCTGGTTCTGATTCTGTTTATGATTCTGATTCTTATTTTGATTCTGATTCCAGTTCTGGTTCCTGTTCTGATTCTGGTCATGATTATGGTTCTGATTATGGTTCTGTTTCTGGTTCTGCTTCTCGTTCTGGTTCTGGCTCAGATTCCAATTCTGATTCAGTTTCTGATTCTGATTCTCGTTCTGGTTCTGGTTCTGGTTCTGATTCTGATTTTGGTCATGAGTCTGGATCTGTTTCTGATTCTGATTCTGGCTCCGATTCTGGTTCTGATTCTGATTGTGATTCTGATTTTGATTCTGGTTCTGTTTCTTGTTCTGGTTCTGATTCTGGTTCTGGTTCCTGTTCTGATTCTTCACATGATTCTGATTCCGTTCCTGATTCTGGTTCTGATGTGATTCTGGTTCTGGTTCTGTTCTGATTCTGGTTCTGATTCTGGCTCTGATTCTGGTTCTGATTCTGATTCCGTTCCTGATTCTGGTTCTGATGTGATTCTGGTTCTGGTTCCAGTTCTGATTCTGGTCATGATTCTCATTCGCATTCTGATTGTGGTTTCTTATTCTGGTTATATTTCTGGTTCTGATTCCGGTTCTGATACTGATTGTGTTTCTGATTCTTATTCTGGTTCTCCTTCTCGTTTTGGTTCTTGTTCTTGTTCTGTTTCATGTTCTGATTTTCTTTCTGGTTCTTATTCTGAATCTGGTTCTGGTTCTGATTCTGATTCTGATTCAGGTTCTGATTCTTGCTCTGATTCTGGATCTGGTTCTGATTCTGATTCTAATTCTGGTTCTGGTTCTGGTTCCAAGTCTGATTCTGGTTCTGTTTCTAATCCTGATTCTGCTTCTGGTTCTGGTTCCAGTTCTGATTCTGATACTGATTCTTGTTCTGATTCTGATACTGGTTCTGGTTCTGATTCTGTTTATGATTCTGATTCTTGTTTTGATTCTGATTCCAGTTCTGGTTCCGATTCTGGTTCTGATTCTGTTTGTGATTCTGATTTTGATTCTGGTTCTGTTTTTTGTTCTGGTTCTGATTCTGGTTCTGGTTCCTGTTCTGATTCTGGTCATGATTCTGGTTCTGATTCTGATTCCGTTCCTGATTCTTGTTCTGATGTGATTCTGGTTCTGGTTCTGATTCTGGTTTTGGTTCTGATTCTTTTTCTGATTCTGATTCTTGTTTTGAATCTGATTCCGGTTCTGGTTCCTGTTCTGATTCTGGTAATGATTCTGGATCTGATTCTGATTCTTGATCTGATTTTGATTTTGATTCTGGTTCTGGTTCTGATTCTGATTCTTGTTCTTATTTTGATTCCAGTTCTGGTTCTGATTCTGATTCTGGTTCTTGTTCTGTTGCTGGTTGTTGTTCTTGTTCTCATTCTGATTCTGGTTCTGTTTCAAATCTGGTTCTGATTCTGGTTATGGTTCAGATTCTTATTCTGGTTCTCCTTCTCGTTCTGGTTCTTGTTCTGGTTCTGTTTCATGTTCTGATTTTGTTTATGGTTCTTATTCTGATTCTGGTTCTGGTTCTGATTCTGATTCTGATTCTGGTTCTGATTCTTGCTCTGATTCTGGTTCTGGTTCTGGTTCCAGGTCTGATTCTGGTTATGTTTCTAATCCTGATTCTGCTTCTGGTTCTGGTTCCAGTTCTGATTCTGATACTGATTCTTGTTCTGATTCTGATTCTGGTTCTGGTTCTGATTCTGTTTATGATTCTGGTTCTGGTTCTGGTTCCAGGCATGATTCTGTTTCTGGTTCTGATCCTGATCCTGGTTCTGGTTTTTGTTCTGGTTTTGGTTCTGATTCTGTTTCTGATTCTTATTCTTGTTTTGAATCTGATTCCGGTTCTGTTTCCTGTTCTGATCTGGTCATGATTCTGGTTCTAATTCTGATTGTGGTTTCTTATTCTGGTTCTGTTTCTTATTCTGGTTCTGTTTCTTATTCTGGTTCAGGTTCTGGCTCTGATTTTGATTCTGATTCTGTTTATGATTCTGATTGTTGTTTTGATTCTGATTCTGGTTCTGCCTCTGATTCTTGTGTTGAGTCTGATTCCGGTTCTGGTTCCTGTTCTGATCTGGTCATGATTCTGGTTCTCATTCTGATTGTTGTTTCTTATTCTGGTTATATTTCTGATTCTGATTCCGATTCTGATACTGATTGTGTTTCTGATTCTGATTCTGGTTCTGGTTCAGATTCTGATTCTGATTCTGATTGTTGTTTTGATTCTGATTCTGGTTCTGTTTCCTGTTCTGATTCTGGTCATGATGCTGCTTCTGCTTCTGGTTCTGGTTCTGGTTCTGGTTCTGATCTGATTCTGGATCTGGTTCTGATTCTGGTTCTGGTTCTGATTCTGGTTCTAGTTCTGATTCAGAATCTGATTCTGGTTCTGATTCTGGCTCTGGTTCTGGTTCTGATTCAGATTCAGATTCTGATTCTGATTCTAGTTCTGGTTTGGGTTCTGGTTCCAGGACTGATTCTGGTTCTGTTTCTAATCCTGATTCTGGTACTTGTTCTGGTTCCAGTTCTGATTCTGATACTGATTCTTGTTCTGATTCTGATTCTGGTTCTGGTTCAGATTCTGATTCTGATTCTGATTGTTGTTTTGATTCTGATTCTGGTTCTGTTTCTTGTTCTGATTCTGATTCTGGTTCTGATTCTGATTCTTGATCTGATTTTGATTTTGATACTGGTTCTGGTTCTGATTCTGATTCTTGTTCTTATTTTGATTCCAGTTCAGGTTCTTGTTCTGATTCTGGTCATGAGTCTGGATCTGGATCTGGTTCTGATTCTGATTCTGGTTCTTGTTCTGTTGCTGGTTGTGGTTCTTGTTCTGATTCTGATTCTGGTTCTGATTCTTATTCTGGTTCTCCTTCTCGTTCTGGTTCTTGTTCTTGTTCTGTTTCATGTTCTGATTTTCTTCCTGGTTCTTATTCTGATTCTGGTTCTGGTTCTGATTCTGATTCTGATTCAGGTCCTGATTCTTGATCTGATTCTGGATCTGGTTCTGATTCTGATTCTGATTCTGGTTCTGGTTCTGGTTCCGAGTCTGATTCTGGTTCTGTTTCTAATCCTGATTCTGCTTCTGGTTCTGGTTCCTGTTCTGATTCTGATACTGATTCTTGTTCTTATTCTGATTCTGGTTCTGGTTCTGATTCTGTTTATGATTCTGATTCTTGTTTTGATTCTGATTCCAGTTCTGGTTCCTGTTCTGATTCTGGTCATGATTCTGGTTCTGATTATGATTCTGTTTCTGGTTCTGCTTCTCATTCTGGTTCTGGCTCAGATTCTGATTCTGATTCTGGTTCTGATTCTGATTCTTGATCTGATTTTGATTTTGTTTCTGGTTCTTATTCTGGTACTGGTTCTTATTCTGATTCTGGTCATGATTCTGCTTCTGATTCTGATTCGGTTCCTGGTACTGGTTCTGATTATGATTCTGTTTCTGGTTCTGCTTCTCGTTCTGGTTCTGGCTCAGATTCCAATTCTGATTCTGTTTCTGATTCTGATTCTGGTTCTGGTTCTGGTTCTGATTCTGATTTTGGTCATGAGTCTGGATCTGTTTCTGATTCTGATTCTGGCTCCGATTCTGGTTCTGATTCTGATTGTGATTCTGATTTTGATTCTGGTTCTGTTTCTTGTTCTGGTTCTGATTCTGGTTCTGGTTCCTGTTCTGATTCTTCACATGATTCTGTTTCTGATTCTGATTCCGTTCCTGATTCAGGTTCTGATGTGATTCTGGTTCTGGTTCTGATCTGATTCTGGTTCTGATTCTGGCTCTGAATCTGGTTCTGATTCTGATTCCATTCCTGATTCTGGTTCTGATGTGATTCTGGTTCTGGTTCCAGTTCTGATTCTGGTCATGATTCTCATTCTCATTCTGATTGTGGTTTCTTATTCTGGTTATATTTCTGGTTCTGATTCCGATTCTGATACTGATTGTGTTTCTGATTCTGATTCTGGTTCTGGTTCAGATTCAGATTCTGATTCTGATTGTTGTTTTGATTCTGATTCAGGTTCCAGGACTGATTCTGGTTCTGTTTCTAATCCTGATTCTGCTTCTCGTTCTGGTTCTGGCTCAGATTCCGATTCTGATTCTGTTTCTGATTCTGATTCTGGTTCTGGTTCTGATTCTGATTTTAGTCATGAGTCTGGATCTGTTTCTGATTCTGATTCTGGCTCCTATTCTGGTTCTGTTTCTTGTTCTGGTTCTGGTTCTGATCTGATTCTGGTTCTGAGTTTGGCTCAGATTCTGGTTCTGGTTCTGATTCTGATTCTGATTCTGGTTCTGGTTCTGGTTCTGGTTCCAGATCTGATTCTGGTTCTGTTTCTAATCCTGATTCTGCTTCTGGTTCTGGTTCCAGTTCTGATTCTGATACTGATTCTTGTTCTGATTCTGATTCTGATTCTGATTCTGGTTCTGGTTCTGATTCTGTTTATGATTCTGATTCTTGTTTTGATTCAGATTCCAGTTCTGGTTCCTGTTCTGATTCTGGTCATGATTCTGGTTCTGATTATGATTCTGTTTCTGGTTCTGCTTCTCGTTCTGGTTCTGGCTCAGATTCCGATTCTGATTCTGTTTCTGATTCTGATTCTGGTTCTGGTCCTGGTTCTGATTCTGATTTTGGTCATGAGTCTGGATCTGTTTCTGATTCTGATTCTGGCTCCGATTCTGGTTCTGATTCTGATTGTGATTCTGATTTTGATTCTGGTTCTGTTTCTTGTTCTGGTTCTGATTCTGGTTCTGGTTCCTGTTCTGATTCTTCACATGATTCTGTTTCTGATTCTGATTCCGTTCCTGATTCAGGTTCTGATGTGATTCTGGTTCTGGTTCTGATCTGATTCTGGTTCTGATTCTGGCTCTGAATCTGGTTCTGATTCTGATTCCATTCCTGATTCTGGTTCTGATGTGATTCTGGTTCTGGTTCCAGTTCTGATTCTGGTCATGATTCTCATTCTCATTCTGATTGTGGTTTCTTATTTTGGTTATATTTCTGGTTCTGATTCCGATTCTGATACTGATTGTGTTTCTGATTCTGATTCTGGTTCTGGTTCAGATTCAGATTCTGATTCTGATTGTTGTTTTGATTCTGATTAAGGTTCCAGGACTGATTCTGGTTCTGTTTCTAATCCTGATTCTGCTTCTCGTTCTGGTTCTGGCTCAGATTCCGATTCTGATTCTGTTTCTGATTCTGATTCTGGTTCTGGTTCTGATTCTGATTTTAGTCATGAGTCTGGATCTGTTTCTGATTCTGATTCTGGCTCCTATTCTGGTTCTGTTTCTTGTTCTGGTTCTGGTTCTGATCTGATTCTGGTTCTGATTCTGGCTCTGATTCTGGTTCTGGTTCTGATTCTGATTCTGATTCTGGTTCTGGTTCTGGTTCCAGATCTGATTCTGGTTCTGTTCCTAATCCTGATTCTGCTTCTGGTTCTGGTTCCAGTTCTGATTCTGATACTGATTCTTGTTCTGATTCTGATTCTGATTCTGATTCTGGTTCTGGTTCTGATTCTGTTTATGATTCTGATTCTTGTTTTGATTCAGATTTCAGTTCTGGTTCCTGTTCTGATTCTGGTCATGATTCTGGTTATGATTATGATACTGTTTCTGGTTCTGCTTCTCGTTCTGGTTCTGCCTCAGATTCTGATTCTGATTCTGATTCTGTTTCGGATTCTGATTCTGGTTCTGGTTCTGTTTCTTGTTTTGGTTCTGATTCTGGTTCTGGTTCCTGTTCTGATTCTGGTCATGATCCTGTTCTGATTCTGATTCCGTTCCTGATTCTGGTTCTGATGTGATTTTGGTTCTGGTTCTGATTCTGGTTCTGGTTCTGATTCTTTTTCTGATTCTGAATCTTGTTTTGATTCTGATTCCGGTTCTGGTTCCTGTTCTGATTCTGGTAATGATTCTGGTTCTGATTCTGATTCTTGATCTGATTTTGATTTTGATTCTGGTTCTGGTTCTAATTCTGATTCTTGTTTTTATTTTGATTCCAGTTCTGGTTCTGATTCTGATTCTGGTTCTTGTTCTGTTGCTGGTTGTTGTTCTTGTTCTCATTCTGATTCTGGTTCTGTTTCTAATTCTGGTTCTGATTCTGGTTATGGTTCAGATTCTTATTCTGGTTCTCCTTCTCGTTCTGGTTCTTGTTCTGGTTCTGTTTCATGTTCTGATTTTGTTTCTGGTTCTGATTCTGATTCTGGTTCTGGTTCTGATTCTGTTTATGATTCTGATTCTTATTTTGATTCTGATTCCAGTTCTGGTTCCTGTTCTGATTCTGGTCATGATTATGGTTCTGATTATGGTTCTGTTTCTGGTTCTGCTTCTCGTTCTGGTTCTGGCTCAGATTCCAATTCTGATTCAGTTTCTGATTCTGATTCTCGTTCTGGTTCTGGTTCTGATTCTGATTCTGATTTTGGTCATGAGTCTGGATCTGTTTCTGATTCTGATTCTGGCTCCGATTCTGGTTCTGATTCTGATTGTGATTCTGATTTTGATTCTGGTTCTGTTTCTTGTTCTGGTTCTGATTCTGGTTCTGGTTCCTGTTCTGATTCTTCACATGATTCTGATTCCGTTCCTGATTCTGGTTCTGATGTGATTCTGGTTCTGGTTCTGTTCTGATTCTGGTTCTGATTCTGGCTCTGATTCTGGTTCTGATTCTGATTCCATTCCTGATTCTGGTTCTGATGTGATTCTGGTTCTGGTTCCAGTTCTGATTCTGGTCATGATTCTCATTCGCATTCTGATTGTGGTTTCTTATTCTGGTTATATTTCTGGTTCTGATTCCGGTTCTGATACTGATTGTGTTTCTGATTCTTATTATGGTTCTCCTTCTCGTTTTGGTTCTTGTTCTTGTTCTGTTTCATGTTCTGATTTTCTTTCTGGTTCTTATTCTGATTCTGGTTCTGGTTCTGATTCTGATTCTGATTCAGGTTCTGATTCTTGCTCTGATTCTGGATCTGGTTCTGATTCTGATTCTAATTCTGGTTCTGGTTCTGGTTCCAAGTCTGATTCTGGTTCTGTTTCTAATCCTGATTCTGCTTCTGGTTCTGGTTCCAGTTCTGATTCTGATACTGATTCTTGTTCTGATTCTGATTCTGGTTCTGGTTCAGATTCTGTTTATGATTCTGATTCTTGTTTTGATTCTGATTCCAGTTCTGGTTCCGATTCTGGTTCTGATTCTGTTTGTGATTCTGATTTTGATTCTGGTTCTGTTTCTTGTTCTGGTTCTGATTCTGGTTCTGGTTCCTGTTCTGATTCTGGTCATGATTCTGGTTCTGATTCTGATTCCGTTCCTGATTCTGGTTCTGATGTGATTCTGGTTCTGGTTCTGATTCTTTTTCTGATTCTGATTCTTGTTTTGATTCTGATTCCGGTTCTGGTTCCTGTTCTGATTCTGGTAATGATTCTGGTTCTGATTCTGATTCTGGATCTGATTTTGATTTTGATTCTGGTTCTGGTTCTGATTCTGATTCTTGTTCTTATTTTGATTCCAGTTCTGGTTCTGATTCTGATTCTGGTTCTTGTTCTGTTGCTGGTTGTTGTTCTCGTTCTCATTCTGATTCTGGTTCTGTTTCAAATCTGGTTCTGATTCTGGTTATGGTTCAGATTCTTATTCTGGTTCTCCTTCTCGTTCTGGTTCTTGTTCTGGTTCTGTTTCATGTTCTGATTTTGTTTATGGTTCTTATTCTGATTCTGGTTCTGGTTCTGATTCTGATTCTGATTCTGATTCTGGTTCTGGTTCTGATTCTTTTTCTGATTCTGAATCTTGTTTTGATTCTGATTCCGGTTCTGGTTCCTGTTCTGATTCTGGTAATGATTCTGGTTCTGATTCTGATTCTTGATCTGATTTTGATTTTGATTCTGGTTCTGGTTCTAATTCTGATTCTTGTTTTTATTTTGATTCCAGTTCTGGTTCTGATTCTGATTCTGGTTCTTGTTCTGTTGCTGGTTGTTGTTCTTGTTCTCATTCTGATTCTGGTTCTGTTTCTAATTCTGGTTCTGATTCTGGTTATGGTTCAGATTCTTATTCTGGTTCTCCTTCTCGTTCTGGTTCTTGTTCTGGTTCTGTTTCATGTTCTGATTTTGTTTCTGGTTCTGATTCTGATTCTGGTTCTGGTTCTGATTCTGTTTATGATTCTGATTCTTATTTTGATTCTGATTCCAGTTCTGGTTCCTGTTCTGATTCTGGTCATGATTATGGTTCTGATTATGGTTCTGTTTCTGGTTCTGCTTTTCGTTCTGGTTCTGGCTCAGATTCCAATTCTGATTCAGTTTCTGATTCTGATTCTCGTTCTGGTTCTGGTTCTGATTCTGATTCTGATTTTGGTCATGAGTCTGGATCTGTTTCTGATTCTGATTCTGGCTCCGATTCTGGTTCTGATTCTGATTGTGATTCTGATTTTGATTCTGGTTCTGTTTCTTGTTCTGGTTCTGATTCTGGTTCTGGTTCCTGTTCTGATTCTTCACATGATTCTGTTTCTGATTCTGATTCCGTTCCTGATTCTGGTTCTGCTGTGATTCTGGTTCTGGTTCTGTTCTGATTCTGGTTCTGATTCTGGCTCTGATTCTGGTTCTGATTCTGATTCCATTCCTGATTCTGGTTCTGATGTGATTCTGGTTCTGGTTCCAGTTCTGATTCTGGTCATGATTCTCATTCGCATTCTGATTGTGGTTTCTTATTCTGGTTATATTTCTGGTTCTGATTCCGGTTCTGATACTGATTGTGTTTCTGATTCTTATTCTGGTTCTCCTTCTCGTTTTGGTTCTTGTTCTTGTTCTGTTTCATGTTCTGATTTTCTTTCTGGTTCTTATTCTGATTCTGGTTCTGGTTCTGATTCTGATTCTGATTCAGGTTCTGATTCTTGCTCTGATTCTGGATCTGGTTCTGATTCTGATTCTAATTCTGGTTCTGGTTCTGGTTCCAAGTCTGATTCTGGTTCTGTTTCTAATCCTGATTCTGCTTCTGGTTCTGGTTCCAGTTCTGATTCTGATACTGATTCTTGTTCTGATTCTGATTCTGGTTCTGGTTCAGATTCTGTTTATGATTCTGATTCTTGTTTTGATTCTGATTCCAGTTCTGGTTCCGATTCTGGTTCTGATTCTGTTTGTGATTCTGATTTTGATTCTGGTTCTGATTCTGGTTCTGGTTCCTGTTCTGATTCTGGTCATGATTCTGGTTCTGATTCTGATTCCGTTCCTGATTCTGGTTCTGATGTGATTCTGGTTCTGGTTCTGATTCTTTTTCTGATTCTGATTCTTGTTTTGATTCTGATTCCGGTTCTGGTTCCTGTTCTGATTCTGGTAATGATTCTGGTTCTGATTCTGATTCTGGATCTGATTTTGATTTTGATTCTGGTTCTGGTTCTGATTCTGATTCTGGTTCTTGTTCTGTTGCTGGTTGTTGTTCTCGTTCTCATCCTGATTCTGGTTCTGTTTCAAATCTGGTTCTGATTCTGGTTATGGTTCAGATTCTTATTCTGGTTCTCCTTCTCGTTCTGGTTCTTGTTCTGGTTCTGTTTCATGTTCTGATTTTGTTTATGGTTCTTATTCTGATTCTGGTTCTGGTTCTGATTCTGATTCTGATTCTGATTCTGGTTTTGATTCTTGCTCTGATTCTGGTTCTGTTTCTGGTTCCAGGTCTGATTCTGGTTATGTTTCTAATCCTGATTCTGCTTCTGGTTCTGGTTCCAGTTCTGATTCTGATACTGATTCTTGTTCTGATTCTGATTCTGGTTCTGGTTCTGATTCTGTTTATGATTCTGGTTCTGGTTCTGGTTCCAGGCATGATTCTGTTTCTGGTTCTGATCCTGATCCTGGTTCTGGTTTTTGTTCTGGTTTTGGTTCTGATTCTGTTTCTGATTCTTATTCTTGTTTTGAATCTGATTCCGGTTCTGTTTCCTGTTCTGATCTGGTCATGATTCTGGTTCTAATTCTGATTGTGGTTTCTTATTCTGGTTCTGTTTCTTATTCTGGTTCTGTTTCTTATTCTGGTTCAGGTTCTGGCTCTGATTTTGATTCTGATTCTGTTTATGATTCTGATTGTTGTTTTGATTCTGATTCTGGTTCTGCTTCTGATTCTTGTGTTGAGTCTGATTCCGGTTCTAGTTCCTGTTCTGATCTGGTCATGATTCTGGTTCTCATTCTGATTGTGGTTTCTTATTCTGGTTATATTTCTGATTCTGATTCCGATTCTGATACTGATTCTTGTTCTTATTTTGATTCCAGTTCTCGTTCCTGTTCTGATTCTGGTCATTAGTCTGGATCTGGTTCTGATTCTGATTCTGGTTCTGATTCTAATTCTGATTCTCCTTCTCGTTCTGGTTCGTGTTCTGGTTCTGTTTCATGTTCTGATTTTGTTTCTGGTTCTTATTCTGGTTCTGGTTCTTATTCTGATTCTGGTCATGATTCTGCTTCTGATTCTGATTCTGTTCCTGGTTCTGGTTCTGATCTGATTCTTGTTCTGATTCTGATTCTGATTCTGGTTCTGATTCTGGCTCTGATTCTGGTTCTGGTTCTGATTCTGATTCTGATTCTGGTTCTGATTCTTGCTCTGATTCTGGTTCTGGTTCTGGTTCCAGGTCTGATTCTGGTTCTGTTTCTAATCCTGATTCTGCTTCTGGTTCTGGTTCCAGTTCTGATTCTGATACTGATTCTTGTTCTGATACTGATTCTGGTTCTGGTTCTGATTCTGTTTATGATTCTGATTCTTGTTTTGATTCAGATTCCAGTTCTGGTTCCTGTTCTGATTCTGGTCATGATTCTGGTTCTGATTATGATTCTGTTTCTGGTTCTGCTTCTCGTTCTGGTTCTGGCTCAGATTCCGATTCTGATTCTGTTTCTGATTCTGATTCTGGTTCTGGTTCTGGTTCTGATTCTGATTTTGGTCATGAGTCTGGATCTGTTTCTGATTCTGATTCTGGCTCCGATTCTGGTTCTGATTCTGATTGTGATTCTGATTTTGATTCTGGTTCTGTTTCTTGTTCTGGTTCTGATTCTGGTTCTGGTTCCTGTTCTGATTCTTCACATGATTCTGTTTCTGATTCTGATTCCGTTCCTGATTCAGGTTCTGATGTGATTCTGGTTCTGGTTCTGATCTGATTCTGTTTCTGATTCTGGCTCTGATTCTGGTTCTGATTCTGATTCCATTCCTGATTCTGGTTCTGATGTGATTCTGGTTCTGGTTCCAGTTCTGATTCTGGTCATGATTCTCATTCTCATTCTGATTGTGGTTTCTTATTCTGGTTATATTTCTGGTTCTGATTCTGATTCTGATACTGATTGTGTTTCTGATTCTGAATCTGGTTCTGGTTCAGATTCTGATTCTGATTCTGATTGTTGTTTTGATTCTGATTCAGGTTCCAGGTCTGATTCTGGTTCTGTTTCTAATCCTGATTCTGGTTCTTGTTCTGGTTACAGTTCTGATTCTGATACTGATTCTTGTTCTAATTCTGATTCTGGTTCTGGTACTGATTCTTTTTCTGATTCTGGTTCTTGTTTTGATTCTGATTCCGGTTCTGGTTCCTGTTCTGATTCTGGTCATGATTCTGGTTCTTATTCTGATTCTGATTCTGGTTCAGATTCTGATTCTGATTCTGATTGTTGTTTTGATTCTGATTCTGGTTCTGGTTCTGGTTCCAGATCTGATTCTGGTTCTGTTTCTAATCCTGATTCTGCTTCTGGTTCTGGTTCCAGTTCTGATTCTGATACTGATTCTTGTTCTGATTCTGATTCTGATTCTGGTTCTGGTTCTGATTCTGTTTATGATTCTGATTCTTGTTTTGATTCAGATTCCAGTTCTGGTTCCTGTTCTGATTCTGGTCATGATTCTGGTTCTGATTATGATTCTGTTTCTGGTTCTGCTTCTCGTTCTGGTTCTGGCTCAGATTCTGATTCTGATTCTGATTCTGTTTCTGATTCTGATTCTGGTTCTGGTTCTGATTCTGATTTTGGTCATGAGTCTGGATCTGTTTCTGATTCTGATTCTGGCTCCTATTCTGGTTCTGTTTCTTGTTCTGGTTCTGGTTCTGATCTGATTCTGGTTCTGATTCTGGCTCTGATTCTGGTTCTGGTTCTGATTCTAATTCTGATTCTGGTTCTGTTTCTGGTTCTGGTTCTGATTCTGATCCTAATTCTGGTTCTGGTTCTGGTTCCAGACATGATTCTGTTTCTGGTTCTGATCCTGATCCTGGTTCTGGTTTTTGTTCTGGTTTTGGTTCTGATTCTGTTTCTGATTCTGATTCTTGTTTTGAATCTGATTCCGGTTCTGGTTCCTGTTCTGATCTGGTCATGATTCTGGTTTTGATTGTGATTGTGGTTTCTTATTCTGGTTCTGTTTCTTCTTCTGGTTCTGGTTCTGCCTCTGATTTTGATTCTGATTCTGTTTATGATTCTGATTGTTGTTTTGATTCTGATTCTGGTTCTGGTTCCAGTTCTGATTCTGATACTGATTCTTTTTCTGATTCTGAATCTGGTTCTGGTTCAGATTCTGATTCTGATTCCGATTGTTGTTTTGATTCTGATTCTGGTTCTGGTTCTTATTCAGATTCACATTCTGATTCCGATTCTGGTTCTGGTTCTGGTTCTGGTTCCAGGACTGATTCTGGTTCTGTTTCTAATCCTGATTCTGGTTCTTTTTCTGGTTCCAGTTCTGATTCTGATACTGATTTTTGTTCTGATTCTGATTCTGGTTCTGGTTCTGATTCTTTTTCTGATTCTGATTCTTGATTTGATTCTGATTCCGGTTCTGGTTCCTGTTCTGATTCTGGTCATGATTCTGGTTCTGATTCTGACTCTTGATCTGATTTTGATTTTGATTCTGGTTCTGGTTCTGATTCTGATTCTTGTTCTTATTTTGATTCCAGTTCTGGTTCCAGTTCTGATTCTGGTCATGAGTCTGGATCTGGTTCTGATTCTGATTCTGGTTCTTGTTCTGTTGCTGGTTGTGGTTCTTGTTCTGATTCTGATTCTGGTTCTGTTTCTAATTCTGGTTCTGATTCTGGTTGTGGTTCTGATTCTTATTCTGGTTCTCCTTCTCGTTCTGGTTCTTGTTCTGGTTCTGTTTCATGTTCTGTTTTTGTTTCTGGTTCTTATTCTGATTCTGGTTCTGGTTCTGATTCTGATTCTGATTCAGGTTCTGATTCTTGCTCTGATTCTGGTTCTGGTTCTGATTCTGATTCTGATTCTAGTTCTGTTTCTGGTTCAAGTTCTGATTCTGATACTGATTCTTGTTCTGATTCTGATTCTGGTTCTGGTTCTGATTCTTTTTCTGATTCTGATTCTTGTCTTTACTCTGATTCCAGTTCTGGTTCCTGTTCTGATTGTGGTCATGATTCTGGTTCTGATTCTGATTCTTGTTCTTATTTTGATTCCAGTTCTGGTTCTGATTCTGATTCTGGTTCTTGTTCTGTTGCTGGTTGTTGTTCTCGTTCTCATTCTGATTCTGGTTCTGTTTCAAATCTGGTTCTGATTCTGGTTATGGTTCAGATTCTTATTCTGGTTCTCCTTCTCGTTCTGGTTCTTGTTCTGGTTCTGTTTCATGTTCTGATTTTGTTTATGGTTCTTATTCTGATTCTGGTTCTGGTTCTGATTCTGATTCTGATTCTGATTCTGGTTCTGATTCTTGCTCTGATTCTGGTTCTGGTTCTGGTTCCAGGTCTGATTCTGGTTATGTTTCTAATCCTGATTCTGCTTCTGGTTCTGGTTCCAGTTCTGATTCTGATACTGATTCTTGTTCTGATTCTGATTCTGGTTCTGGTTCTGATTCTGTTTATGATTCTGGTTCTGGTTCTGGTTCCAGGCATGATTCTGTTTCTGGTTCTGATCCTGATCCTGGTTCTGGTTTTTGTTCTGGTTTTGGTTCTGATTCTGTTTCTGATTCTTATTCTTGTTTTGAATCTGATTCCGGTTCTGTTTCCTGTTCTGATCTGGTCATGATTCTGGTTCTAATTCTGATTGTGGTTTCTTATTCTGGTTCTGTTTCTTATTCTGGTTCTGTTTCTTATTCTGGTTCAGGTTCTGGCTCTGATTTTGATTCTGATTCTGTTTATGATTCTGATTGTTGTTTTGATTCTGATTCTGGTTCTGCTTCTGATTCTTGTGTTGAGTCTGATTCCGGTTCTCGTTCCTGTTCTGATCTGGTCATGATTCTGGTTCTCATTATGATTGTGGTTTCTTATTCTGGTTATATTTCTGATTCTGATTCCGATTCTGATACTGATTCTTGTTCTTATTTTGATTCCAGTTCTCGTTCCTGTTCTGATTCTGGTCATTAGTCTGGATCTGGTTCTGATTCTGATTCTGGTTCTGATTCTAATTCTGATTCTCCTTCTCGTTCTGGTTCGTGTTCTGGTTCTGTTTCATGTTCTGATTTTGTTTCTGGTTCTTATTCTGGTTCTGGTTCTTATTCTGATTCTGGTCATGATTCTGCTTCTGATTCTGATTCTGTTCCTGGTTCTGGTTCTGATCTGATTCTGGTTCTGATTCTGATTCTGATTCTGGTTCTGATTCTGGCTCTGATTCTGGTTCTGGTTCTGATTCTGATTCTGATTCTGGTTCTGATTCTTGCTCTGATTCTGGTTCTGGTTCTGGTTCCAGGTCTGATTCTGGTTCTGTTTCTAATCCTGATTCTGCTTCTGGTTCTGGTTCCAGTTCTGATTCTGATACTGATTCTTGTTCTGATACTGATTCTGGTTCTGGTTCTGATTCTGTTTATGATTCTGATTCTTGTTTTGATTCAGATTCCAGTTCTGGTTCCTGTTCTGATTCTGGTCATGATTCTGGTTCTGATTATGATTCTGTTTCTGGTTCTGCTTCTCGTTCTGGTTCTGGCTCAGATTCCGATTCTGATTCTGTTTCTGATTCTGATTCTGGTTCTGGTTCTGGTTCTGATTCTGATTTTGGTCATGAGTCTGGATCTGTTTCTGATTCTGATTCTGGCTCCGATTCTGGTTCTGATTCTGATTGTGATTCTGATTTTGATTCTGGTTCTGTTTCTTGTTCTGGTTCTGATTCTGGTTCTGGTTCCTGTTCTGATTCTTCACATGATTCTGTTTCTGATTCTGATTCCGTTCCTGATTCAGGTTCTGATGTGATTCTGGTTCTGGTTCTGATCTGATTCTGTTTCTGATTCTGGCTCTGATTCTGGTTCTGATTCTGATTCCATTCCTGATTCTGGTTCTGATGTGATTCTGGTTCTGGTTCCAGTTCTGATTCTGGTCATGATTCTCATTCTCATTCTAATTGTGGTTTCTTATTCTGGTTATATTTCTGGTTCTGATTCTGATTCTGATACTGATTGTGTTTCTGATTCTGAATCTGGTTCTGGTTCAGATTCTGATTCTGATTCTGATTGTTGTTTTGATTCTGATTCAGGTACCAGGTCTGATTCTGGTTCTGTTTCTAATCCTGATTCTGGTTCTTGTTCTGGTTACAGTTCTGATTCTGATACTGATTCTTGTTCTAATTCTGATTCTGGTTCTGGTACTGATTCTTTTTCTGATTCTGGTTCTTGTTTTGATTCTGATTCCGGTTCTGGTTCCTGTTCTGATTCTGGTCATGATTCTGGTTCTTATTCTGATTCTGATTCTGGTTCAGATTCTGATTCTGATTCTGATTGTTGTTTTGATTCTGATTCTGGTTCTGGTTCTGGTTCCAGATCTGATTCTGGTTCTGTTTCTAATCCTGATTCTGCTTCTGGTTCTGGTTCCAGTTCTGATTCTGATACTGATTCTTGTTCTGATTCTGATTCTGATTCTGGTTCTGGTTCTGATTCTGTTTATGATTCTGATTCTTGTTTTGATTCAGATTTCAGTTCTGGTTCCTGTTCTGATTCTGGTCATGATTCTGGTTCTGATTATGATTCTGTTTCTGGTTCTGCTTCTCGTTCTGGTTCTGGCTCAGATTCTGATTCTGATTCTGATTCTGTTTCTGATTCTGATTCTGGTTCTGGTTCTGATTCTGATTTTGGTCATGAGTCTGGATCTGTTTCTGATTCTGATTCTGGCTCCTATTCTGGTTCTGTTTCTTGTTCTGGTTCTGGTTCTGATCCGATTCTGGTTCTGATTCTGGCTCTGATTCTGGTTCTGGTTCTGATTCTAATTCTGATTCTGGTTCTGTTTCTGGTTCTGGTTCTGATTCTGATCCTAATTCTGGTTCTGGTTCTGGTTCCAGACATGATTCTGTTTCTGGTTCTGATCCTGATCCTGGTTCTGGTTTTTGTTCTGGTTTTGGTTCTGATTCTGTTTCTGATTCTGATTCTTGTTTTGAATCTGATTCCGGTTCTGGTTCCTGTTCTGATCTGGTCATGATTCTGGTTTTGATTCTGATTGTGGTTTCTTATTCTGGTTCTGTTTCTTCTTCTGGTTCTGGTTCTGCCTCTGATTTTGATTCTGATTCTGTTTATGATTCTGATTGTTGTTTTGATTCTGATTCTGGTTCTGGTTCCAGTTCTGATTCTGATACTGATTCTTTTTCTGATTCTGAATCTGGTTCTGGTTCAGATTCTGATTCTGATTCCGATTGTTGTTTTGATTCTGATTCTGGTTCTGGTTCTTATTCAGATTCACATTCTGATTCCGATTCTGGTTCTGGTTCTGGTTCTGGTTCCAGGACTGATTCTGGTTCTGTTTTTAATCCTGATTCTGGTTCTTTTTCTGGTTCCAGTTCTGATTCTGATACTGATTTTTGTTCTGATTCTGATTCTGGTTCTGGTTCTGATTCTTTTTCTGATTCTGATTCTTGATTTGATTCTGATTCCGGTTCTGGTTCCTGTTCTGATTCTGGTCATGATTCTGGTTCTGATTCTGACTCTTGATCTGATTTTGATTTTGATTCTGGTTCTGGTTCTGATTCTGATTCTTGTTCTTATTTTGATTCCAGTTCTGGTTCCAATTCTGATTCTGGTCATGAGTCTGGATCTGGTTCTGATTCTGATTCTGGTTCTTGTTCTGTTGCTGGTTGTGGTTCTTGTTCTGATTCTGATTCTGGTTCTGTTTCTAATTCTGGTTCTGATTCTGGTTGTGGTTCTGATTCTTATTCTGGTTCTCCTTCTCGTTCTGGTTCTTGTTCTGGTTCTGTTTCATGTTCTGTTTTTGTTTCTGGTTCTTATTCTGATTCTGGTTCTGGTTCTGATTCTGATTCTGATTCAGGTTCTGATTCTTGCTCTGATTCTGGTTCTGGTTCTGATTCTGATTCTGATTCTAGTTCTGTTTCTGGTTCCAGTTCTGATTCTGATACTGATTCTTGTTCTGATTCTGATTCTGGTTCTGGTTCTGATTCTTTTTCTGATTCTGATTCTTGTCTTTACTCTGATTCCAGTTCTGGTTCCTGTTCTGATTGTGGTCATGATTCTGGTTCTGATTCTGATTCTTGTTCTGATTTTGATTTTGATTCTGGTTCTGGTTCTGATTCTGATTCTGATTCTTGTTCTTATTTTGATTCCAGTTCTGGTTCCTGTTCTGATTCTGGTCATGAGTCTGGATCTGGTTCTGATTCTGATTCTGGTTCTGATTCTCATTCTCCTTCTCGATCTGGTTCGTGTTCTGGTTCTGTTTCATGTTCTGATTTTGTCTCTGGTTCTTATTCTGGTTCTGGTTCTTATTCTGATTCTGGTCATGATTCTGCTTCTGATTCTGATTCTGTTCCTGGTACTGGTTCTGATTATGATTCTGTTTCTGGTTCTGCTTCTCGTTCTGGTTCTGGCTCAGATTCCGATTCTGATTCTGTTTCTGATTCTGATTCTGGTTCTGGTTCTGGTTCTGATTCTGATTTTGGTCATGAGTCTGGATCTGTTTCTGATTCTGATTCTGGCTCCGATTCTGGTTCTGATTCTGATTGTGATTCTGATTTTGATTCTGGTTCTGTTTCTTGTTCTGGTTCTGATTCTGGTTCTGGTTCCTGTTCTGATTCTTCACATGATTCTGTTTCTGATTCTGATTCCGTTCCTGATTCAGGTTCTGATGTGATTCTGGTTCTGGTTCTGATCTGATTCTGTTTCTGATTCTGGCTCTGATTCTGGTTCTGATTCTGATTCCATTCCTGATTCTGGTTCTGATGTGATTCTGGTTCTGGTTCCAGTTCTGATTCTGGACATGATTCTCATTCTCATTCTGATTGTGGTTTCTTATTCTGGTTATATTTCTGGTTCTGATTCTGATTCTGATACTGATTGTGTTTCTGATTCTGAATCTGGTTCTGGTTCAGATTCTGATTCTGATTCTGATTGTTGTTTTGATTCTGATTCAGGTACCAGGTCTGATTCTGGTTCTGTTTCTAATCCTGATTCTGGTTCTTGTTCTGGTTACAGTTCTGATTCTGATACTGATTCTTGTTCTAATTCTGATTCTGGTTCTGGTACTGATTCTTTTTCTGATTCTGGTTCTTGTTTTGATTCTGATTCCGGTTCTGGTTCCTGTTCTGATTCTGGTCATGATTCTGGTTCTTATTCTGATTCTGATTCTGGTTCAGATTCTGATTCTGATTCTGATTGTTGTTTTGATTCTGATTCTGGTTCTGGTTCTGGTTCCAGATCTGATTCTGGTTCTGTTTCTAATCCTGATTCTGCTTCTGGTTCTGGTTCCAGTTCTGATTCTGATACTGATTCTTGTTCTGATTCTGATTCTGATTCTGGTTCTGGTTCTGATTCTGTTTATGATTCTGATTCTTGTTTTGATTCAGATTTCAGTTCTGGTTCCTGTTCTGATTCTGGTCATGATTCTGGTTCTGATTATGATTCTGTTTCTGGTTCTGCTTCTCGTTCTGGTTCTGGCTCAGATTCTGATTCTGATTCTGATTCTGTTTCTGATTCTGATTCTGGTTCTGGTTCTGATTCTGATTTTGGTCATGAGTCTGGATCTGTTTCTGATTCTGATTCTGGCTCCTATTCTGGTTCTGTTTCTTGTTCTGGTTCTGGTTCTGATCCGATTCTGGTTCTGATTCTGGCTCTGATTCTGGTTCTGGTTCTGATTCTAATTCTGATTCTGGTTCTGTTTCTGGTTCTGGTTCTGATTCTGATCCTAATTCTGGTTCTGGTTCTGGTTCCAGACATGATTCTGTTTCTGGTTCTGATCCTGATCCTGGTTCTGGTTTTTGTTCTGGTTTTGGTTCTGATTCTGTTTCTGATTCTGATTCTTGTTTTGAATCTGATTCCGGTTCTGGTTCCTGTTCTGATCTGGTCATGATTCTGGTTTTGATTCTGATTGTGGTTTCTTATTCTGGTTCTGTTTCTTCTTCTGGTTCTGGTTCTGCCTCTGATTTTGATTCTGATTCTGTTTATGATTCTGATTGTTGTTTTGATTCTGATTCTGGTTCTGGTTCCAGTTCTGATTCTGATACTGATTCTTTTTCTGATTCTGAATCTGGTTCTGGTTCAGATTCTGATTCTGATTCCGATTGTTGTTTTGATTCTGATTCTGGTTCTGGTTCTTATTCAGATTCACATTCTGATTCCGATTCTGGTTCTGGTTCTGGTTCTGGTTCCAGGACTGATTCTGGTTCTGTTTCTAATCCTGATTCTGGTTCTTTTTCTGGTTCCAGTTCTGATTCTGATACTAATTTTTGTTCTGATTCTGATTCTGGTTCTGGTTCTGATTCTTTTTCTGATTCTGATTCTTGATTTGATTCTGATTCCGGTTCTGGTTCCTGTTCTGATTCTGGTCATGATTCTGGTTCTGATTCTGACTCTTGATCTGATTTTGATTTTGATTCTGGTTCTGGTTCTGATTCTGATTCTTGTTCTTATTTTGATTCCAGTTCTGGTTCCAATTCTGATTCTGGTCATGAGTCTGGATCTGGTTCTGATTCTGATTCTGGTTCTTGTTCTGTTGCTGGTTGTGGTTCTTGTTCTGATTCTGATTCTGGTTCTGTTTCTAATTCTGGTTCTGATTCTGGTTGTGGTTCTGATTCTTATTCTGGTTCTCCTTCTCGTTCTTGTTCTTGTTCTGGTTCTGTTTCATGTTCTGTTTTTGTTTCTGGTTCTTATTCTGATTCTGGTTCTGGTTCTGATTCTGATTCTGATTCAGGTTCTGATTCTTGCTCTGATTCTGGTTCTGGTTCTGATTCTGATTCTGATTCTAGTTCTGTTTCTGGTTCCAGTTCTGATTCTGATACTGATTCTTGTTCTGATTCTGATTCTGGTTCTGGTTCTGATTCTTTTTCTGATTCTGATTCTTGTCTTTACTCTGATTCCAGTTCTGGTTCCTGTTCTGATTGTGGTCATGATTCTGGTTCTGATTCTGATTCTTGTTCTGATTTTGATTTTGATTCTGGTTCTGGTTCTGATTCTGATTCTGATTCTTGTTCTTATTTTGATTCCAGTTCTGGTTCCTGTTCTGATTCTGGTCATGAGTCTGGATCTGGTTCTGATTCTGATTCTGGTTCTGATTCTGATTCTGATTCTCCTTCTCGATCTGGTTCGTGTTCTGGTTCTGTTTCATGTTCTGATTTTGTCTCTGGTTCTTATTCTGGTTCTGGTTCTTATTCTGATTCTGGTCATGATTCTGCTTCTGATTCTGATTCTGTTCCTGGTACTGGTTCTGATTATGTTTCTGTTTCTGGTTCTGCTTCTCGTTCTGGTTCTGGCTCAGATTCCGATTCTGATTCTGTTTCTGATTCTGATTCTGGTTCTGGTTCTGGTTCTGATTCTGATTTTGGTCATGAGTCTGGATCTGTTTCTGATTCTGATTCTGGCTCCGATTCTGGTTCTGATTCTGATTGTGATTCTGATTTTGATTCTGGTTCTGTTTCTTGTTCTGGTTCTGATTCTGGTTCTGGTTCCTGTTCTGATTCTTCACATGATTCTGTTTCTGATTCTGATTCCGTTCCTGATTAAGGTTCTGATGTGATTCTGGTTCTGGTTCTGATCTGATTTTGGTTCTGATTCTGGCTCTGAATCTGGTTCTGATTCTGATTCCATTCCTGATTCTGGTTCTGATGTGATTCTGGTTCTGGTTCCAGTTCTGATTCTGGTCATGATTCTCATTCTCATTCTGATTGTGGTTTCTTATTCTGGTTATATTTCTGGTTCTGATTCCGATTCTGATACTGATTGTGTTTCTGATTCTGATTCTGGTTCTGGTTCAGATTCAGATTCTGATTCTGATTGTTGTTTTGATTCTGATTCAGGTTCCAGGACTGATTCTGGTTCTGTTTCTAATCCTGATTCTGCTTCTCGTTCTGGTTCTGGCTCAGATTCCGATTCTTATTCTGTTTCTGATTCTGATTCTGGTTCTGGTTCTGATTCTGATTTTAGTCATGAGTCTGGATCTGTTTCTGATTCTGATTCTGGCTCCTATTCTGGTTCTGTTTCTTGTTCTGGTTCTGGTTCTGATCTGATTCTGGTTCTGATTCTGGCTCTGATTCTGGTTCTGGTTCTGATTCTGATTCTGATTCTGGTTCTGGTTCTGGTTCCAGATCTGATTCTGGTTCTGTTTCTAATCCTGATTCTGCTTCTGGTTCTGGTTCCAGTTCTGATTCTGATACTGATTCTTGTTCTGATTCTGATTCTGATTCTGATTCTGGTTCTGGTTCTGATTCTGTTTATGATTCTGATTCTTGTTTTGATTCAGATTTCAGTTCTGGTTCCTGTTCTGATTCTGGTCATGATTCTGGTTATGATTATGATACTGTTTCTGGTTCTGCTTCTCGTTCTGGTTCTGCCTCAGATTCTGATTCTGATTCTGATTCTGTTTCTGATTCTGATTCTGGTTCTGGTTCTGATTCTGATTTTGGTCATGAGTCTGGATCTGTTTCTGATTCTGATTCTGGCTCCGATTCTGGTTCTGTTTCTTGTTCTGGTTCTGGTTTTGATCTGATTCTGGTTCTGATTCTAGCTCTGATTCTGGTTCTGGTTCTGATTCTGATTCTGATTCTGGTTCTGTTTCTGGTTCTGGTTCTGATTCTGATCCTAATTCTGGTTCTGGTTCTGGTTCCAGACATGATTCTGTTTCTGGTTCTGATCCTGATCCTGGTTCTGGTTTTTGTTCTGGTTTTGGTTCTGATTCTGTTTCTGATTCTGATTCTTGTTTTGAATCTGATTCCGGTTCTGGTTCCTGTTCTGATCTGGTCATGATTCTGGTTTTGATTCTGATTGTGGTTTCTTATTCTGGTTCTCTTTCTTCTTCTGGTTCTGGTTCTGCCTCTGATTTTGATTCTGATTCTGTTTATGATTCTGATTGTTGTTTTGATTCTGATTCTGGTTCTGGTTCTGATTCTTGTGTTGAGTCTGATTCCGGTTCTGGTTCCTGTTCTGATCTGGTCATGATTCTGGTTCTCATTCTGATTGTGGTTTCTTATTCTGGTTATATTTCTGATTCTGATTCCGATTCTGATACTGATTGTGTTTCTGATTCTGAATCTGGTTCTGGTTCAGATTCTGATTCTGATTCTGATTGTTGTTTTGATTCTGATTCTGGTTCTGGTTCCTGTTCTGATTCTGGTCATGATGCTGCTTGTGCTTCTGATTCTGGTTCTGGTTCTGATCTGATTCTTGTTCTGGTTCTGATTCTGATTCTGGTTCTGATTCTGGTTCTGGTTCTGATTCAGATTCACATTCTGATTCTGATTCTGGTTCTGGTTCTGGTTCTGGTTCCAGGACTGATTCTGGTTCTGTTTCTAATCCTGATTCTGGTTCTTGTTCTGGTTCCAGTTCTGATTCTGATACTGATTTTTGTTCTGATTCTGATTCTGGTTCTGGTTCTGATTCTTTTTCTGATTCTGATTCTTGATTTGATTCTCATTCTGGTTCTGGTTCCTGTTCAGATTCTGGTCATGATTCTGGTTCTGATTCTGATTCTTGATCTGATTTTGATTTTGATTCTGGTTCTGATGCTGATTCTGATTCTTTTTCTTATTTTGATTCCAGTTCTGGTTCCTGTTCTGATTCTGGTCATGAGTCTGGATCTGGTTCTGATTCTGATTCTGGTTCTTGTTCTGTTGCTGGTTGTGGTTCTTGTTCTGATTCTGATTCTGGTTCTGTTTCTAATTCTGGTTCTGATTCTGGTTGTGGTTCTGATTCTTATTCTGGTTCTCCTTCTCGTTCTGGTTCTTGCTCTGGTTCTGTTTCATGTTCTGATTTTTTTTCTGGTTCTTATTCTGATTCAGGTTCTGGTTCTGATTCTGATTCTGATTCTGATTGTTGTTTTGATTCTGATTCTGGTTCTGTTTCTGGTTCCAGGTCTGATTCTGGTTCTGTTTCTAATCCTGATTCTGCTTCTGGTTCCGGTTCCAGTTCTGATTCTGATACTGATTCTTGTTCTGCTTCTTATTCTGGTTCTGGTTCTGATTCTTTTTCTGATTCTGATTCTTGTGTTTACTCTGATTCCAGTTCTGGTTCCTGTTCTGATTGTGGTCATGATTCTGGTTCTGATTCTGATTCTTGTTCTGATTTTGATTTTGATTCTGGTTCTTGTTTTGATTCTGATTCTGATTCTTGTTCTTATTTTGATTCCAGTTCTGGTTCCTGTTCTGATTCTGGTCATGAGTCTGGATCTGGTTCTGATTCTGATTCTGGTTCTGATTCTGATTCTGATTCTCCTTCTCGATCTGGTTCGTGTTCTGGTTCTGTTTCATGTTCTGATTTTGTTTCTGGTTCTTATTCTGGTTCTGGTTCTTATTCTGATTCTGGTCATGATTCTGCTTCTGATTCTGATTCTGTTCCTGGTTCTGGTTCTGATCTGATTCTGGTTCTGAATCTGATTCTGATTCTGGTTCTGATTCTGATTCTGGTTCTGATTCTTGCTCTGATTCTAGTTCTGGTTCTGGTTCTGATTCTTGTGTTGAGTCTGATTCCAGTTCTGGTTCCTGTTCTGATCTTGTCATGATTCTGGTTCTGATTCTGATTCCGTTCCTGATTCTGGTTCTGATGTGATTCTGGTTCTGGTTCTGGTTCTGATTTGATTCTGGTTCTGATTCTGGCTCTGATTCTGGTTCTTATTCTGATTCCATTCCTCATTCTGGTTCTGATGTGATTCTGGTTCTGGTTCCAGTTCTGATTCTGGTCATGTTTCTCATTCTCATTCTGATTGTGGTTTCTTATTCTGGTTATATTTCTGGTTCTGATTCCGATTCTGATACTGATTGTGTTTCTGATTCTGATTCTGGTTCTGGTTCAGATTCTGATTCTGATTCTGATTGTTGTTTTGATTCTGATTCTGGTTCTGGTTCCTGTTCTGATTCTGGTCATGATTCTGCTTCTGATTCTGATTCTGTTCCTGGTTCTGGTTCTGGTTCTGGTTCTGATCTGATTCTGGTTCTGGTTCTGATTCTGATTCTGGTTCTGGTTCTTATTCTGGCTCTGATTCTGGTCTGGTTCTGATTCAGATTCAGATTCTGATTCTTATTCAGGTTCTGGTTCTTGTTCTGGTTCCAGTTCTGATTCTGATACTGATTCTTGTTCTGATTCTGATTCTGGTTCTGGTTCTGATTCTTTTTCTGATTCTGATACTTGTTTTGAATCTGATTCTGGTTCTGGTTCCTGTTCTGATTCTGGTCGTGAACTGTTTCTGATTCTGATTCTTGATCTGATTTTGATTTTGATACTGGTTCTGGTTCTGATTCTGATTCTTGTTCTTATTTTGATTCCAGTTCAGGTTCTTGTTCTGATTCTGGTCATGAGTCTGGATCTGGATCTGGTTCTGATTCTGATTCTGGTTCTTGTTCTATTGCTGGTTGTGGTTCTTGTTCCGATTCTGATTCTGTTTCTGATTCTTATTCTGATTCAGGTGCTGATTCTTGCTCTGATTCTGGATCTGGTTCTGATTCTGATTCTGATTCTGGTTCTGGTTCTGGTTCCAAGTCTGATTCTGGTTCTGTTTCTAATCCTGATTCTGCTTCTGGTTCTGGTTCCAGTTCTGATTCTGATACTGATTCTTGTTCTGATTCTCATTTTTTGTTCTGGTTCTGATTCTGTTTATGATTCTGATTCTTGTTTTGATTCAGATTCCAGTTCTGGTTCCTGTTCTGATTCTGGTCATGATTCTGGTTCTGATTATGATTCTGTTTCTGGTTCTGCTTCTCGTTCTGGTTCTGGCTCAGATTCCGATATTGATTCTGTTTCTAATTCTGATTCTGGTTCTGGTTCTGATTCTGATTTTGGTCATGAGTCTGGATCTGTTTCTGATTCTGATTCTGGCTCCGATTCTGGTTCTGATTCTGTTTGTGATTCTGATTTTGATTCTGGTTCTGTTTCTTGTTCTGGTTCTGATTCTGGTTCTGGTTCCTGTTCTGATTCTTGTCATGATTCTGGTTCTGATTCTGATACCGTTCCTGATTCTGGTTCTGATGTGATTTTGGTTCTGGTTCTGATTCTGGTTCTGGTTCTGATTCTTTTTCTGATTCTGAATCTTGTTTTGATTCTGATTCCGGTTCTGGTTCCTGTTCTGATTCTGGTCATGAGTCTGGATCTGGTTCTGATTCTGATTCTGGTTCTGAATCTGATTCTGATTCTCCTTCTCGATCTGGTTCGTGTTCTGGTTCTGTTTCATGTTCTGATTTTGTCTCTGGTTCTTATTCTGGTTCTGGTTCTTATTCTGATTCTGGTCATGATTCTGCTTCTGATTCTGATTCTGTTCCTGGTACTGGTTCTGATTATGATTCTGTTTCTGGTTCTGCTTCTCGTTCTGGTTCTGGCTCAGATTCCGATTCTGATTCTGTTTCTGATTCTGATTCTGGTTCTGGTTCTGGTTCTGATTCTGATTTTGGTCATGAGTCTGGATCTGTTTCTGATTCTGATTCTGGCTCCGATTCTGGTTCTGATTCTGATTGTGATTCTGATTTTGATTCTGGTTCTGTTTCTTGTTCTGGTTCTGATTCTGGTTCTGGTTCCTGTTCTGATTCTTCACATGATTCTGTTTCTGATTCTGATTCCGTTCCTGATTCTGGTTCTGATGTGATTCTGGTTCTGGTTCCAGTTCTAATTCTGGTCATGATTCTCATTCTCATTCTGATTGTGGTTTCTTATTCTGGTTATATTTCTGGTTCTGATTCCGATTCTGATACTGATTGTGTTTCTGATTCTGATTCTGGTTCTGGTTCAGATTTGATTCTGATTCTGATTGTTGTTTTGATTCTGATTCAGGTTCCAGGACTGATTCTGGTTCTGTTTCTAATCCTGATTCTGCTTCTCGTTCTGGTTCTGGCTCAGATTCCGATTCTGATTCTGATTTTAGTCATGAGTCTGGATCTGTTTCTGATTCTGATTCTGGCTCCTATTCTGGTTCTGTTTCTTGTTCTGGTTCTGGTTCTGATCTGATTCTGGTTCTGATTCTGGCTCTGATTCTGGTTCTGGTTCTGATTCTGATTCTGATTCTGGTTCTGGTTCTGGTTCCAGATCTGATTCTGGTTCTGTTTCTAATCCTGATTCTGCTTCTGGTTCTGGTTCCAGTTCTGATTCTGATACTGATTCTTGTTCTGATTCTGATTCTGATTCTGATTCTGGTTCTGGTTCTGATTCTGTTTATGATTCTGATTCTTGTTTTGATTCAGATTTCAGTTCTGGTTCCTGTTCTGATTCTGGTCATGATTCTGGTTATGATTATGATACTGTTTCTGGTTCTGCTTCTCGTTCTGGTTCTGCCTCAGATTCTGATTCTGATTCTGTTTCTGATTCTGATTCTGGTTCTGGTTCTGATTCTGATTTTGGTCATGAGTCTGGATCTGTTTCTGATTCTGATTCTGGCTCCGATTCTGGTTCTGTTTCTTGTTCTGGTTCTGGTTTTGATCTGATTCTGGTTCTGATTCTAGCTCTGATTCTGGTTCTGGTTCTGATTCTGATTCTGATTCTGGTTCGGTTTCTGGTTCTGGTTCTGATTCTGATCCTAATTCTGGTTCTGGTTCTGGTTCCAGACATGATTCTGTTTCTGGTTCTGATCCTGATCCTGGTTCTGGTTTTTGTTCTGGTTTTGGTTCTGATTCTGTTTCTGATTCTGATTCTTGTTTTGAATCTGATTCCGGTTCTGGTTCCTGTTCTGATCTGGTCATGATTCTGGTTTTGATTCTGATTGTGGTTTCTTATTCTGGTTCTGTTTCTTCTTCTGGTTCTGGTTCTGCCTCTGATTTTGATTCTGATTCTGTTTATGATTCTGATTGTTGTTTTGATTCTGATTCTGGTTCTGGTTCTCATTCTTGTGTTGAGTCTGATTCCGGTTCTGGTTCCTGTTCTGATCTGGTCATGATTCTGGTTCTCATTCTGATTGTGGTTTCTTATTCTGGTTATATTTCTGATTCTGATTCCGATTCTGATACTGATTGTGTTTCTGATTCTGAATCTGGTTCTGGTTCAGATTCTGATTCTGATTCTGATTGTTGTTTTGATTCTGATTCTGGTTCTGGTTCCTGTTCTGATTCTGGTCATGATGCTGCTTCTGCTTCTGATTCTGTTCCTGGTTCTGGTTCTGGTTCTGGTTCTGATCTGATTCTTGTTCTGGTTCTGATTCTGATTCTGGTTCTGATTCTGGTTCTGGTTCTGATTCAGATTCACATTCTGATTCTGATTCTGGTTCTGGTTCTGGTTCTGGTTCCACGACTGATTCTGGTTCTGTTTCTAATCCTGATTCTGGTTCTTGTTCTGGTTCCAGTTCTGATTCTGATACTGATTTTTGTTCTGATTCTGATTCTGGTTTTGGTTCTGATTCTTTTTCTGATTCTGATTCTTGATTTGATTCTCATTCTGGTTCTGGTTCCTGTTCTGATTCTGGACATGATTCTGGTTCTGATTCTGATTCTTGATCTGATTTTGATTTTGATTCTGGTTCTGATTCTGATTCTGATTCTTTTTCTTATTTTGATTCCAGTTCTGGTTCCTGTTCTGATTCTGGTCATGAGTCTGGATCTGGTTCTGATTCTGATTCTGGTTCTTGTTCTGTTGCTGGTTGTGGTTCTTGTTCTGATTCTGATTCTGGTTCTGTTTCTAATTCTGGTTCTGATTCTGGATGTGGTTCTGATTCTTATTCTGGTTCTCCTTCTCGTTCTGGTTCTTGCTCTGGTTCTGTTTCATGTTCTGATTTTGTTTCTGGTTCTTATTCTGATTCTGGTTCTGGTTCTGATTCTGATTCTGATTCTGGTTCTGATTCTTGCTCTGATTCTGGTTCTGGTTCTGATTCTGATTCTGATTCTGGTTCTGTTTCTGGTTCCAGGTCTGATTCTGGTTCTGTGTCTAATCCTGATTCTGCTTCTGGTTCTGGTTCCAGTTCTGATTCTGATACTGATTCTTGTTCTGATTCTGATTCTGGTTCTGGTTCTGATTCTTTTTCTGATTCTGATTCTTGTGTTTACTCTGATTCCAGTTCTGGTTCCTGTTCTGATTGTGGTCATGATTCTGGTTCTGATTCTGATTCTTGTTCTGATTTTGATTTTGATTCTGGTTCTTGTTTTGATTCTGATTCTGATTCTTGTTCTTATTTTGATTCCAGTTCTGGTTCCTGTTCTGATTCTGGTCATGAGTCTGGATCTGGTTCTGATTCTGATTCTGGTTCTGATTCTGATTCTGATTCTCCTTCTCGATCTGGTTCGTGTTCTGGTTCTGTTTCATGTTCTGATTTTGTTTCTGGTTCTTATTCTGGTTCTGGTTCTTATTCTGATTCTGGTCATGATTCTGCTTCTGATTCTGATTCTGTTCCTGGTTCTGGTTCTGATCTGATTCTGGTTCTGAATCTGATTCTGATTCTGGTTCTGATTCTGATTCTGATTCTGATTCTGGTTCTGATTCTTGCTCTGATTCTAGTTCTGGTTCTGGTTCTGATTCTTGTGTTGAGTCTGATTCCAGTTCTGGTTCCTGTTCTGATCTTGTCATGATTCTGGTTCTGATTCTGATTCCGTTCCTGATTCTGGTTCTGATGTGATTCTGGTTCTGGTTCTGGTTCTGATTTGATTCTGGTTCTGATTCTGGCTCTGATTCTGGTTCTTATTCTGATTCCGTTCCTCATTCTGGTTCTGATGTGATTCTGGTTCTGGTTCCAGTTCTGATTCTGGTCATGTTTCTCATTCTCATTCTGATTGTGGTTTCTTATTCTGGTTATATTTCTGGTTCTGATTCCGATTCTGATACTGATTGTGTTTCTGATTCTGATTCTGGTTCTGGTTCAGATTCTGATTCTGATTCTGATTGTTGTTTTGATTCTGATTCTGGTTCTGGTTCCTGTTCTGATTCTGGTCATGATTCTGCTTCTGATTCTGATTCTGTTCCTGGTTCTGGTTCTGGTTCTGGTTCTGATCTGATTCTGGTTCTGGTTCTGATTCTGATTCTGGTTCTGGTTCTTATTCTGGCTCTGATTCTGGTCTGGTTCTGATTCAGATTCAGATTCTGATTCTTATTCAGGTTCTGGTTCTTGTTCTGGTTCCAGTTCTGATTCTGATACTGATTCTTGTTCTGATTCTGATTCTGGTTCTGGTCCCTGTTCTGATTCTGGTCGTGATTCTGGTTCTGATTCTGATTCTTGATCTGATTTTGATTTTGATACTGGTTCTGTTTCTGATTCTGATTCTTGTTCTTATTTTGATTCCAGTTCAGGTTCTTGTTCTGATTCTGGTCATGAGTCTGGATCTGGATCTGGTTCTGATTCTGATTCTGGTTCTTGTTCTATTGCTGGTTGTGGTTCTTGTTCTGATTCTGATTCTGGTTCTGATTCTTATTCTAATTCAGGTTCTGATTCTTGCTCTGATTCTGGATCTGGTTCTGATTCTGATTCTGATTCTGGTTCTGGTTCTGGTTCCAAGTCTGATTCTGGTTCTGTTTCTAATCCTGATTCTGCTTCTGGTTCTGGTTCCAGTTCTGATTCTGATACTGATTCTTGTTCTGATTCTCATTTTTTGTTCTGGTTCTGATTCTGTTTATGATTCTGATTCTTGTTTTGATTCAGATTCCAGTTCTGGTTCCTGTTCTGATTCTGGTCATGATTCTGGTTCTGATTATGATTCTGTTTCTGGTTCTGCTTCTCGTTCTGGTTCTGGCTCAGATTCCGATTTTGATTCTGTTTCTAATTCTGATTCTGGTTCTGGTTCTGATTCTGATTCTGATTCTGATTTTGGTCATGAGTCTGGATCTGTTTCTGATTCTGATTCTGGCTCCGATTCTGGTTCTGATTCTGATTGTGATTCTGATTTTGATTCTGGTTCTGTTTCTTGTTCTGGTTCTGATTCTGGTTCTGGTTCCTGTTCTGATTCTTCACATGATTCTGTTTCTGATTCTGATTCCGTTCCTGATTCTGGTTCTGATGTGATTCTGGTTCTGGTTCTGTTCTGATTCTGGTTCTGATTCTGGCTCTGATTCTGGTTCTGATTCTGATTCCGTTCCTGATTCTGGTTCTGATGTGATTCTGGTTCTGATTCCAGTTCTGATTCTGGTCATGATTCTCATTCGCATTCTGATTGTGGTTTCTTATTCTGGTTATATTTCTGGTTCTGATTCCGGTTCTGGTTCTGATTCTGTTTATGATTCTGATTCTTGTTTTGATTCTGATTCCAGTTCTGGTTCCTGTTCTGATTCTGGTCATGATTCTGGTTCTGATTATGATTCTGTTTCTGGTTCTGCTTCTCGTTCTGGTTCTGGCTCAGATTCCGATTCTGATTCTGTTTCTAATTCTGATTCTGGTTCTGGTTCTGATTCTGATTTTGGTCATGAGTCTGGATCTGTTTCTGATTCTGATTCTGATTCTGGCTCCGATTCTGGTTCTGATTCTGTTTGTGATTCTGATTTTGATTCTGGTTCTGTTTCTTGTTCTGGTTCTGATTCTGGTTCTGGTTCCTGTTCTGATTCTGGTCATGATTCTGGTTCTGATTCTGATTCCGTTCCTGATTCTGGTTCTGATGTGATTCTGGTTCTGGTTCTGATTCTGGTTTTGGTTCTGATTCTTTTTCTGATTCTGATTCTTGTTTTGATTCTGATTCCGGTTCTGGTTCCTGTTCTGATTCTGGTAATGATTCTGGTTCTGATTCTGATTCTTGATCTGATTTTGATTTTGATTCTGGTTCTGGTTCTGATTCTGATTCTTGTTCTTATTTTGATTCCAGTTCTGTTTCTGATTCTGATTCTGGTTCTTGTTCTGTTGCTGGTTGTTGTTCTTGTTCTCATTCTGATTCTGGTTCTGCTTCAAATCTGGTTCTGATTCTGGTTATGGTTCAGATTCTTATTCTGGTTCTCCTTCTCGTTCTGGTTCTTGTTCTGGTTCTGTTTCATGTTCTGATTTTGTTCATGGTTCTTATTCTGATTCTGGTTCTGGTTCTGATTCTGATTCTGATTCTGGTTCTGATTCTTGCTCTGATTCTGGTTCTGGTTCTGGTTCCAGGTCTGATTCTGGTTATGTTTCTAATCCTGATTCTGCTTCTGGTTCTGGTTCCAGTTCTGATTCTGATACTGATTCTGGTTCTGATTATGATTCTGTTTCTGGTTCTGCTTCTCGTTCTGGTTCTGGCTCAGATTCCGATTTTGATTCTGTTTCTAATTCTGATTCTGGTTCTGGTTCTGATTCTGATTCTGATTCTGATTTTGGTCATGAGTCTGGATCTGTTTCTGATTCTGATTCTGGCTCCGATTCTGGTTCTGATTCTGATTGTGATTCTGATTTTGATTCTGGTTCTGTTTCTTGTTCTGGTTCTGATTCTGGTTCTGGTTCCTGTTCTGATTCTTCACATGATTCTGTTTCTGATTCTGATTCCGTTCCTGATTCTGGTTCTGATGTGATTCTGGTTCTGGTTCTGTTCTGATTCTGGTTCTGATTCTGTCTCTGATTCTGGTTCTGATTCTGATTCCGTTCCTGATTCTGGTTCTGATGTGATTCTGGTTCTGATTCCAGTTCTGATTCTGGTCATGATTCTCATTCGCATTCTGATTGTGGTTTCTTATTCTGGTTATATTTCTGGTTCTGATTCCGGTTCTGGTTCTGATTCTGTTTATGATTCTGATTCTTGTTTTGATTCTGATTCCAGTTCTGGTTCCTGTTCTGATTCTGGTCATGATTCTGGTTCTGATTATGATTCTGTTTCTGGATCTGCTTCTCGTTCTGGTTCTGGCTCAGATTCCGATTCTGATTCTGTTTCTAATTCTGATTCTGGTTCTGGCTCTGATTCTGATTTTGGTCATGAGTCTGGATCTGTTTCTGATTCTGATTCTGATTCTGGCTCCGATTCTGGTTCTGATTCTGTTTGTGATTCTGATTTTGATTCTGGTTCTGTTTCTTGTTCTGGTTCTGATTCTGGTTCTGGTTCCTGTTCTGATTCTGGTCATGATTCTGGTTCTGATTCTGATTCCGTTCCTGATTCTGGTTCTGATGTGATTCTGGTTCTGGTTCTGATTCTGGTTTTGGTTCTGATTCTTTTTCTGATTCTGATTCTTGTTTTGATTCTGATTCCGGTTCTGGTTCCTGTTCTGATTCTGGTAATGATTCTGGTTCTGATTCTGATTCTTGATCTGATTTTGATTTTGATTCTGGTTCTGGTTCTGATTCTGATTCTTGTTCTTATTTTGATTCCAGTTCTGTTTCTGATTCTGATTCTGGTTCTTGTTCTGTTGCTGGTTGTTGTTCTTGTTCTCATTCTGATTCTGGTTCTGTTTCAAATCTGGTTCTGATTCTGGTTATGGTTCAGATTCTTATTCTGGTTCTCCTTCTCGTTCTGGTTCTTGTTCTGGTTCTGTTTCATGTTCTGATTTTGTTTATGGTTCTTATTCTGATTCTGGTTCTGGTTCTGATTCTGATTCTGATTCTGGTTCTGATTCTTGCTCTGATTCTGGTTCTGGTTCTGGTTCCAGGTCTGATTCTGGTTATGTTTCTAATCCTGATTCTGCTCCTGGTTCTGGTTCCAGTTCTGATTCTGATACTGATTCTTGTTCTGATTCTGATTCTGGTTCTGGTTCTGATTCTGTTTATGATTCTGGTTCTGGTTCTGGTTCCAGGCATGATTCTGTTTCTGGTTCTGATCCTGATCCTGGTTCTGGTTTTTGTTCTGGTTTTGGTTCTGATTCTGTTTCTGATTCTTATTCTTGTTTTGAATCTGATTCCGGTTCTGTTTCATGTTCTGATCTGGTCATGATTCTGGTTCTAATTCTGATTGTGGTTTCTTATTCTGGTTCTGTTTCTTATTCTGGTTCTGTTTCTTATTCTGGTTCAGGTTCTGGCTCTGATTTTGATTCTGATTCTGTTTATGATTCTGATTGTTGTTTTGATTCTGATTCTGGTTCTGCTTCTGATTCTTGTGTTGAGTCTGATTCCGGTTCTGGTTCCTGTTCTGATCTGGTCATGATTCTGGTTCTCATTATGATTGTGGTTTCTTATTCTGGTTATATTTCTGATTCTGATTCCGATTCTGATACTGATTGTGTTTCTGATTCTGATTCTGATTGTTGTTTTGATTCTGATTCTGGTTCTGTTTCCTGTTCTGATTCTGGTCATGATGCTGCTTCTGCTTCTGGTTCTGGTTCTGGTTCTGGTTCTGCTCTGATTCTGGATCTGGTTCTGATTCTGGTTCTGGTTCTGATTGTGGTTCTAGTTCTGATTCAGAATCTGATTCTGGTTCTGATTCTGGCTCTGGTTCTGGTTCTGATTCAGATTCAGATTCTGATTCTGATTCTAGTTCTGGTTTGGGTTCTGGTTCCGGGACTGATTCTGGTTCTGTTTCTAATCCTGATTCTGGTTCTTGTTCTGGTTCCAGTTCTGATTCTGATACTGATTCTTGTTCTGATTCTGATTCTGGTTCTGGTTCAGATTCTGATTCTGATTCTGATTCTTGTTTTGAATCTGATTCTGGTTCTGTTTCTTGTTCTGATTCTGATTCTGGTTCTGATTCTTATTCTGGTTCTCCATCTCGTTCTGGTTCTTGTTCTTGTTCTGTTTCATGTTCTGATTTTCTTCCTGGTTCTTATTCTGATTCTGGTTCTGGTTCTGATTCTGATTCTGATTCAGGTCCTGATTCTTGCTCTGATTCTGGATCTGGTTCTGATTCTGATTCTGATTCTGGTTCTGGTTCTGGTTCCAAGTCTGATTCTGGTTCTGTTTCTAATCCTGATTCTGCTTCTGGTTCTGGTTCCAGTTCTGATTCTGATACTGATTCTTGTTCTGATTCTGATTCTGGTTCTGGTTCTGATTCTGTTTATGATTCTGATTCTTGTTTTGATTCTGATTCCAGTTCTGGTTCCTGTTCTGATTCTGGTCATGATTCTGGTTCTGATTATGATTCTGTTTCTGGTTCTGCTTCTCATTCTGGTTCTGGCTCAGATTCTGATTCTGATTCTGGTTCTGATTCTGATTCTTGATCTGATTTTGATTTTGTTTCTGGTTCTTATTCTGGTTCTGGTTCTTATTCTGATTCTGGTCATGATTCCGGTTCTGGTTCCTGTTCTGATTCTGGTAATGATTCTGGTTCTGATTCTGATTCTTGATCTGATTTTGATTTTGATTCTGGTTCTGGTTCTGATTCTGATTCTTGTTCTTATTTTGATTCCAGTTCTGGTTCTGATTCTGATTCTGGTTCTTGTTCTGTTGCTGGTTTTTGTTCTTGTTCTCATTCTGATTCTGGTTCTGTTTCAAATCTGGTTCTGATTCTGGTTATGGTTCAGATTCTTATTCTGGTTCTCCTTCTCGTTCTGGTTCTTGTTCTGGTTCTGTTTCATGTTCTGATTTTGTTTATGGTTCTTATTCTGATTCTGGTTCTGGTTCTGATTCTGATTCTGATTCTGGTTCTGATTCTTGCTCTGATTCTGGTTCTGGTTCTGGTTCCAGGTCTGATTCTGGTTATGTTTCTAATCCTGATTCTGCTTCTGGTTCTGGTTCCAGTTCTGATTCTGATACTGATTCTTGTTCTGATTCTGATTCTGGTTCTGGTTCTGATTCTGTTTATGATTCTGGTTCTGGTTCTGGTTCCAAGCATGATTCTGTTTCTGGTTCTGATCCTGATCCTGGTTCTGGTTTTTGTTCTGGTTTTGGTTCTGATTCTGTTTCTGATTCTTATTCTTGTTTTGAATCTGATTCCGGTTCTGTTTCCTGTTCTGATCTGGTCATGATTCTGGTTCTAATTCTGATTGTGGTTTCTTATTCTGGTTCTGTTTCTTATTCTGGTTCTGTTTCTTATTCTGGTTCAGGTTCTGGCTCTGATTTTGATTCTGATTCTGTTTATGATTCTGATTGTTGTTTTGATTCTGATTCTGGTTCTGCTTCTGATTCTTGTGTTGAGTCTGATTCCGGTTCTGGTTCCTGTTCTGATCTGGTCATGATTCTGGTTCTCATTCTGATTGTGGTTTCTTATTCTGGTTATATTTCTGATTCTGATTCCGATTCTGATACTGATTGTGTTTCTGATTCTGATTCTGATTGTTGTTTTGATTCTGATTCTGGTTCTGTTTCCTGTTCTGATTCTGGTCATGATGCTGCTTCTGCTTCTGGTTCTGGTTCTGGTTCTGGTTCTGATCTGATTCTGGATCTGGTTCTGATTCTGGTTCTGGTTCTGATTCTGGTTCTAGTTCTGATTCAGAATCTGATTCTGGTTCTGATTCTGGCTCTGGTTCTGGTTCTGATTCAGATTCAGATTCTGATTCTGATTCTAGTTCTGGTTTGGGTTCTGGTTCCGGGACTGATTCTGGTTCTGTTTCTAATCCTGATTCTGGTTCTTGTTCTGGTTCCAGTTCTGATTCTGATACTGATTCTTGTTCTGATTCTGATTCTGGTTCTGGTTCAGATTCTGATTCTGATTCTGATTGTTGTTTTGATTCTGATTCTGGTTCTGTTTCTTGTTCTGATTCTGATTCTGGTTCTGATTCTTATTCTGGTTTTCCTTCTCGTTCTGGTTCTTGTTCTTGTTCTGTTTCATGTTCTGATTTTCTTCCTGGTTCTTATTCTGATTCTGGTTCTGGTTCTGATTCTGATTCTGATTCAGGTCCTGATTCTTGCTCTGATTCTGGATCTGGTTCTGATTCTGATTCTGATTCTGGTTCTGGTTCTGGTTCCAAGTCTGATTCTGGTTCTGTTTCTAATCCTGATTCTGCTTCTGGTCATGATTCTGGTTCTGATTATGATTCTGTTTCTGGTTCTGCTTCTCATTCTGGTTCTGGCTCAGATTCTGATTCTGATTCTGGTTCTGATTCTGATTCTTGATCTGATTTTGATTTTGTTTCTGGTTCTTATTCTGGTTCTGGTTCTTATTCTGATTCTGGTCATGATTCTGCTTCTGATTCTGATTCTGTTCCTGGTACTGGTTCTGATTATGATTCTGTTTCTGGTTCTGCTTCTCGTTCTGGTTCTGGCTCAGATTCCGATTCTGATTCTGTTTCTGATTCTGATTCTGGTTCTGGTTCTGGTTCTGATTCTGATTTTGGTCATGAGTCTGGATCTGTTTCTGATTCTGATTCTGGCTCCTATTCTGGTTCTGTTTCTTGTTCTGGTTCTGGTTCTGATCTGATTCTGGTTCTGATTCTGGCTCTGATTCTGGTTCTGGTTCTGATTCTGATTCTGATTCTGGTTCTGGTTCTGGTTCCAGATCTGATTCTGGTTCTGTTTCTAATCCTGATTCTGCTTCTGGTTCTGGTTCCAGTTCTGATTCTGATACTGATTCTTGTTCTGATTCTGATTCTGATTCTGATTCTGGTTCTGGTTCTGATTCTGTTTATGATTCTGATTCTTGTTTTGATTCAGATTTCAGTTCTGGTTCCTGTTCTGATTCTGGTCATGATTCTGGTTATGATTATGATACTGTTTCTGGTTCTGCTTCTCGTTCTGGTTCTGCCTCAGATTCTGATTCTGATTCTGTTTCTGATTCTGATTCTGGTTCTGGTTCTGATTCTGATTTTGGTCATGAGTCTGGATCTGTTTCTGATTCTGATTCTGGCTCCGATTCTGGTTCTGTTTCTTGTTCTGGTTCTGGTTTTGATCTGATTCTGGTTCTGATTCTAGCTCTGATTCTGGTTCTGGTTCTGATTCTGATTCTGATTCTGGTTCGGTTTCTGGTTCTGGTTCTGATTCTGATCCTAATTCTGGTTCTGGTTCTGGTTCCAGACATGATTCTGTTTCTGGTTCTGATCCTGATCCTGGTTCTGGTTTTTGTTCTGGTTTTGGTTCTGATTCTGTTTCTGATTCTGATTCTTGTTTTGAATCTGATTCCGGTTCTGGTTCCTGTTCTGATCTGGTCATGATTCTGGTTTTGATTCTGATTGTGGTTTCTTATTCTGGTTCTGTTTCTTCTTCTGGTTCTGGTTCTGCCTCTGATTTTGATTCTGATTCTGTTTATGATTCTGATTGTTGTTTTGATTCTGATTCTGGTTCTGGTTCTGATTCTTGTGTTGAGTCTGATTCCGGTTCTGGTTCCTGTTCTGATCTGGTCATGATTCTGGTTCTCATTCTGATTGTGGTTTCTTATTCTGGTTATATTTCTGATTCTGATTCCGATTCTGATACTGATTGTGTTTCTGATTCTGAATCTGGTTCTGGTTCAGATTCTGATTCTGATTCTGATTGTTGTTTTGATTCTGATTCTGGTTCTGGTTCCTGTTCTGATTCTGGTCATGATGCTGCTTCTGCTTCTGATTCTGTTCCTGGTTCTGGTTCTGGTTCTGGTTCTGATCTGATTCTTGTTCTGGTTCTGATTCTGATTCTGGTTCTGATTCTGGTTCTGGTTCTGATTCAGATTCACATTCTGATTCTGATTCTGGTTCTGGTTCTGGTTCTGGTTCCACGACTGATTCTGGTTCTGTTTCTAATCCTGATTCTGGTTCTTGTTCTGGTTCCAGTTCTGATTCTGATACTGATTTTTGTTCTGATTCTGATTCTGGTTCTGGTTCTGATTCTTTTTCTGATTGTGATTCTTGATTTGATTCTCATTCTGGTTCTGGTTCCTGTTCTGATTCTGGACATGATTCTGGTTCTGATTCTGATTCTTGATCTGATTTTGATTTTGATTCTGGTTCTGATTCTGATTCTGATTCTTTTTCTTATTTTGATTCCAGTTCTGGTTCCTGTTCTGATTCTGGTCATGAGTCTGGATCTGGTTCTGATTCTGATTCTGGTTCTTGTTCTGTTGCTGGTTGTGGTTCTTGTTCTGATTCTGATTCTGGTTCTGTTTCTAATTCTGGTTCTGATTCTGGTTGTGGTTCTGATTCTTATTCTGGTTCTCCTTCTCGTTCTGGTTCTTGCTCTGGTTCTGTTTCATGTTCTGATTTTGTTTCTGGTTCTTATTCTGATTCTGGTTCTGTTTCTAATTCTGATTCTGATTCTGGTTCTGGTTCTGATTCTGATTCTGATTCTGGTTCTGATTCTTGCTCTGATTCTGGTTCTGGTTCTGATTCTGATTCTGATTCTGGTTCTGTTTCTGGTTCCAGGTCTGATTCTGGTTCTGTGTCTAATCCTGATTCTGCTTCTGATTCTGGTTCCAGTTCTGATTCTGATACTGATTCTTGTTCTGATTCTGATTCTGGTTCTGGTTCTGATTCTTTTTCTGATTCTGATTCTTGTGTTTACTCTGATTCCAGTTCTGGTTCCTGTTCTGATTGTGGTCATGATTCTGGTTCTGATTCTGATTCTTGTTCTGATTTTGATTTTGATTCTGGTTCTTGTTTTGATTCTGATTCTGATTCTTGTTCTTATTTTGATTCCAGTTCTGGTTCCTGTTCTGATTCTGGTCATGAGTCTGGATCTGGTTCTGATTCTGATTCTGGTTCTGATTCTGATTCTGATTCTCCTTCTCGATCTGGTTCGTGTTCTGGTTCTGTTTCATGTTCTGATTTTGTTTCTGGTTCTTATTCTGGTTCTGGTTCTTATTCTGATTCTGGTCATGATTCTGCTTCTGATTCTGATTCTGTTCCTGGTTCTGGTTCTGATCTGATTCTGGTTCTGAATCTGATTCTGATTCTGGTTCTGATTCTGATTCTGATTCTGATTCTGGTTCTGATTCTTGCTCTGATTCTAGTTCTGGTTCTGGTTCTGATTCTTGTGTTGAGTCTGATTCCAGTTCTGGTTCCTGTTCTGATCTTGTCATGATTCTGGTTCTGATTCTGATTCCGTTCCTGATTCTGGTTCTGATGTGATTCTGGTTCTGGTTCTGGTTCTGATTTGATTCTGGTTCTGATTCTGGCTCTGATTCTGGTTCTTATTCTGATTCCGTTCCTCATTCTGGTTCTGATGTGATTCTGGTTCTGGTTCCAGTTCTGATTCTGGTCATGTTTCTCATTCTCATTCTGATTGTGGTTTCTTATTCTGGTTATATTTCTGGTTCTGATTCCGATTCTGATACTGATTGTGTTTCTGATTCTGATTCTGGTTCTGGTTCAGATTCTGATTCTGATTCTGATTGTTGTTTTGATTCTGATTCTGGTTCTGGTTCCTGTTCTGATTCTGGTCATGATTCTGCTTCTGATTCTGATTCTGGTTCTGGTTTGGGTTCTGGTTCCAGGACTGATTCTGGTTCTGTTTCTAATCCTGATTCTGGTTCTTGTTCTGGTTCCAGTTCTGATTCTGATACTGATTCTTGTTCTGATTCTGATTCTGGTTCTGGTCCCTGTTCTGATTCTGGTCGTGATTCTGGTTCTGATTCTGATTCTTGATCTGATTTTGATTTTGATACTGGTTCTGTTTCTGATTCTGATTCTTGTTCTTATTTTGATTCCAGTTCAGGTTCTTGTTCTGATTCTGGTCATGAGTCTGGATCTGGATCTGGTTCTGATTCTGATTCTGGTTCTTGTTCTATTGCTGGTTGTGGTTCTTGTTCTGATTCTGATTCTGGTTCTGATTCTTATTCTGATTCAGGTTCTGATTCTTGCTCTGATTCTGGATCTGGTTCTGATTCTGATTCTGATTCTGGTTCTGGTTCTGGTTCCAAGTCTGATTCTGGTTCTGTTTCTAATCCTGATTCTGCTTCTGGTTCTGGTTCCAGTTCTGATTCTGATACTGATTCTTGTTCTGATTCTCATTTTTTGTTCTGGTTCTGATTCTGTTTATGATTCTGATTCTTGTTTTGATTCAGATTCCAGTTCTGGTTCCTGTTCTGATTCTGGTCATGATTCTGGTTCTGATTATGATTCTGTTTCTGGTTCTGCTTCTCGTTCTGGTTCTGGCTCAGATTCCGATTTTGATTCTGTTTCTAATTCTGATTCTGGTTCTGGTTCTGATTCTGATTCTGATTCTGATTTTGGTCATGAGTCTGGATCTGTTTCTGATTCTGATTCTGGCTCCGATTCTGGTTCTGATTCTGATTGTGATTCTGATTTTGATTCTGGTTCTGTTTCTTGTTCTGGTTCTGATTCTGGTTCTGGTTCCTGTTCTGATTCTTCACATGATTCTGTTTCTGATTCTGATTCCGTTCCTGATTCTGGTTCTGATGTGATTCTGGTTCTGGTTCTGTTCTGATTCTGGTTCTGATTCTGGCTCTGATTCTGGTTCTGATTCTGATTCCGTTCCTGATTCTGGTTCTGATGTGATTCTGGTTCTGATTCCAGTTCTGATTCTGGTCATGATTCTCATTCGCATTCTGATTGTGGTTTCTTATTCTGGTTATATTTCTGGTTCTGATTCCGGTTCTGGTTCTGATTCTGTTTATGATTCTGATTCTTGTTTTGATTCTGATTCCAGTTCTGGTTCCTGTTCTGATTCTGGTCATGATTCTGGTTCTGATTATGATTCTGTTTCTGGTTCTGCTTCTCGTTCTGGTTCTGGCTCAGATTCCGATTCTGATTCTGTTTCTAATTCTGATTCTGGTTCTGGTTCTGATTCTGATTTTGGTCATGAGTCTGGATCTGTTTCTGATTCTGATTCTGATTCTGGCTCCGATTCTGGTTCTGATTCTGTTTGTGATTCTGATTTTGATTCTGGTTCTGTTTCTTGTTCTGGTTCTGATTCTGGTTCTGGTTCCTGTTCTGATTCTGGTCATGATTCTGGTTCTGATTCTGATTCCGTTCCTGATTCTGGTTCTGATGTGATTCTGGTTCTGGTTCTGATTCTGGTTTTGGTTCTGATTCTTTTTCTGATTCTGATTCTTGTTTTGATTCTGATTCCGGTTCTGGTTCCTGTTCTGATTCTGGTAATGATTCTGGTTCTGATTCTGATTCTTGATCTGATTTTGATTTTGATTCTGGTTCTGGTTCTGATTCTGATTCTTGTTCTTATTTTGATTCCAGTTCTGTTTCTGATTCTGATTCTGGTTCTTGTTCTGTTGCTGGTTGTTGTTCTTGTTCTCATTCTGATTCTGGTTCTGCTTCAAATCTGGTTCTGATTCTGGTTATGGTTCAGATTCTTATTCTGGTTCTCCTTCTCGTTCTGGTTCTTGTTCTGGTTCTGTTTCATGTTCTGATTTTGTTTATGGTTCTTATTCTGATTCTGGTTCTGGTTCTGATTCTGATTCTGATTCTGGTTCTGATTCTTGCTCTGATTCTGGTTCTGGTTCTGGTTCCAGGTCTGATTCTGGTTATGTTTCTAATCCTGATTCTGCTTCTGGTTCTGGTTCCAGTTCTGATTCTGATACTGATTCTGGTTCTGATTATGATTCTGTTTCTGGTTCTGCTTCTCGTTCTGGTTCTGGCTCAGATTCCGATTTTGATTCTGTTTCTAATTCTGATTCTGGTTCTGGTTCTGATTCTGATTCTGATTCTGATTTTGGTCATGAGTCTGGATCTGTTTCTGATTCTGATTCTGGCTCCGATTCTGGTTCTGATTCTGATTGTGATTCTGATTTTGATTCTGGTTCTGTTTCTTGTTCTGGTTCTGATTCTGGTTCTGGTTCCTGTTCTGATTCTTCACATGATTCTGTTTCTGATTCTGATTCCGTTCCTGATTCTGGTTCTGATGTGATTCTGGTTCTGGTTCTGTTCTGATTCTGGTTCTGATTCTGTCTCTGATTCTGGTTCTGATTCTGATTCCGTTCCTGATTCTGGTTCTGATGTGATTCTGGTTCTGATTCCAGTTCTGATTCTGGTCATGATTCTCATTCGCATTCTGATTGTGGTTTCTTATTCTGGTTATATTTCTGGTTCTGATTCCGGTTCTGGTTCTGATTCTGTTTATGATTCTGATTCTTGTTTTGATTCTGATTCCAGTTCTGGTTCCTGTTCTGATTCTGGTCATGATTCTGGTTCTGATTATGATTCTGTTTCTGGATCTGCTTCTCGTTCTGGTTCTGGCTCAGATTCCGATTCTGATTCTGTTTCTAATTCTGATTCTGGTTCTGGCTCTGATTCTGATTTTGGTCATGAGTCTGGATCTGTTTCTGATTCTGATTCTGATTCTGGCTCCGATTCTGGTTCTGATTCTGTTTGTGATTCTGATTTTGATTCTGGTTCTGTTTCTTGTTCTGGTTCTGATTCTGGTTCTGGTTCCTGTTCTGATTCTGGTCATGATTCTGGTTCTGATTCTGATTCCGTTCCTGATTCTGGTTCTGATGTGATTCTGGTTCTGGTTCTGATTCTGGTTTTGGTTCTGATTCTTTTTCTGATTCTGATTCTTGTTTTGATTCTGAGTCCGGTTCTGGTTCCTGTTCTGATTCTGGTAATGATTCTGGTTCTGATTCTGATTCTTGATCTGATTTTGATTTTGATTCTGGTTCTGGTTCTGATTCTGATTCTTGTTCTTATTTTGATTCCAGTTCTGTTTCTGATTCTGATTCTGGTTCTTGTTCTGTTGCTGGTTGTTGTTCTTGTTCTCATTCTGATTCTGGTTCTGTTTCAAATCTGGTTCTGATTCTGGTTATGGTTCAGATTCTTATTCTGGTTCTCCTTCTCGTTCTGGTTCTTGTTCTGGTTCTGTTTCATGTTCTGATTTTGTTTATGGTTCTTATTCTGATTCTGGTTCTGGTTCTGATTCTGATTCTGATTCTGGTTCTGATTCTTGCTCTGATTCTGGTTCTGGTTCTGGTTCCAGGTCTGATTCTGGTTATGTTTCTAATCCTGATTCTGCTCCTGGTTCTGGTTCCAGTTCTGATTCTGATACTGATTCTTGTTCTGATTCTGATTCTGGTTCTGGTTCTGATTCTGTTTATGATTCTGGTTCTGGTTCTGGTTCCAGGCATGATTCTGTTTCTGGTTCTGATCCTGATCCTGGTTCTGGTTTTTGTTCTGGTTTTGGTTCTGATTCTGTTTCTGATTCTTATTCTTGTTTTGAATCTGATTCCGGTTCTGTTTCATGTTCTGATCTGGTCATGATTCTGGTTCTAATTCTGATTGTGGTTTCTTATTCTGGTTCTGTTTCTTATTCTGGTTCTGTTTCTTATTCTGGTTCAGGTTCTGGCTCTGATTTTGATTCTGATTCTGTTTATGATTCTGATTGTTGTTTTGATTCTGATTCTGGTTCTGCTTCTGATTCTTGTGTTGAGTCTGATTCCGGTTCTGGTTCCTGTTCTGATCTGGTCATGATTCTGGTTCTCATTATGATTGTGGTTTCTTATTCTGGTTATATTTCTGATTCTGATTCCGATTCTGATACTGATTGTGTTTCTGATTCTGATTCTGATTGTTGTTTTGATTCTGATTCTGGTTCTGTTTCCTGTTCTGATTCTGGTCATGATGCTGCTTCTGCTTCTGGTTCTGGTTCTGGTTCTGGTTCTGCTCTGATTCTGGATCTGGTTCTGATTCTGGTTCTGGTTCTGATTGTGGTTCTAGTTCTGATTCAGAATCTGATTCTGGTTCTGATTCTGGCTCTGGTTCTGGTTCTGATTCAGATTCAGATTCTGATTCTGATTCTAGTTCTGGTTTGGGTTCTGGTTCCGGGACTGATTCTGGTTCTGTTTCTAATCCTGATTCTGGTTCTTGTTCTGGTTCCAGTTCTGATTCTGATACTGATTCTTGTTCTGATTCTGATTCTGGTTCTGGTTCAGATTCTGATTCTGATTCTGATTCTTGTTTTGAATCTGATTCTGGTTCTGTTTCTTGTTCTGATTCTGATTCTGGTTCTGATTCTTATTCTGGTTCTCCTTCTCGTTCTGGTTCTTGTTCTTGTTCTGTTTCATGTTCTGATTTTCTTCCTGGTTCTTATTCTGATTCTGGTTCTGGTTCTGATTCTGATTCTGATTCAGGTCCTGATTCTTGCTCTGATTCTGGATCTGGTTCTGATTCTGATTCTGATTCTGGTTCTGGTTCTGGTTCCAAGTCTGATTCTGGTTCTGTTTCTAATCCTGATTCTGCTTCTGGTTCTGGTTCCAGTTCTGATTCTGATACTGATTCTTGTTCTGATTCTGATTCTGGTTCTGGTTCTGATTCTGTTTATGATTCTGATTCTTGTTTTGATTCTGATTCCAGTTCTGGTTCCTGTTCTGATTCTGGTCATGATTCTGGTTCTGATTATGATTCTGTTTCTGGTTCTGCTTCTCATTCTGGTTCTGGCTCAGATTCTGATTCTGATTCTGGTTCTGATTCTGATTCTGATTCTTGTGTTGAGTCTGATTCCGGTTCTGGTTCCTGTTCTGATCTGGTCATGATTCTGGTTCTCATTATGATTGTGGTTTCTTATTCTGGTTATATTTCTGATTCTGATACTGATTCTTGTTCTGATTCTGATTCTGGTTCTGGTTCTGATTCTGTTTATGATTCTGATTCTTGTTTTGATTCTGATTCCAGTTCTGGTTCCTGTTCTGATTCTGGTCATGATTCTGGTTCTGATTATGATTCTGTTTCTGGTTCTGCTTCTCATTCTGGTTCTGGCTCAGATTCTGATTCTGATTCTGGTTCTGATTCTGATTCTGATTCTTGTGTTGAGTCTGATTCCGTTCCTGATTCTGGTTCTGATGTGATTCTGGTTCTGGTTCTGATTCTGGTTTTGGTTCTGATTCTTTTTCTGATTCTGATTCTTGTTTTGATTCTGATTCCGGTTCTGGTTCCTGTTCTGATTCTGGTAATGATTCTGGTTCTGATTCTGATTCTTGATCTGATTTTGATTTTGATTCTGGTTCTGGTTCTGATTCTGATTCTTGTTCTTATTTTGATTCCAGTTCTGTTTCTGATTCTGATTCTGGTTCTTGTTCTGTTGCTGGTTGTTGTTCTTGTTCTCATTCTGATTCTGGTTCTGTTTCAAATCTGGTTCTGATTCTGGTTATGGTTCAGATTCTTATTCTGGTTCTCCTTCTCGTTCTGGTTCTTGTTCTGGTTCTGTTTCATGTTCTGATTTTGTTTATGGTTCTTATTCTGATTCTGGTTCTGGTTCTGATTCTGATTCTGATTCTGGTTCTGATTCTTGCTCTGATTCTGGTTCTGGTTCTGGTTCCAGGTCTGATTCTGGTTATGTTTCTAATCCTGATTCTGCTCCTGGTTCTGGTTCCAGTTCTGATTCTGATACTGATTCTTGTTCTGATTCTGATTCTGGTTCTGGTTCTGATTCTGTTTATGATTCTGGTTCTGGTTCTGGTTCCAGGCATGATTCTGTTTCTGGTTCTGATCCTGATCCTGGTTCTGGTTTTTGTTCTGGTTTTGGTTCTGATTCTGTTTCTGATTCTTATTCTTGTTTTGAATCTGATTCCGGTTCTGTTTCATGTTCTGATCTGGTCATGATTCTGGTTCTAATTCTGATTGTGGTTTCTTATTCTGGTTCTGTTTCTTATTCTGGTTCTGTTTCTTATTCTGGTTCAGGTTCTGGCTCTGATTTTGATTCTGATTCTGTTTATGATTCTGATTGTTGTTTTGATTCTGATTCTGGTTCTGCTTCTGATTCTTGTGTTGAGTCTGATTCCGGTTCTGGTTCCTGTTCTGATCTGGTCATGATTCTGGTTCTCATTATGATTGTGGTTTCTTATTCTGGTTATATTTCTGATTCTGATTCCGATTCTGATACTGATTGTGTTTCTGATTCTGATTCTGATTGTTGTTTTGATTCTGATTCTGGTTCTGTTTCCTGTTCTGATTCTGGTCATGATGCTGCTTCTGCTTCTGGTTCTGGTTCTGGTTCTGGTTCTGCTCTGATTCTGGATCTGGTTCTGATTCTGGTTCTGGTTCTGATTGTGGTTCTAGTTCTGATTCAGAATCTGATTCTGGTTCTGATTCTGGCTCTGGTTCTGGTTCTGATTCAGATTCAGATTCTGATTCTGATTCTAGTTCTGGTTTGGGTTCTGGTTCCGGGACTGATTCTGGTTCTGTTTCTAATCCTGATTCTGGTTCTTGTTCTGGTTCCAGTTCTGATTCTGATACTGATTCTTGTTCTGATTCTGATTCTGGTTCTGGTTCAGATTCTGATTCTGATTCTGATTCTTGTTTTGAATCTGATTCTGGTTCTGTTTCTTGTTCTGATTCTGATTCTGGTTCTGATTCTTATTCTGGTTCTCCTTCTCGTTCTGGTTCTTGTTCTTGTTCTGTTTCATGTTCTGATTTTCTTCCTGGTTCTTATTCTGATTCTGGTTCTGGTTCTGATTCTGATTCTGATTCAGGTCCTGATTCTTGCTCTGATTCTGGATCTGGTTCTGATTCTGATTCTGATTCTGGTTCTGGTTCTGGTTCCAAGTCTGATTCTGGTTCTGTTTCTAATCCTGATTCTGCTTCTGGTTCTGGTTCCAGTTCTGATTCTGATACTGATTCTTGTTCTGATTCTGATTCTGGTTCTGGTTCTGATTCTGTTTATGATTCTGATTCTTGTTTTGATTCTGATTCCAGTTCTGGTTCCTGTTCTGATTCTGGTCATGATTCTGGTTCTGATTATGATTCTGTTTCTGGTTCTGCTTCTCATTCTGGTTCTGGCTCAGATTCTGATTCTGATTCTGGTTCTGATTCTGATTCTTGATCTGATTTTGATTTTGTTTCTGGTTCTTATTCTGGTTCTGGTTCTTATTCTGATTCTGGTCATGATTCCGGTTCTGGTTCCTGTTCTGATTCTGGTAATGATTCTGGTTCTGATTCTGATTCTTGATCTGATTTTGATTTTGATTCTGGTTCTGGTTCTGATTCTGATTCTTGTTCTTATTTTGATTCCAGTTCTGGTTCTGATTCTGATTCTGGTTCTTGTTCTGTTGCTGGTTTTTGTTCTTGTTCTCATTCTGATTCTGGTTCTGTTTCAAATCTGGTTCTGATTCTGGTTATGGTTCAGATTCTTATTCTGGTTCTCCTTCTCGTTCTGGTTCTTGTTCTGGTTCTGTTTCATGTTCTGATTTTGTTTATGGTTCTTATTCTGATTCTGGTTCTGGTTCTGATTCTGATTCTGATTCTGGTTCTGATTCTTGCTCTGATTCTGGTTCTGGTTCTGGTTCCAGGTCTGATTCTGGTTATGTTTCTAATCCTGATTCTGCTTCTGGTTCTGGTTCCAGTTCTGATTCTGATACTGATTCTTGTTCTGATTCTGATTCTGGTTCTGGTTCAGATTCTGATTCTGATTCTGATTGTTGTTTTGATTCTGATTCTGGTTCTGGTTCCTGTTCTGATTCTGGTCATGATTCTGCTTCTGATTCTGATTCTGTTCCTGGTTCTGGTTCTGGTTCTGGTTCTGATCTGATTCTGGTTCTGGTTCTGATTCTGATTCTGGTTCTGGTTCTTATTCTGGCTCTGATTCTGGTCTGGTTATGATTCAGATTCAGATTCTGATTCTTATTCAATTTCTGGTTCTTGTTCTGGTTCCAGTTCTGATTCTGATACTGATTCTTGTTCTGATTCTGATTCTGGTTCTGGTTCCTGTTCTGATTCTGGTCATGATTCTGGTTCTGATTCTGATTCTGATTCTTTTTCTTATTTTGATTCCAGTTCTGGTTCCTGTTCTGATTCTGGTCATGAGTCTGGATCTGGTTCTGATTCTGATTCTGGTTCTTGTTCTGTTGCTGGTTGTGGTTCTTGTTCTGATTCTGATTCTGTTTCTGTTTCTAATTGTGGTTCTGATTCTGGTTGTGGTTCTGATTCTTATTCTGGTTCTCCGTCTCGTTCTGGTTCTTGTTCTGTTTCTGTTTCATGTTCTGATTTTGTTTCTGGTTCTTATTCTGATTCTGGTTCTGGTTCTGATTCTGATTCTGATTCTGGTTCTGATTCTTGCTCTGATTCTGGTTCTGGTTCTGATTCTGATTCTGATTCTGGTTCTGTTTCTGGTTCCAGGTCTGATTCTGGTTCTGTTTCTAATCCTGATTCTGCTTCTGGTTCTGGTTCCAGTTCTGATTCTGATACTGATTCTTGTTCTGATTCTGATTCTGGTTCTGGTTCTGATTCTTTTTCTGATTCTGATTCTTGTGTTTACTCTGATTCCAGTTCTGGTTCCTGTTCTGATTGTGGTCATGATTCTGGTTCTGATTCTGATTCTTGTTCTGATTTTGATTTTGATTCTGGTTCTTGTTCTGATTCTGATTCTGATTCTTGTTCTTATTTTGATTCCAGTTCTGGTTCCTGTTCTGATTCTGGTCATGAGTCTGGATCTGGTTCTGATTCTGATTCTGGTTCTGATTCTGATTCTGATTCTCCTTCTCGATCTGGTTCGTGTTCTGGTTCTGTTTCATGTTCTGATTTTGTTTCTGGTTCTGGTTCTTATTCTGATTCTGGTCATGATTCTGCTTCTGATTCTGATTCTGTTCCTGGTTCTGGTTCTGATCTGATTCTGGTTCTGAATCTGATTCTGATTCTGGTTCTGATTCTGATTCTGATTCTGATTCTGGTTCTGATTCTTGCTCTGATTCTAGTTCTGGTTCTGGTTCTGATTCTTGTGTTGAGTCTGTTTCCAGTTCTGGTTCCTGTTCTGATCTTGTCATGATTCTGGTTCTGATTCTGATTCCGTTCCTGATTCTGGTTCTGATGTGATTCTGGTTCTGGTTCTGGTTCTGATTTGATTCTGGTTCTGATTCTGGCTCTGATTCTGGTTCTTATTCTGATTCCGTACCTCATTCTGGTTCTGATGTGATTCTGGTTCTGGTTCCAGTTCTGATTCTGGTCATGTTTCTCATTCTCATTCTGATTGTGGTTTCTTACTCTGGTTATATTTCTGGTTCTGATTCCGATTCTGATACTGATTGTGTTTCTGATTCTGATTCTGGTTCTGGTTCAGATTCTGATTCTGATTCTGATTGTTGTTTTGATTCTGATTCTGGTTCTGGTTCCTGTTCTGATTCTGGTCATGATTCTGCTTCTGATTCTGATTCTGTTCCTGGTTCTGGTTCTGGTTCTGGTTCTGATCTGATTCTGGTTCTGGTTCTGATTCTGATTCTGGTTCTGGTTCTTATTCTGGCTCTGATTCTGGTCTGGTTATGATTCAGATTCAGATTCTGATTCTTATTCAGGTTCTGGTTCTTGTTCTGGTTCCAGTTCTGATTCTGATACTGATTCTTGTTCTGATTCTGATTCTGGTTCTGGTTCTGATTCTTTTTCTGATTCTGATACTTGTTTTGATTCTGATTCTGGTTCTGGTTCCTGTTCTGATTCTGGTCGTGATTCTGGTTCTGCTTCTGATTCTTGATCTGATTTTGATTTTGATACTGGTTCTGGTTCTGATTCTGAGTCTTGTTCTTATTTTGATTCCAGTTCAGGTTCTTGTTCTGATTCTGGTCATGAGTCTGGATCTGGATCTGGTTCTGATTCTGATTCTGGTTCTTGTTCTGTTGCTGGTTGTGGTTCTTGTTCTGATTCTGATTCTGGTTCTGATTCTTATTCTGGTTCTCCTTCTCGTTCTGGTTCTTGTTCTTGTTCTGTTTCATGTTCTGATTTTCTTTCTGGTTCTTATTCTGATTCTGGTTCTGGTTCTGATTCTGATTCTGATTCAGGTTCTGATTCTTGCTCTGATTCTGGATCTGGTTCTGATTCTGATTCTGATTCTGGTTCTGGTTCTGGTTCCAAGTCTGATTCTGGTTCTGTTTCTAATCCTGATTCTGCTTCTGGTTCTGGTTCCAGTTCTGATTCTGATACTGATTCTTGTTCTGATTCTGATTCTTGTTCTGGTTCTGATTCTGTTTATGATTCTGATTCTTGTTTTGATTCAGATTCCAGTTCTGGTTCCTGTTCTGATTCTGGTCATGATTCTGGTTCTGATTATGATTCTGTTTCTGGTTCTGCTTCTCGTTCTGGTTCTGGCTCAGATTCCGATTTTGATTCTGTTTCTAATTCTTATTCTGGTTCTGGTTTTGAATCTGATTTTGGTCATGAGTCTGGATCTGTTTCTGATTCTGATTCTGGCTCCGATTCTGGTTCTGATTCTGTTTGTGATTCTGATTTTGATTCTGGTTCTGTTTCTTGTTCTGGTTCTGATTCTGGTTCTGGTTCCTATTCTGATTCTGGTCATGATTCTGGTTCTGATTCTGATTCCGTTCCTGATTCTGGTTCTGATGTGATTTTGGTTCTGGTTCTGATTCTTGTTCTGATTCTGATTCTTGTTCTGGTTCTGATTCTGTTTATGATTCTGATTCTTGTTTTGATTCAGATTCCAGTTCTGGTTCCTGTTCTGATTCTGGTCATGATTCCGGTTCTGGTTCCTGTTCTGATTCTGGTAATGATTCTGGTTCTGATTCTGATTCTTGATCTGATTTTTATTTTGATTCTGGTTCTGGTTCTGATTCTGATTCTTGTTCTTATTTTGATTCCAGTTCTGGTTCTGATTCTGATTCTGGTTCTTGTTCTGTTGCTGGTTGTTGTTCTTGTTCTCATTCTGATTCTGGTTCTGTTTCTAATTCTGGTTCTGATTCTGGTTATGGTTCAGATTCTTATTCTGGTTCTCCTTCTCATTATGGTTCTTGTTCTGGTTCTGTTTCATGTTCTGATTTTGTTTATGGTTCTGATTCCGATTCTGGTTCTGGTTCTGATTCTTTTTATGATTCTGATTCTTATTTTGATTCTGATTCCAGTTCTGGTTCCAGGTCTGATTCTGGTTCTGTTTCTAATCCTGATTCTACTTCTGGTTCTGGTTCCAGTTCTGATTCTGATACTGATTCTTGTTCTGATTCTGATTCTGGTTCTGGTTCTGATTCTGTTTATGATTCTGATTCTTGTTTAGATTCTGATTCCAGTTCTGGTTCATGTTCTGATTCTGGTCATGATTCTGGTTCTGATTATGATTCTGTTTCTGGTTCTGCTTCTCGTTCTGGTTCTGGCTCAGATTCCGATTCTGATTCTGTTTCTGATTCTGATTCTCGTTCTGGTTCTGGTTCTGATTCTGATTCTGATTTTGGTCATGAGTCTGGATCTGTTTCTGATTCTGATTCTGGCTCCGATTCTGGTTCTGATTCTGATTGTGATTCTGATTTTGATTCTGGTTCTGTTTCTTGTTCTGGTTCTGATTCTGGTTCTGGTTCCTGTTCTGATTCTTCACATGATTCTGATTCCGTTCCTGATTCTGGTTCTGATGTGATTCTGGTTCTGGTTCTGTTCTGATTCTGGTTCTGATTCTGGCTCTGATTCTGGTTCTGATTCTGATTCCGTTCCTGATTCTGGTTCTGATGTGATTCTGGTTCTGGTTCCAGTTCTGATTCTGGTCATGATTCTCATTCGCATTCTGATTGTGGTTTCTTATTCTGGTTATATTTCTGGTTCTGATTCCGGTTCTGATACTGATTGTGTTTCTGATTCTTATTCTGGTTCTCCTTCTCGTTCTGGTTCTTGTTCTTGTTCTGTTTCATGTTCTGATTTTCTTTCTGGTTCTTATTCTGATTCTGGTTCTGGTTCTGATTCTGATTCTGATTCAGGTTCTGATTCTTGCTCTGATTCTGGATCTGGTTCTGATTCTGATTCTAATTCTGGTTCTGGTTCTGGTAACAAGTCTGATTCTGGTTCTGTTTCTAATCCTGATTCTGCTTCTGGTTCTGGTTCCAGTTCTGATTCTGATACTGATTCTTGTTCTGATTCTGATTCTGGTTCTGGTTCTGATTCTGTTTATGATTCTGATTCTTGTTTTGATTCTGATTCCAGTTCTGGTTCCTGTTCTGATTCTGGTCATGATTCTGGTTCGGATTATGATTCTGTTTCTGGTTCTGCTTCTCGTTCTGGTTCTGGCTCAGATTCCGATTCTGATTCTGTTTCTAATTCTGATTTTGATTCTGGTTCTGTTTCTTGTTCTGGTTCTGATTCTGGTTCTGGTTCCTGTTCTGATTCTGGTCATGATTCTGGTTCTGATTCTGATTCCGTTCCTGATTCTGGTTCTGATGTGATTCTGGTTCTCGTTCTGATTCTGGTTTTGGTTCTGATTCTTTTTCTGATTCTGATTCTTGTTTTGATTCTGATTCCGGTTCTGGTTCCTGTTCTGATTCTGGTAATGATTCTGGTTCTGATTCTGATTCTTGATCTGATTTTGATTTTGATTCTGGTTCTGGTTCTGATTCTGATTCTTGTTCTTATTTTGATTCCAGTTCTGGTTCTGATTCTGATTCTGGTTCTTGTTCTGTTGCTGGTTGTTGTTCTTGTTCTCATTCTGATTCTGGTTCTGTTTCAAATCTGGTTCTGATTCTGGTTATGGTTCAGATTCTTATTCTGGTTCTCCTTCTCGTTCTGGTTCTTGTTCTGGTTCTGTTTCATGTTCTGATTTTGTTTATGGTTCTTATTCTGATTCTGGTTCTGGTTCTGATTCTGATTCTGATTCTGGTTCTGATTCTTGCTCTGATTCTGGTTCTGGTTCTGGTTCCAGGTCTGATTCTGGTTATGTTTCTAATCCTGATTCTGCTCCTGGTTCTGGTTCCAGTTCTGATTCTGATACTGATTCTTGTTCTGATTCTGATTCTGGTTCTGGTTCTGATTCTGTTTATGATTCTGGTTCTGGTTCTGGTTCCAGGCATGATTCTGTTTCTGGTTCTGATCCTGATCCTGGTTCTGGTTTTTGTTCTGGTTTTGGTTCTGATTCTGTTTCTGATTCTTATTCTTGTTTTGAATCTGATTCCGGTTCTGTTTCCTGTTCTGATCTGGTCATGATTCTGGTTCTAATTCTGATTGTGGTTTCTTATTCTGGTTCTGTTTCTTATTCTGGTTCTGTTTCTTATTCTGGTTCAGGTTCTGGCTCTGATTTTGATTCTGATTCTGTTTATGATTCTGATTGTTGTTTTGATTCTGATTCTGGTTCTGCTTCTGATTCTTGTGTTGAGTCTGATTCCGGTTCTGGTTCCTGTTCTGATCTGGTCATGATTCTGGTTCTCATTCTGATTGTGGTTTCTTATTCTGGTTATATTTCTGATTCTGATTCCGATTCTGATACTGATTGTGTTTCTGATTCTGATTCTGGTTCTGGTTCAGATTCTGATTCTGATTCTGATTGTTGTTTTGATTCTGATTCTGGTTCTGTTTCCTGTTCTGATTCTGGTCATGATGCTGCTTCTGCTTCTGGTTCTGGTTCTGGTTCTGGTTCTGATCTGATTCTGGATCTGGTTCTGATTCTGGTTCTGGTTCTGATTCTGGTTCTAGTTCTGATTCAGAATCTGATTCTGGTTCTGATTCTGGCTCTGGTTCTGGTTCTGATTCAGATTCAGATTCTGATTCTGATTCTAGTTCTGGTTTGGGTTCTGGTTCCAGGACTGATTCTGGTTCTGTTTCTAATCCTGATTCTGGTTCTTGTTCTGGTTCCAGTTCTGATTCTGATTCTGATTCTTGTTCTGATCCTGATTCTGGTTCTGGTTCAGATTCTGATTCTGATTCTGATTGTTGTTTTGATTCTGATTCTGGTTCTGTTTCTTGTTCTGATTCTGATTCTGGTTCTGATTCTTATTCTGGTTCTCCTTCTCAATCTGGTTCTTGTTCTTGTTCTGTTTCATGTTCTGATTTTCTTCCTGGTTCTTATTCTGATTCTGATTCAGGTTCTGATTCTTGCTCTGATTCTGGATCTGGTTCTGATTCTGATTCTGATTCTGATTCTGGTTCTGATTCTTGCTCTGATTCTAGTTCTGGTTCTGGTTCTGATTCTTGTGTTGAGTCTGTTTCCAGTTCTGGTTCCTGTTCTGATCTTGTCATGATTCTGGTTCTGATTCTGATTCCGTTCCTGATTCTGGTTCTGATGTGATTCTGGTTCTGGTTCTGGTTCTGGTTCTGATTTGATTCTGGTTCTGATTCTGGCTCTGATTCTGGTTCTTATTCTGATTCCGTACCTCATTCTGGTTCTGATGTGATTCTGGTTCTGGTTCCAGTTCTGATTCTGGTCATGTTTCTCATTCTCATTCTGATTGTGGTTTCTTATTCTGGTTATATTTCTGGTTCTGATTCCGATTCTGATACTGATTGTGTTTCTGATTCTGATTCTGGTTCTGGTTCAGATTCTGATTCTGATTCTGATTGTTGTTTTGATTCTGATTCTGGTTCTGGTTCCTGTTCTGATTCTGGTCATGATTCTGCTTCTGATTCTGATTCTGTTCCTGGTTCTGGTTCTGGTTCTGGTTCTGATCTGATTCTGGTTCTGGTTCTGATTCTGATTCTGGTTCTGGTTCTGATTCTTTTTCTGATTCTGATTCTTGATTTGATTCTCATTCTGGTTCTGGTTCCTGTTCTGATTCTGTTCCTGGTTCTGGTTCTGGTTCTGGTTCTGATCTGATTCTGGTTCTGGTTCTGATTCTGATTCTGGTTCTGGTTCTTATTCTGGCTCTGATTCTGGTCTGGTTCTGATTCAGATTCAGATTCTGATTCTTATTCAGGTTCTGGTTCTTGTTCTGGTTCCAGTTCTGATTCTGATACTGATTCTTGTTCTGATTCTGATTCTGGTTCTGGTTCTGATTCTTTTTCTGATTCTGATACTTGTTTTGATTCTGATTCTGGTTCTGGTTCCTGTTCTGATTCTGGTCGTGATTCTGCTTCTGCTTCTGATTCTTGATCTGATTTTGATTTTGATACTGGTTCTGGTTCTGATTCTGAGTCTTGTTCTTATTTTGATTCCAGTTCAGGTTCTTGTTCTGATTCTGGTCATGAGTCTGGATCTGGATCTGGTTCTGATTCTGATTCTGGTTCTTGTTCTGTTGCTGGTTGTGGTTCTTGTTCTGATTCTGATTCTGGTTCTGATTCTTATTCTGGTTCTCCTTCTCGTTCTGGTTCTTGTTCTTGTTCTGTTTCATGTTCTGATTTTCTTTCTGGTTCTTATTCTGATTTTGGTTCTGGTTCTGATTCTGATTCTGATTCAGGTTCTGATTCTTGCTCTGATTCTGGATCTAGTTCTGATTCTGATTCTGATTCTGGTTCTGGTTCTGGTTCCAAGTCTGATTCTGGTTCTGTTTCTAATCCTGATTCTGATTCTGATTCCGTTCCTGATTCTGGTTCTGATGTGATTCTGGTTCTCGTTCTGATTCTGGTTTTGGTTCTGATTCTTTTTCTGATTCTGATTCTTGTTTTGATTCTGATTCCGGTTCTGGTTCCTGTTCTGATTCTGGTAATGATTCTGGTTCTGATTCTGATTCTTGATCTGATTTTGATTTTGATTCTGGTTCTGGTTCTGATTCTGATTCTTGTTCTGTTGCTGGTTGTGGTTCTTGTTCTGATTCTGATTCTGGTTCTGATTCTTATTCTGGTTCTACTTCTCGTTCTGGTTCTTGTTCTTGTTCTGTTTCATATTCTGATTTTCTTTCTGGTTCTTATTCTGATTCTGGTTCTGGTTCTGATTCTGATTCTGATTCAGGTTCTGATTCTTGCTCTGATTCTGGATCTGGTTCTGATTCTGATTCTGATTCTGGTTCTGGTTCTGGTTCCAAGTCTGATTCTTGTTCTGTTTCTAATCCTGATTCTGATTCTGATTCCGTTCCTGATTCTGGTTCTGATGTGATTCTGGTTCTCGTTCTGATTCTGGTTTTGGTTCTGATTCTTTTTCTGATTCTGATTCTTGTTTTGATTCTGATTCCGGTTCTGGTTCCTGTTCTGATTCTGGTAATGATTCTGGTTCTGATTCTGATTCTTGATCTGATTTTGATTTTGATTCTGGTTCTGGTTCTGATTCTGATTCTTGTTCTGTTGCTGGTTGTTGTTCTTGTTCTCATTCTGATTCTGGTTCTGTTTCAAATCTGGTTCTGATTCTGGTTATGGTTCAGATTCTTATTCTGGTTCTCCTTCTCGTTCTGGTTCTTGTTCTGGTTCTGTTTCATGTTCTGATTTTGTTTATGGTTCTTATTCTGATTCTGGTACTGGTTCTGATTCTGATTCTGATTCTGGTTCTGATTCTTGCTCTGATTCTGGTTCTGGTTCTGGTTCCAGGTCTGATTCTGGTTATGTTTCTAATCCTGATTCTGCTCCTGGTTCTGGTTCCAGTTCTGATTCTGATACTGATTCTTGTTCTGATTCTGATTCTGGTTTTGGTTCTGATTCTGTTTCTGATTCTTATTCTTGTTTTGAATCTGATTCCGGTTCTGTTTCCTGTTCTGATCTGGTCATGATTCTGGTTCTAATTCTGATTGTGGTTTCTTATTCTGGTTCTGTTTCTTATTCTGGTTCTGTTTCTTATTCTGGTTCAGGTTCTGGCTCTGATTTTGATTCTGATTCTGTTTATGATTCTGATTGTTGTTTTGATTCTGATTCTGGTTCTGCTTCTGATTCTTGTGTTGAGTCTGATTCCGGTTCTGGTTCCTGTTCTGATCTGGTCATGATTCTGGTTCTCATTCTGATTGTGGTTTCTTATTCTGGTTATATTTCTGATTCTGATTCCGATTCTGATACTGATTGTGTTTCTGATTCTGATTCTGGTTCTGGTTCAGATTCTGATTCTGATTCTGATTGTTGTTTTGATTCTGATTCTGGTTCTGTTTCCTGTTCTGATTCTGGTCATGATGCTGCTTCTGCTTCTGGTTCTGGTTCTGGTTCTGGTTCTGATCTGATTCTGGATCTGGTTCTGATTCTGGTTCTGGTTCTGATTCTGGTTCTAGTTCTGATTCAGAATCTGATTCTGGTTCTGATTCTGGCTCTGGTTCTGGTTCTGATTCAGATTCAGATTCTGATTCTGATTCTAGTTCTGGTTTGGGTTCTGGTTCCAGGACTGATTCTGGTTCTGTTTCTAATCCTGATTCTGGTTCTTGTTCTGGTTCCAGTTCTGATTCTGATTCTGATTCTTGTTCTGATCCTGATTCTGGTTCTGGTTCAGATTCTGATTCTGATTCTGATTGTTGTTTTGATTCTGATTCTGGTTCTGTTTCTTGTTCTGATTCTGATTCTGGTTCTGATTCTTATTCTGGTTCTCCTTCTCAATCTGGTTCTTGTTCTTGTTCTGTTTCATGTTCTGATTTTCTTCCTGGTTCTTATTCTGATTCTGATTCAGGTTCTGATTCTTGCTCTGATTCTGGATCTGGTTCTGATTCTGATTCTGATTCTGATTCTGGTTCTGATTCTTGCTCTGATTCTAGTTCTGGTTCTGGTTCTGATTCTTGTGTTGAGTCTGTTTCCAGTTCTGGTTCCTGTTCTGATCTTGTCATGATTCTGGTTCTGATTCTGATTCCGTTCCTGATTCTGGTTCTGATGTGATTCTGGTTCTGGTTCTGGTTCTGATTTGATTCTGGTTCTGATTCTGGCTCTGATTCTGGTTCTTATTCTGATTCCGTACCTCATTCTGGTTCTGATGTGATTCTGGTTCTGGTTCCAGTTCTGATTCTGGTCATGTTTCTCATTCTCATTCTGATTGTGGTTTCTTATTCTGGTTATATTTCTGGTTCTGATTCCGATTCTGATACTGATTGTGTTTCTGATTCTGATTCTGGTTCTGGTTCAGATTCTGATTCTGATTCTGATTGTTGTTTTGATTCTGATTCTGGTTCTGGTTCCTGTTCTGATTCTGGTCATGATTCTGCTTCTGATTCTGATTCTGTTCCTGGTTCTGGTTCTGGTTCTGGTTCTGATCTGATTCTGGTTCTGGTTCTGATTCTGATTCTGGTTCTGGTTCTTATTCTGGCTCTGATTCTGGTCTGGTTCTGATTCAGATTCAGATTCTGATTCTTATTCAGGTTCTGGTTCTTGTTCTGGTTCCAGTTCTGATTCTGATACTGATTCTTGTTCTGATTCTGATTCTGGTTCTGGTTCTGATTCTTTTTCTGATTCTGATACTTGTTTTGATTCTGATTCTGGTTCTGGTTCCTGTTCTGATTCTGGTCGTGATTCTGGTTCTGATTCTGATTCTTGATCTGATTTTGATTTTGATACTGGTTCTGGTTCTGATTCTGAGTCTTGTTCTTATTTTGATTCCAGTTCAGGTTCTTGTTCTGATTCTGGTCATGAGTCTGGATCTGGATCTGGTTCTGATTCTGATTCTGGTTCTTGTTCTGTTGCTGGTTGTGGTTCTTGTTCTGATTCTGATTCTGGTTCTGATTCTTATTCTGGTTCTCCTTCTCGTTCTGGTTCTTGTTCTTGTTCTGTTTCATGTTCTGATTTTCTTTCTGGTTCTTATTCTGATTCTGATTCAGGTTCTGATTCTTGCTCTGATTCTGGATCTGGTTCTGATTCTGATTCTAATTCTGGTTCTGGTTCTGGTAACAAGTCTGATTCTGGTTCTGTTTCTAATCCTGATTCTGCTTATGGTTCTGGTTCCAGTTCTGATTCTGATCTGATTCTGGTTCTGGTTCTGATTCTGATTCTGGTTCTGGTTCTTATTCTGGCTCTGATTCTGGTCTGGTTCTGATTCAGATTCAGATTCTGATTCTTATTCAGGTTCTGGTTCTTGTTCTGGTTCCAGTTCTGATTCTGATACTGATTCTTGTTCTGATTCTGATTCTGGTTCTGGTTCTGATTCTTTTTCTGATTCTGATACTTGTTTTGATTCTGATTCTGGTTCTGGTTCCTGTTCTGATTCTGGTCGTGATTCTGGTTCTGATTCTGATTCTTGATCTGATTTTGATTTTGATACTGGTTCTGGTTCTGATTCTGAGTCTTGTTCTTATTTTGATTCCAGTTCAGGTTCTTGTTCTGATTCTGGTCATGAGTCTGGATCTGGATCTGGTTCTGATTCTGATTCTGGTTCTTGTTCTGTTGCTGGTTGTGGTTCTTGTTCTGATTCTGATTCTGGTTCTGATTCTTATTCTGGTTCTCCTTCTCGTTCTGGTTCTTGTTCTTGTTCTGTTTCATGTTCTGATTTTCTTTCTGGTTCTTATTCTGATTCTGATTCAGGTTCTGATTCTTGCTCTGATTCTGGATCTGGTTCTGATTCTGATTCTAATTCTGGTTCTGGTTCTGGTAACAAGTCTGATTCTGGTTCTGTTTCTAATCCTGATTCTGGTTCTGGTTCTGGTTCCAGTTCTGATTCTGATACTGATTCTTGTTCTGATTCTGATTCTGGTTCTGGTTCTGATTCTGTTTATGATTCTGATTCTTGTTTTGATTCTGATTCCAGTTCTGGTTCCTGTTCTGATTCTGGTCATGATTCTGGTTCTGATTATGATTCTGTTTCTGGTTCTGCTTCTCGTTCTGGTTCTGGCTCAGATTCCGATTCTGATTCTGTTTCTAATTCTGATTTTGATTCTGGTTCTGTTTCTTGTTCTGGTTCTGATTCTGGTTCTGGTTCCTGTTCTGATTCTGGTCATGATTCTGGTTCTGATTCTGATTCCGTTCCTGATTCTGGTTCTGATGTGATTCTGGTTCTCGTTCTGATTCTGGTTTTGGTTCTGATTCTTTTTCTGATTCTGATTCTTGTTTTGATTCTGATTCCGGTTCTGGTTCCTGTTCTGATTCTGGTAATGATTCTGGTTCTGATTCTGATTCTTGATCTGATTTTGATTTTGATTCTGGTTCTGGTTCTGATTCTGATTCTTGTTCTTATTTTGATTCCAGTTCTGGTTCTGATTCTGATTCTGGTTCTTGTTCTGTTGCTGGTTGTTGTTCTTGTTCTCATTCTGATTCTGGTTCTGTTTCAAATCTGGTTCTGATTCTGGTTATGGTTCAGATTCTTATTCTGGTTCTCCTTCTCGTTCTGGTTCTTGTTCTGGTTCTGTTTCATGTTCTGATTTTGTTTATGGTTCTTATTCTGATTCTGGTTCTGGTTCTGATTCTGATTCTGATTCTGGTTCTGATTCTTGCTCTGATTCTGGTTCTGGTTCTGGTTCCAGGTCTGATTCTGGTTATGTTTCTAATCCTGATTCTGCTCCTGGTTCTGGTTCCAGTTCTGATTCTGATACTGATTCTTGTTCTGATTCTGATTCTGGTTCTGGTTCTGATTCTGTTTATGATTCTGGTTCTGGTTCTGGTTCCAGGCATGATTCTGTTTCTGGTTCTGATCCTGATCCTGGTTCTGGTTTTTGTTCTGGTTTTGGTTCTGATTCTGTTTCTGATTCTTATTCTTGTTTTGAATCTGATTCCGGTTCTGTTTCCTGTTCTGATCTGGTCATGATTCTGGTTCTAATTCTGATTGTGGTTTCTTATTCTGGTTCTGTTTCTTATTCTGGTTCTGTTTCTTATTCTGGTTCAGGTTCTGGCTCTGATTTTGATTCTGATTCTGTTTATGATTCTGATTGTTGTTTTGATTCTGATTCTGGTTCTGCTTCTGATTCTTGTGTTGAGTCTGATTCCGGTTCTGGTTCCTGTTCTGATCTGGTCATGATTCTGGTTCTCATTCTGATTGTGGTTTCTTATTCTGGTTATATTTCTGATTCTGATTCCGATTCTGATACTGATTGTGTTTCTGATTCTGATTCTGGTTCTGGTTCAGATTCTGATTCTGATTCTGATTGTTGTTTTGATTCTGGTTCTGGTTCTGGTTCTGGTTCTGATCTGATTCTGGATCTGGTTCTGATTCTGGTTCTGGTTCTGATTCTGGTTCTAGTTCTGATTCAGAATCTGATTCTGGTTCTGATTCTGGCTCTGGTTCTGGTTCTGATTCAGATTCAGATTCTGATTCTGATTCTAGTTCTGGTTTGGGTTCTGGTTCCAGGACTGATTCTGGTTCTGTTTCTAATCCTGATTCTGGTTCTTGTTCTGGTTCCAGTTCTGATTCTGATTCTGATTCTTGTTCTGATCCTGATTCTGGTTCTGGTTCAGATTCTGATTCTGATTCTGATTGTTGTTTTGATTCTGATTCTGGTTCTGTTTCTTGTTCTGATTCTGATTCTGGTTCTGATTCTTATTCTGGTTCTCCTTCTCAATCTGGTTCTTGTTCTTGTTCTGTTTCATGTTCTGATTTTCTTCCTGGTTCTTATTCTGATTCTGATTCAGGTTCTGATTCTTGCTCTGATTCTGGATCTGGTTCTGATTCTGATTCTGATTCTGATTCTGGTTCTGATTCTTGCTCTGATTCTAGTTCTGGTTCTGGTTCTGATTCTTGTGTTGAGTCTGTTTCCAGTTCTGGTTCCTGTTCTGATCATGTCATGATTCTGGTTCTGATTCTGATTCCGTTCCTGATTCTGGTTCTGATGTGATTCTGGTTCTGGTTCTGGTTCTGATTTGATTCTGGTTCTGATTCTGGCTCTGATTCTGGTTCTTATTCTGATTCCGTACCTCATTCTGGTTCTGATGTGATTCTGGTTCTGGTTCCATTTCTGATTCTGGTCATGTTTCTCATTCTCATTCTGATTGTGGTTTCTTATTCTGGTTATATTTCTGGTTCTAATTCGATTCTGATACTGATTGTGTTTCTGATTCTGATTCTGGTTCTGGTTCAGATTCTGATTCTGATTCTGACTGTTGTTTTGATTCTGATTCTGGTTCTGGTTCCTGTTCTGATTCTGGTCATGATTCTGCTTCTGATTCTGATTCTGTTCCTGGTTCTGGTTCTGGTTCTGGTTCTGATTCTGGTTCTGGTTCTGATTCTGATTCTGGTTCTGGTTCTTATTCTGGCTCTGATTCTGGTCTGGTTCTGATTCAGATTCAGATTCTGATTCTTATTCAGGTTCTGGTTCTTGTTCTGGTTCCAGTTCTGATTCTGATACTGATTCTTGTTCTGATTCTGATTCTGGTTCTGGTTCTGATTCTTTTTCTGATTCTGATACTTGTTTTGATTCTGATTCTGGTTCTGGTTCCTGTTCTGATTCTGGTCGTGATTCTGGTTCTGATTCTGATTCTTGATCTGATTTTGATTTTGATACTGGTTCTGGTTCTGATTCTGAGTCTTGTTCTTATTTTGATTCCAGTTCAGGTTCTTGTTCTGATTCTGGTCATGAGTCTGGATCTGGATATGGTTCTGATTCTGATTCTGGTTCTTGTTCTGTTGCTGGTTGTGGTTCTTGTTCTGATTCTGATTCTGGTTCTGATTCTTATTCTGGTTCTCCTTCTCGTTCTGGTTCTTGTTCTTGTTCTGTTTCATGTTCTGATTTTCTTTCTGGTTCTTATTCTGATTCTGGTTCTGGTTCTGATTCTGATTCTGATTCAGGTTCTGATTCTTGCTCTGATTCTGGATCTGGTTCTGATTCTGATTCTGATTCTGGTTCTGGTTCTGGTTCCAAGTCTGATTCTGGTTCTGTTTCTAATCCTGATTCTGCTTCTGGTTCTGGTTCCAGTTCTGATTCTGATACTGATTCTTGTTCTGATTCTGATTCTTGTTCTGGTTCTGATTCTGTTTATGATTCTGATTCTTGTTTTGATTCAGATTCCAGTTCTGGTTCCTGTTCTGATTCTGGTCATGATTCTGGTTCTGATTATGATTCTGTTTCTGGTTCTGCTTCTCGTTCTGGTTCTGGCTCAGATTCCGATTTTGATTCTGTTTCTAATTCTTATTCTGGTTCTGGTTCTGAATCTGATTTTGGTCATGAGTCTGGATCTGTTTCTGATTCTGATTCTGGCTCCGATTCTGGTTCTGATTCTGTTTGTGATTCTGATTTTGATTCTGGTTCTGTTTCTTGTTCTGGTTCTGATTCTGGTTCTGGTTCCTGTTCTGATTCTGGTCATGATTCTGGTTCTGATTCTGATTCTGATTCTGGTTCTGATTCTGTTTGTGATTCTGATTTTGATTCTGGTTCTGTTTCTTGTTCTGGTTCTGATTCTGGTTCTGGTTCCTGTTCTGATTCTGGTCATGATTCTGGTTCTGATTCTGATTCTGATTCTGGTTCTGATTCTTGCTCTGATTCTGGTTCTGGTTCTGGTTCCAGGTCTGATTCTGGTTATGTTTCTAATCCTGATTCTGCTTCTGGTTCTGGTTCCAGTTCTGATTCTGATACTGATTCTTGTTCTGATTCTGATTCTGGTTCTGGTTCTGATTCTGTTTATGATTCTGTTTCTGGTTCTGGTTCCAGGCATGATTCTGTTTCTGGTTCTGATCCTGATCCTGGTTCTGGTTTTTGTTCTGGTTTTGGTTCTGATTCTGTTTCTGATTCTTATTCTTGTTTTGAATCTGATTCCGGTTCTGTTTCCTGTTCTGATCTGGTCATGATTCTGGTTCTAATTCTGATTGTGGTTTCTTATTCTGGTTCTGTTTCTTATTCTGGTTCTGTTTCTTATTCTGGTTCAGGTTCTGGCTCTGATTTTGATTCTGATTCTGTTTATGATTCTGATTGTTGTTTTGATTCTGATTCTGGTTCTGCTTCTGATTCTTGTGTTGAGTCTGATTCCGGTTCTGGTTCCTGTTCTGATCTGGTCATGATTCTGGTTCTCATTCTGATTGTGGTTTCTTATTCTGGTTATATTTCTGATTCTGATTCCGATTCTGATACTGATTGTGTTTCTGATTCTGATTCTGGTTCTGGTTCAGATTCTGATTCTGATTCTGATTGTTGTTTTGATTCTGATTCTGGTTCTGTTTCCTGTTCTGATTCTGGTCATGATGCTGCTTCTGCTTCTGGTTCTGGTTCTGGTTCTGGTTCTGATCTGATTCTGGATCTGGTTCTGATTCTGGTTCTGGTTCTGATTCTGGTTCTAGTTCTGATTCAGAATCTGATTCTGGTTCTGATTCTGGCTCTGGTTCTGGTTCTGATTCAGATTCAGATTCTGATTCTGATTCTAGTTCTGGTTTGGGTTCTGGTTCCAGGACTGATTCTGGTTCTGTTTCTAATCCTGATTCTGGTTCTTGTTCTGGTTCCAGTTCTGATTCTGATTCTGATTCTTGTTCTGATCCTGATTCTGGTTCTGGTTCAGATTCTGATTCTGATTCTGATTGTTGTTTTGATTCTGATTCTGGTTCTGTTTCTTGTTCTGATTCTGATTCTGGTTCTGATTCTTATTCTGGTTCTCCTTCTCAATCTGGTTCTTGTTCTTGTTCTGTTTCATGTTCTGATTTTCTTCCTGGTTCTTATTCTGATTCTGATTCAGGTTCTGATTCTTGCTCTGATTCTGGATCTGGTTCTGATTCTGATTCTGATTCTGATTCTGGTTCTGATTCTTGCTCTGATTCTAGTTCTGGTTCTGGTTCTGATTCTTGTGTTGAGTCTGTTTCCAGTTCTGGTTCCTGTTCTGATCTTGTCATGATTCTGGTTCTGATTCTGATTCCGTTCCTGATTCTGGTTCTGATGTGATTCTGGTTCTGGTTCTGGTTCTGGTTCTGATTTGATTCTGGTTCTGATTCTGGCTCTGATTCTGGTTCTTATTCTGATTCCGTACCTCATTCTGGTTCTGATGTGATTCTGGTTCTGGTTCCAGTTCTGATTCTGGTCATGTTTCTCATTCTCATTCTGATTGTGGTTTCTTATTCTGGTTATATTTCTGGTTCTGATTCCGATTCTGATACTGATTGTGTTTCTGATTCTGATTCTGGTTCTGGTTCAGATTCTGATTCTGATTCTGATTGTTGTTTTGATTCTGATTCTGGTTCTGGTTCCTGTTCTGATTCTGGTCATGATTCTGCTTCTGATTCTGATTCTGTTCCTGGTTCTGGTTCTGGTTCTGGTTCTGATCTGATTCTGGTTCTGGTTCTGATTCTGATTCTGGTTCTGGTTCTTATTCTGGCTCTGATTCTGGTCTGGTTCTGATTCAGATTCAGATTCTGATTCTTATTCAGGTTCTGGTTCTTGTTCTGGTTCCAGTTCTGATTCTGATACTGATTCTTGTTCTGATTCTGATTCTGGTTCTGGTTCTGATTCTTTTTCTGATTCTGATACTTGTTTTGATTCTGATTCTGGTTCTGGTTCCTGTTCTGATTCTGGTCGTGATTCTGGTTCTGATTCTGATTCTTGATCTGATTTTGATTTTGATACTGGTTCTGGTTCTGATTCTGAGTCTTGTTCTTATTTTGATTCCAGTTCAGGTTCTTGTTCTGATTCTGGTCATGAGTCTTGATCTGGATCTGGTTCTGATTCTGATTCTGGTTCTTGTTCTGTTGCTGGTTGTGGTTCTTGTTCTGATTCTGATTCTGGTTCTGATTCTTATTCTGGTTCTCCTTCTCGTTCTGGTTCTTGTTCTTGTTCTGTTTCATGTTCTGATTTTCTTTCTGGTTCTTATTCTGATTCTGATTCAGGTTCTGATTCTTGCTCTGATTCTGGATCTGGTTCTGATTCTGATTCTAATTCTGGTTCTGGTTCTGGTAACAAGTCTGATTCTGGTTCTGTTTCTAATCCTGATTCTGCTTCTGGTTCTGGTTCCAGTTCTGATTCTGATCTGATTCTGGTTCTGGTTCTGATTCTGATTCTGGTTCTGGTTCTTATTCTGGCTCTGATTCTGGTCTGGTTCTGATTCAGATTCAGATTCTGATTCTTATTCAGGTTCTGGTTCTTGTTCTGGTTCCAGTTCTGATTCTGATACTGATTCTTGTTCTGATTCTGCTTCTGGTTCTGGTTCCAGTTCTGATTCTGATACTGATTCTTGTTCTGATTCTGATTCTGGTTCTGGTTCTGATTCTGTTTATGATTCTGATTCTTGTTTTGATTCTGATTCCAGTTCTGGTTCCTGTTCTGATTCTGGTCATGATTCTGGTTCTGATTATGATTCTGTTTCTGGTTCTGCTTCTCGTTCTGGTTCTGGCTCAGATTCCGATTCTGATTCTGTTTCTAATTCTGATTTTGATTCTGGTTCTGTTTCTTGTTCTGGTTCTGATTCTGGTTCTGGTTCCTGTTCTGATTCTGGTCATGATTCTGGTTCTGATTCTGATTCCGTTCCTGATTCTGGTTCTGATGTGATTCTGGTTCTCGTTCTGATTCTGGTTTTGGTTCTGATTCTTTTTCTGATTCTGATTCTTGTTTTGATTCTGATTCCGGATCTGGTTCCTGTTCTGATTCTGGTAATGATTCTGGTTCTGATTCTGATTCTTGATCTGATTTTGATTTTGATTCTGGTTCTGGTTCTGATTCTGATTCTTGTTCTTATTTTGATTCCAGTTCCGGTTCTGATTCTGATTCTGGTTCTTGTTCTGTTGCTGGTTGTTGTTCTTGTTCTCATTCTGATTCTGGTTCTGTTTCAAATCTGGTTCTGATTCTGGTTATGGTTCAGATTCTTATTCTGGTTCTCCTTCTCGTTCTGGTTCTTGTTCTGGTTCTGTTTCATGTTCTGATTTTGTTTATGGTTCTTATTCTGATTCTGGTTCTGGTTCTGATTCTGATTCTGATTCTGGTTCTGATTCTTGCTCTGATTCTGGTTCTGGTTCTGGTTCCAGGTCTGATTCTGGTTATGTTTCTAATCCTGATTCTGCTCCTGGTTCTGGTTCCAGTTCTGATTCTGATACTGATTCTTGTTCTGATTCTGATTCTGGTTCTGGTTCTGATTCTGTTTATGATTCTGGTTCTGGTTCTGGTTCCAGGCATGATTCTGTTTCTGGTTCTGATCCTGATCCTGGTTCTGGTTTTTGTTCTGGTTTTGGTTCTGATTCTGTTTCTGATTCTTATTCTTGTTTTGAATCTGATTCCGGTTCTGTTTCCTGTTCTGATCTGGTCATGATTCTGGTTCTAATTCTGATTGTGGTTTCTTATTCTGGTTCTGTTTCTTATTCTGGTTCTGTTTCTTATTCTGGTTCAGGTTCTGGCTCTGATTTTGATTCTGATTCTGTTTATGATTCTGATTGTTGTTTTGATTCTGATTCTGGTTCTGCTTCTGATTCTTGTGTTGAGTCTGATTTTGATTTTGATACTGGTTCTGGTTCTGATTCTGAGTCTTGTTCTTATTTTGATTCCAGTTCAGGTTCTTGTTCTGATTCTGGTCATGAGTCTGGATCTGGATCTGGTTCTGATTCTGATTCTGGTTCTTGTTCTGTTGCTGGTTGTGGTTCTTGTTCTGATTCTGATTCTGGTTCTGATTCTTATTCTGGTTCTCCTTCTCGTTCTGGTTCTTGTTCTTGTTCTGTTTCATGTTCTGATTTTCTTTCTGGTTCTTATTCTGATTCTGGTTCTGGTTCTGATTCTGATTCTGATTCAGGTTCTGATTCTTGCTCTGATTCTGGATCTGGTTCTGATTCTGATTCTGATTCTGATTCTGGTTCTGGTTCTGGTTCCAAGTCTGATTCTGGTTCTGTTTCTAATCCTGATTCTGCTTCTGGTTCTGGTTCCAGTTCTGATTCTGATACTGATTCTTGTTCTGATTCTGATTCTTGTTCTGGTTCTGATTCTGTTTATGATTCTGATTCTTGTTTTGATTCAGATTCCAGTTCTGGTTCCTGTTCTGATTCTGGTCATGATTCTGGTTCTGATTATGATTCTGTTTCTGGTTCTGCTTCTCGTTCTGGTTCTGGCTCAGATTCCGATTTTGATTCTGTTTCTAATTCTTATTCTGGTTCTGGTTCTGAATCTGATTTTGGTCATGAGTCTGGATCTGTTTCTGATTCTGATTCTGGCTCCGATTCTGGTTCTGATTCTGTTTGTGATTCTGATTTTGATTCTGGTTCTGTTTCTTGTTCTGGTTCTGATTCTGGTTCTGGTTCCTGTTCTGATTCTGGTCATGATTCTGGTTCTGATTCTGATTCTGATTCTGGTTCTGATTCTGTTTGTGATTCTGATTTTGATTCTGGTTCTGTTTCTTGTTCTGGTTCTGATTCTGGTTCTGGTTCCTGTTCTGATTCTGGTCATGATTCTGGTTCTGATTCTGATTCTGATTCTGGTTCTGATTCTTGCTCTGATTCTGGTTCTGGTTCTGGTTCCAGGTCTGATTCTGGTTATGTTTCTAATCCTGATTCTGCTTCTGGTTCTGGTTCCAGTTCTGATTCTGATACTGATTCTTGTTCTGATTCTGATTCTGGTTCTGGTTCTGATTCTGTTTATGATTCTGGTTCTGGTTCTGGTTCCAGGCATGATTCTGTTTCTGGTTCTGATCCTGATCCTGGTTCTGGTTTTTGTTCTGGTTTTGGTTCTGATTCTGTTTCTGATTCTTATTCTTGTTTTGAATCTGATTCCGGTTCTGTTTCCTGTTCTGATCTGGTCATGATTCTGGTTCTAATTCTGATTGTGGTTTCTTATTCTGGTTCTGTTTCTTATTCTGGTTCTGTTTCTTATTCTGGTTCAGGTTCTGGCTCTGATTTTGATTCTGATTCTGTTTATGATTCTGATTGTTGTTTTGATTCTGATTCTGGTTCTGCTTCTGATTCTTGTGTTGAGTCTGATTCCGGTTCTGGTTCCTGTTCTGATCTGGTCATGATTCTGGTTCTCATTCTGATTGTGGTTTCTTATTCTGGTTATATTTCTGATTCTGATTCCGATTCTGATACTGATTGTGTTTCTGATTCTGATTCTGGTTCTGGTTCAGATTCTGATTCTGATTCTGATTGTTGTTTTGATTCTGATTCTGGTTCTGTTTCCTGTTCTGATTCTGGTCATGATGCTGCTTCTGCTTCTGGTTCTGGTTCTGGTTCTGGTTCTGATCTGATTCTGGATCTGGTTCTGATTCTGGTTCTGGTTCTGATTCTGGTTCTAGTTCTGATTCAGAATCTGATTCTGGTTCTGATTCTGGCTCTGGTTCTGGTTCTGATTCAGATTCAGATTCTGATTCTGATTCTAGTTCTGGTTTGGGTTCTGGTTCCAGGACTGATTCTGGTTCTGTTTCTAATCCTGATTCTGGTTCTTGTTCTGGTTCCAGTTCTGATTCTGATTCTGATTCTTGTTCTGATCCTGATTCTGGTTCTGGTTCAGATTCTGATTCTGATTCTGATTGTTGTTTTGATTCTGATTCTGGTTCTGTTTCTTGTTCTGATTCTGATTCTGGTTCTGATTCTTATTCTGGTTCTCCTTCTCAATCTGGTTCTTGTTCTTGTTCTGTTTCATGTTCTGATTTTCTTCCTGGTTCTTATTCTGATTCTGATTCAGGTTCTGATTCTTGCTCTGATTCTGGATCTGGTTCTGATTCTGATTCTGATTCTGATTCTGGTTCTGATTCTTGCTCTGATTCTAGTTCTGGTTCTGGTTCTGATTCTTGTGTTGAGTCTGTTTCCAGTTCTGGTTCCTGTTCTGATCTTGTCATGATTCTGGTTCTGATTCTGATTCCGTTCCTGATTCTGGTTCTGATGTGATTCTGGTTCTGGTTCTGGTTCTGATTTGATTCTGGTTCTGATTCTGGCTCTGATTCTGGTTCTTATTCTGATTCCGTACCTCATTCTGGTTCTGATGTGATTCTGGTTCTGGTTCCAGTTCTGATTCTGGTCATGTTTCTCATTCTCATTCTGATTGTGGTTTCTTATTCTGGTTATATTTCTGGTTCTGATTCCGATTCTGATACTGATTGTGTTTCTGACTCTGATTCTGGTTCTGGTTCAGATTCTGATTCTGATTCTGATTCTGATTGTTGTTTTGATTCTGATTCTGGTTCTGGTTCCTGTTCTGATTCTGGTCATGATTCTGCTTCTGATTCTGATTCTGTTCCTGGTTCTGGTTCTGGTTCTGGTTCTGATCTGATTCTGGTTCTGGTTCTGATTCTGATTCTGGTTCTGGTTCTTATTCTGGCTCTGATTCTGGTCTGGTTCTGATTCAGATTCAGATTCTGATTCTTATTCAGGTTCTGGTTCTTGTTCTGGTTCCAGTTCTGATTCTGATACTGATTCTTGTTCTGATTCTGATTCTGGTTCTGGTTCTGATTCTTTTTCTGATTCTGATACTTGTTTTGATTCTGATTCTGGTTCTGGTTCCTGTTCTGATTCTGGTCGTGATTCTGGTTCTGATTCTGATTCTTGATCTGATTTTGATTTTGATACTGGTTCTGGTTCTGATTCTGAGTCTTGTTCTTATTTTGATTCCAGTTCAGGTTCTTGTTCTGATTCTGGTCATGAGTCTGGATCTGGATATGGTTCTGATTCTGATTCTGGTTCTTGTTCTGTTGCTGGTTGTGGTTCTTGTTCTGATTCTGATTCTGGTTCTGATTCTTATTCTGGTTCTCCTTCTCGTTCTGGTTCTTGTTCTTGTTCTGTTTCATGTTCTGATTTTCTTTCTGGTTCTTATTCTGATTCTGATTCAGGTTCTGATTCTTGCTCTGATTCTGGATCTGGTTCTGATTCTGATTCTAATTCTGGTTCTGGTTCTGGTAACAAGTCTGATTCTGGTTCTGTTTCTAATCCTGATTCTGCTTCTGGTTCTGGTTCCAGTTCTGATTCTGATCTGATTCTGGTTCTGGTTCTGATTCTGATTCTGGTTCTGGTTCTTATTCTGGCTCTGATTCTGGTCTGGTTCTGATTCAGATTCAGATTCTGATTCTTATTCAGGTTCTGGTTCTTGTTCTGGTTCCAGTTCTGATTCTGATACTGATTCTTGTTCTGATTCTGCTTCTGGTTCTGGTTCCAGTTCTGATTCTGATACTGATTCTTGTTCTGATTCTGATTCTGGTTCTGGTTCTGATTCTGTTTATGATTCTGATTCTTGTTTTGATTCTGATTCCAGTTCTGGTTCCTGTTCTGATTCTGGTCATGATTCTGGTTCTGATTATGATTCTGTTTCTGGTTCTGCTTCTCGTTCTGGTTCTGGCTCAGATTCCGATTCTGATTCTGTTTCTAATTCTGATTTTGATTCTGGTTCTGTTTCTTGTTCTGGTTCTGATTCTGGTTCTGGTTCCTGTTCTGATTCTGGTCATGATTCTGGTTCTGATTCTGATTCCGTTCCTGATTCTGGTTCTGATGTGATTCTGGTTCTCGTTCTGATTCTGGTTTTGGTTCTGATTCTTTTTCTGATTCTGATTCTTGTTTTGATTCTGATTCCGGTTCTGGTTCCTGTTCTGATTCTGGTAATGATTCTGGTTCTGATTCTGATTCTTGATCTGATTTTGATTTTGATTCTGGTTCTGGTTCTGATTCTGATTCTTGTTCTTATTTTGATTCCAGTTCTGGTTCTGATTCTGATTCTGGTTCTTGTTCTGTTGCTGGTTGTTGTTCTTGTTCTCATTCTGATTCTGGTTCTGTTTCAAATCTGGTTCTGATTCTGGTTATGGTTCAGATTCTTATTCTGGTTCTCCTTCTCGTTCTGGTTCTTGTTCTGGTTCTGTTTCATGTTCTGATTTTGTTTATGGTTCTTATTCTGATTCTGGTTCTGGTTCTGATTCTGATTCTGATTCTGGTTCTGATTCTTGCTCTGATTCTGGTTCTGGTTCTGGTTCCAGGTCTGATTCTGGTTATGTTTCTAATCCTGATTCTGCTCCTGGTTCTGGTTCCAGTTCTGATTCTGATACTGATTCTTGTTCTGATTCTGATTCTGGTTCTGGTTCTGATTCTGTTTATGATTCTGGTTCTGGTTCTGGTTCCAGGCATGATTCTGTTTCTGGTTCTGATCCTGATCCTGGTTCTGGTTTTTGTTCTGGTTTTGGTTCTGATTCTGTTTCTGATTCTTATTCTTGTTTTGAATCTGATTCCGGTTCTGTTTCCTGTTCTGATCTGGTCATGATTCTGGTTCTAATTCTGATTGTGGTTTCTTATTCTGGTTCTGTTTCTTATTCTGGTTCTGTTTCTTATTCTGGTTCAGGTTCTGGCTCTGATTTTGATTCTGATTCTGTTTATGATTCTGATTGTTGTTTTGATTCTGATTCTGGTTCTGCTTCTGATTCTTGTGTTGAGTCTGATTCCGGTTCTGGTTCCTGTTCTGATCTGGTCATGATTCTGGTTCTCATTCTGATTGTGGTTTCTTATTCTGGTTATATTTCTGATTCTGATTCCGATTCTGATACTGATTGTGTTTCTGATTCTGATTCTGGTTCTGGTTCAGATTCTGATTCTGATTCTGATTGTTGTTTTGATTCTGATTCTGGTTCTGTTTCCTGTTCTGATTCTGGTCATGATGCTGCTTCTGCTTCTGGTTCTGGTTCTGGTTCTGGTTCTGGTTCTGATCTGATTCTGGATCTGGTTCTGATTCTGGTTCTGGTTCTGATTCTGGTTCTAGTTCTGATTCAGAATCTGATTCTGGTTCTGAATCTGGCTCTGGTTCTGGTTCTGATTCAGATTCAGATTCTGATTCTGATTCTAGTTCTGGTTTGGGTTCTGGTTCCAGGACTGATTCTGGTTCTGTTTCTAATCCTGATTCTGATTCTTGTTCTGATCCTGATTCTGGTTCTGGTTCAGATTCTGATTCTGATTCTGATTGTTGTTTTGATTCTGATTCTGGTTCTGTTTCTTGTTCTGATTCTGATTCTGGTTCTGATTCTTATTCTGGTTCTCCTTCTCAATCTGGTTCTTGTTCTTGTTCTGTTTCATGTTCTGATTTTCTTCCTGGTTCTTATTCTGATTCTGATTCAGGTTCTGATTCTTGCTCTGATTCTGGATCTGGTTCTGATTCTGATTCTGATTCTGATTCTGGTTCTGATTCTTGCTCTGATTCTAGTTCTGGTTCTGGTTCTGATTCTTGTGTTGAGTCTGTTTCCAGTTCTGGTTCCTGTTCTGATCATGTCATGATTCTGGTTCTGATTCTGATTCCGTTCCTGATTCTGGTTCTGATGTGATTCTGGTTCTGGTTCTGGTTCTGATTTGATTCTGGTTCTGATTCTGGCTCTGATTCTGGTTCTTATTCTGATTCCGTACCTCATTCTGGTTCTGATGTGATTCTGGTTCTGGTTCCATTTCTGATTCTGGTCATGTTTCTCATTCTCATTCTGATTGTGGTTTCTTATTCTGGTTATATTTCTGGTTCTGATTCCGATTCTGATACTGATTGTGTTTCTGATTCTGATTCTGGTTCTGGTTCAGATTCTGATTCTGATTCTGACTGTTGTTTTGATTCTGATTCTGGTTCTGGTTCCTGTTCTGATTCTGGTCATGATTCTGCTTCTGATTCTGATTCTGTTCCTGGTTCTGGTTCTGGTTCTGGTTCTGATCTGATTCTGGTTCTGGTTCTGATTCTGATTCTGGTTCTGGTTCTTATTCTGGCTCTGATTCTGGTCTGGTTCTGATTCAGATTCAGATTCTGATTCTTATTCAGGTTCTGGTTCTTGTTCTGGTTCCAGTTCTGATTCTGATACTGATTCTTGTTCTGATTCTGATTCTGGTTCTGGTTCTGATTCTTTTTCTGATTCTGATACTTGTTTTGATTCTGATTCTGGTTCTGGTTCCTGTTCTGATTCTGGTCGTGATTCTGGTTCTGATTCTGATTCTTGATCTGATTTTGATTTTGATACTGGTTCTGGTTCTGATTCTGAGTCTTGTTCTTATTTTGATTCCAGTTCAGGTTCTTGTTCTGATTCTGGTCATGAGTCTGGATCTGGATCTGGTTCTGATTCTGATTCTGGTTCTTGTTCTGTTGCTGGTTGTGGTTCTTGTTCTGATTCTGATTCTGGTTCTGATTCTTATTCTGGTTCTCCTTCACGTTCTGGTTCTTGTTCTTGTTCTTGTTCTGTTTCATGTTCTGATTTTCTTTCTGGTTCTTATTCTGATTCTGGTTCTGGTTCTGATTCTGATTCTGATTCAGGTTCTGATTCTTGCTCTGATTCTGGATCTGGTTCTGATTCTGATTCTGATTCTGGTTCTGGTTCTGGTTCCAAGTCTGATTCTGGTTCTGTTTCTAATCCTGATTCTGCTTCTGGTTCTGGTTCCAGTTCTGATTCTGATACTGATTCTTGTTCTGATTCTGATTCTTGTTCTGGTTCTGATTCTGTTTATGATTCTGATTCTTGTTTTGATTCAGATTCCAGTTCTGGTTCCTGTTCTGATTCTGGTCATGATTCTGGTTCTGATTATGATTCTGTTTCTGGTTCTGCTTCTCGTTCTGGTTCTGGCTCAGATTCCGATTTTGATTCTGTTTCTAATTCTTATTCTGGTTCTGGTTCTGAATCTGATTTTGGTCATGAGTCTGGATCTGTTTCTGATTCTGATTCTGGCTCCGATTCTGGTTCTGATTCTGTTTGTGATTCTGATTTTGATTCTGGTTCTGTTTCTTGTTCTGGTTCTGATTCTGGTTCTGGTTCCTGTTCTGATTCTGGTCATGATTCTGGTTCTGATTCTGATTCTGATTCTGGTTCTGATTCTGTTTGTGATTCTGATTTTGATTCTGGTTCTGTTTCTTGTTCTGGTTCTGATTCTGGTTCTGGTTCCTGTTCTGATTCTGGTCATGATTCTGGTTCTGATTCTGATTCTGATTCTGGTTCTGATTCTTGCTCTGATTCTGGTTCTGGTTCTGGTTCCAGGTCTGATTCTGGTTATGTTTCTAATCCTGATTCTGCTTCTGGTTCTGGTTCCAGTTCTGATTCTGATACTGATTCTTGTTCTGATTCTGATTCTGGTTCTGGTTCTGATTCTGTTTATGATTCTGGTTCTGGTTCTGGTTCCAGGCATGATTCTGTTTCTGGTTCTGATCCTGATCCTGGTTCTGGTTTTTGTTCTGGTTTTGGTTCTGATTCTGTTTCTGATTCTTATTCTTGTTTTGAATCTGATTCCGGTTCTGTTTCCTGTTCTGATCTGGTCATGATTCTGGTTCTAATTCTGATTGTGGTTTCTTATTCTGGTTCTGTTTCTTATTCTGGTTCTGTTTCTTATTCTGGTTCAGGTTCTGGCTCTGATTTTGATTCTGATTCTGTTTATGATTCTGATTGTTGTTTTGATTCTGATTCTGGTTCTGCTTCTGATTCTTGTGTTGAGTCTGATTCCGGTTCTGGTTCCTGTTCTGATCTGGTCATGATTCTGGTTCTCATTCTGATTGTGGTTTCTTATTCTGGTTATATTTCTGATTCTGATTCCGATTCTGATACTGATTGTGTTTCTGATTCTGATTCTGGTTCTGGTTCAGATTCTGATTCTGATTCTGATTGTTGTTTTGATTCTGATTCTGGTTCTGTTTCCTGTTCTGATTCTGGTCATGATGCTGCTTCTGCTTCTGGTTCTGGTTCTGGTTCTGGTTCTGATCTGATTCTGGATCTGGTTCTGATTCTGGTTCTGGTTCTGATTCTGGTTCTAGTTCTGATTCAGAATCTGATTCTGGTTCTGATTCTGGCTCTGGTTCTGGTTCTGATTCAGATTCAGATTCTGATTCTGATTCTAGTTCTGGTTTGGGTTCTGGTTCCAGGACTGATTCTGGTTCTGTTTCTAATCCTGATTCTGGTTCTTGTTCTGGTTCCAGTTCTGATTCTGATTCTGATTCTTGTTCTGATCCTGATTCTGGTTCTGGTTCAGATTCTGATTCTGATTCTGATTGTTGTTTTGATTCTGATTCTGGTTCTGTTTCTTGTTCTGATTCTGATTCTGGTTCTGATTCTTATTCTGGTTCTCCTTCTCAATCTGGTTCTTGTTCTTGTTCTGTTTCATGTTCTGATTTTCTTCCTGGTTCTTATTCTGATTCTGATTCAGGTTCTGATTCTTGCTCTGATTCTGGATCTGGTTCTGATTCTGATTCTGATTCTGATTCTGGTTCTGATTCTTGCTCTGATTCTAGTTCTGGTTCTGGTTCTGATTCTTGTGTTGAGTCTGTTTCCAGTTCTGGTTCCTGTTCTGATCTTGTCATGATTCTGGTTCTGATTCTGATTCTGTTCCTGATTCTGGTTCTGATGTGATTCTGGTTCTGGTTCTGGTTCTGATTTGATTCTGGTTCTGATTCTGGCTCTGATTCTGGTTCTTATTCTGATTCCGTACCTCATTCTGGTTCTGATGTGATTCTGGTTCTGGTTCCAGTTCTGATTCTGGTCATGTTTCTCATTCTCATTCTGATTGTGGTTTCTTATTCTGGTTATATTTCTGGTTCTGATTCCGATTCTGATACTGATTGTGTTTCTGATTCTGATTCTGGTTCTGGTTCAGATTCTGATTCTGATTCTGATTGTTGTTTTGATTCTGATTCTGGTTCTGGTTCCTGTTCTGATTCTGGTCATGATTCTGCTTCTGATTCTGATTCTGTTCCTGGTTCTGGTTCTGGTTCTGGTTCTGATCTGATTCTGGTTCTGGTTCTGATTCTGATTCTGGTTCTGGTTCTTATTCTGGCTCTGATTCTGGTCTGGTTCTGATTCAGATTCAGATTCTGATTCTTATTCAGGTTCTGGTTCTTGTTCTGGTTCCAGTTCTGATTCTGATACTGATTCTTGTTCTGATTCTGATTCTGGTTCTGGTTCTGATTCTTTTTCTGATTCTGATACTTGTTTTGATTCTGATTCTGGTTCTGGTTCCTGTTCTGATTCTGGTCGTGATTCTGGTTCTGATTCTGATTCTTGATCTGATTTTGATTTTGATACTGGTTCTGGTTCTGATTCTGATTCTTGTTCTTATTTTGATTCCAGTTCTGGTTCTGATTCTGATTCTGGTTCTTGTTCTGTTGCTGGTTGTTGTTCTTGTTCTCATTCTGATTCTGGTTCTGTTTCAAATCTGGTTCTGATTCTGGTTATGGTTCAGATTCTTATTCTGGTTCTCCTTCTCGTTCTGGTTCTTGTTCTGGTTCTGTTTCATGTTCTGATTTTGTTTATGGTTCTTATTCTGATTCTGGTTCTGGTTCTGATTCTGATTCTGATTCTGGTTCTGATTCTTGCTCTGATTCTGGTTCTGGTTCTGGTTCCAGGTCTGATTCTGGTTATGTTTCTAATCCTGATTCTGCTCCTGGTTCTGGTTCCAGTTCTGATTCTGATACTGATTCTTGTTCTGATTCTGATTCTGGTTCTGGTTCTGATTCTGTTTATGATTCTGGTTCTGGTTCTGGTTCCAGGCATGATTCTGTTTCTGGTTCTGATCCTGATCCTGGTTCTGGTTTTTGTTCTGGTTTTGGTTCTGATTCTGTTTCTGATTCTTATTCTTGTTTTGAATCTGATTCCGGTTCTGTTTCCTGTTCTGATCTGGTCATGATTCTGGTTCTAATTCTGATTGTGGTTTCTTATTCTGGTTCTGTTTCTTATTCTGGTTCTGTTTCTTATTCTGGTTCAGGTTCTGGCTCTGATTTTGATTCTGATTCTGTTTATGATTCTGATTGTTGTTTTGATTCTGATTCTGGTTCTGCTTCTGATTCTTGTGTTGAGTCTGATTCCGGTTCTGGTTCCTGTTCTGATCTGGTCATGATTCTGGTTCTCATTCTGATTGTGGTTTCTTATTCTGGTTATATTTCTGATTCTGATTCCGATTCTGATACTGATTGTGTTTCTGATTCTGATTCTGGTTCTGGTTCAGATTCTGATTCTGATTCTGATTGTTGTTTTGATTCTGATTCTGGTTCTGTTTCCTGTTCTGATTCTGGTCATGATGCTGCTTCTGCTTCTGGTTCTGGTTCTGGTTCTGGTTCTGGTTCTGATCTGATTCTGGATCTGGTTCTGATTCTGGTTCTGGTTCTGATTCTGGTTCTAGTTCTGATTCAGAATCTGATTCTGGTTCTGATTCTGGCTCTGGTTCTGGTTCTGATTCAGATTCAGATTCTGATTCTGATTCTAGTTCTGGTTTGGGTTCTGGTTCCAGGACTGATTCTGGTTCTGTTTCTAATCCTGATTCTGGTTCTTGTTCTGGTTCCAGTTCTGATTCTGATTCTGATTCTTGTTCTGATCCTGATTCTGGTTCTGGTTCAGATTCTGATTCTGATTCTGATTGTTGTTTTGATTCTGATTCTGGTTCTGTTTCTTGTTCTGATTCTGATTCTGGTTCTGATTCTTATTCTGGTTCTCCTTCTCAATCTGGTTCTTGTTCTTGTTCTGTTTCATGTTCTGATTTTCTTCCTGGTTCTTATTCTGATTCTGATTCAGGTTCTGATTCTTGCTCTGATTCTGGATCTGGTTCTGATTCTGATTCTGATTCTGATTCTGGTTCTGATTCTTGCTCTGATTCTAGTTCTGGTTCTGGTTCTGATTCTTGTGTTGAGTCTGTTTCCAGTTCTGGTTCCTGTTCTGATCTTGTCATGATTCTGGTTCTGATTCTGATTCTGTTCCTGATTCTGGTTCTGATGTGATTCTGGTTCTGGTTCTGGTTCTGATTTGATTCTGGTTCTGATTCTGGCTCTGATTCTGGTTCTTATTCTGATTCCGTACCTCATTCTGGTTCTGATGTGATTCTGGTTCTGGTTCCAGTTCTGATTCTGGTCATGTTTCTCATTCTCATTCTGATTGTGGTTTCTTATTCTGGTTATATTTCTGGTTCTGATTCCGATTCTGATACTGATTGTGTTTCTGATTCTGATTCTGGTTCTGGTTCAGATTCTGATTCTGATTCTGATTGTTGTTTTGATTCTGATTCTGGTTCTGGTTCCTGTTCTGATTCTGGTCATGATTCTGCTTCTGATTCTGATTCTGTTCCTGGTTCTGGTTCTGGTTCTGGTTCTGATCTGATTCTGGTTCTGGTTCTGATTCTGATTCTGGTTCTGGTTCTTATTCTGGCTCTGATTCTGGTCTGGTTCTGATTCAGATTCAGATTCTGATTCTTATTCAGGTTCTGGTTCTTGTTCTGGTTCCAGTTCTGATTCTGATACTGATTCTTGTTCTGATTCTGATTCTGGTTCTGGTTCTGATTCTTTTTCTGATTCTGATACTTGTTTTGATTCTGATTCTGGTTCTGGTTCCTGTTCTGATTCTGGTCGTGATTCTGGTTCTGATTCTGATTCTTGATCTGATTTTGATTTTGATACTGGTTCTGGTTCTGATTCTGATTCTTGTTCTTATTTTGATTCCAGTTCTGGTTCTGATTCTGATTCTGGTTCTTGTTCTGTTGCTGGTTGTTGTTCTTGTTCTCATTCTGATTCTGGTTCTGTTTCAAATCTGGTTCTGATTCTGGTTATGGTTCAGATTCTTATTCTGGTTCTCCTTCTCGTTCTGGTTCTTGTTCTGGTTCTGTTTCATGTTCTGATTTTGTTTATGGTTCTTATTCTGATTCTGGTTCTGGTTCTGATTCTGATTCTGATTCTGGTTCTGATTCTTGCTCTGATTCTGGTTCTGGTTCTGGTTCCAGGTCTGATTCTGGTTATGTTTCTAATCCTGATTCTGCTCCTGGTTCTGGTTCCAGTTCTGATTCTGATACTGATTCTTGTTCTGATTCTGATTCTGGTTCTGGTTCTGATTCTGTTTATGATTCTGGTTCTGGTTCTGGTTCCAGGCATGATTCTGTTTCTGGTTCTGATCCTGATCCTGGTTCTGGTTTTTGTTCTGGTTTTGGTTCTGATTCTGTTTCTGATTCTTATTCTTGTTTTGAATCTGATTCCGGTTCTGTTTCCTGTTCTGATCTGGTCATGATTCTGGTTCTAATTCTGATTGTGGTTTCTTATTCTGGTTCTGTTTCTTATTCTGGTTCTGTTTCTTATTCTGGTTCAGGTTCTGGCTCTGATTTTGATTCTGATTCTGTTTATGATTCTGATTGTTGTTTTGATTCTGATTCTGGTTCTGCTTCTGATTCTTGTGTTGAGTCTGATTCCGGTTCTGGTTCCTGTTCTGATCTGGTCATGATTCTGGTTCTCATTCTGATTGTGGTTTCTTATTCTGGTTATATTTCTGATTCTGATTCCGATTCTGATACTGATTGTGTTTCTGATTCTGATTCTGGTTCTGGTTCAGATTCTGATTCTGATTCTGATTGTTGTTTTGATTCTGATTCTGGTTCTGTTTCCTGTTGTGATTCTGGTCATGATGCTGCTTCTGCTTCTGGTTCTGGTTCTGGTTCTGGTTCTGGTTCTGATCTGATTCTGGATCTGGTTCTGATTCTGGTTCTGGTTCTGATTCTGGTTCTAGTTCTGATTCAGAATCTGATTCTGGTTCTGATTCTGGCTCTGGTTCTGGTTCTGATTCAGATTCAGATTCTGATTCTGATTCTAGTTCTGGTTTGGGTTCTGGTTCCAGGACTGATTCTGGTTCTGTTTCTAATCCTGATTCTGGTTCTTGTTCTGGTTCCAGTTCTGATTCTGATTCTGATTCTTGTTCTGATCCTGATTCTGGTTCTGGTTCAGATTCTGATTCTGATTCTGATTGTTGTTTTGATTCTGATTCTGGTTCTGTTTCTTGTTCTGATTCTGATTCTGGTTCTGATTCTTATTCTGGTTCTCCTTCTCAATCTGGTTCTTGTTCTTGTTCTGTTTCATGTTCTGATTTTCTTCCTGGTTCTTATTCTGATTCTGATTCAGGTTCTGATTCTTGCTCTGATTCTGGATCTGGTTCTGATTCTGATTCTGATTCTGATTCTGGTTCTGATTCTTGCTCTGATTCTAGTTCTGGTTCTGGTTCTGATTCTTGTGTTGAGTCTGTTTCCAGTTCTGGTTCCTGTTCTGATCATGTCATGATTCTGGTTCTGATTCTGATTCCGTTCCTGATTCTGGTTCTGATGTGATTCTGGTTCTGGTTCTGGTTCTGATTTGATTCTGGTTCTGATTCTGGCTCTGATTCTGGTTCTTATTCTGATTCCGTACCTCATTCTGGTTCTGATGTGATTCTGGTTCTGGTTCCATTTCTGATTCTGGTCATGTTTCTCATTCTCATTCTGATTGTGGTTTCTTATTCTGGTTATATTTCTGGTTCTGATTCCGATTCTGATACTGATTGTGTTTCTGATTCTGATTCTGGTTCTGGTTCAGATTCTGATTCTGATTCTGACTGTTGTTTTGATTCTGATTCTGGTTCTGGTTCCTGTTCTGATTCTGGTCATGATTCTGCTTCTGATTCTGATTCTGTTCCTGGTTCTGGTTCTGGTTCTGGTTCTGATCTGATTCTGGTTCTGGTTCTGATTCTGATTCTGGTTCTGGTTCTTATTCTGGCTCTGATTCTGGTCTGGTTCTGATTCAGATTCAGATTCTGATTCTTATTCAGGTTCTGGTTCTTGTTCTGGTTCCAGTTCTGATTCTGATACTGATTCTTGTTCTGATTCTGATTCTGGTTCTGGTTCTGATTCTTTTTCTGATTCTGATACTTGTTTTGATTCTGATTCTGGTTCTGGTTCCTGTTCTGATTCTGGTCGTGATTCTGGTTCTGATTCTGATTCTTGATCTGATTTTGATTTTGATACTGGTTCTGGTTCTGATTCTGAGTCTTGTTCTTATTTTGATTCCAGTTCAGGTTCTTGTTCTGATTCTGGTCATGAGTCTGGATCTGGATCTGGTTCTGATTCTGATTCTGGTTCTTGTTCTGTTGCTGGTTGTGGTTCTTGTTCTGATTCTGATTCTGGTTCTGATTCTTATTCTGGTTCTCCTTCTCGTTCTGGTTCTTGTTCTTGTTCTGTTTCATGTTCTGATTTTCTTTCTGGTTCTTATTCTGATTCTGGTTCTGGTTCTGATTCTGATTCTGATTCAGGTTCTGATTCTTGCTCTGATTCTGGATCTGGTTCTGATTCTGATTCTGATTCTGGTTCTGGTTCTGGTTCCAAGTCTGATTCTGGTTCTGTTTCTAATCCTGATTCTGCTTCTGGTTCTGGTTCCAGTTCTGATTCTGATACTGATTCTTGTTCTGATTCTGATTCTTGTTCTGGTTCTGATTCTGTTTATGATTCTGATTCTTGTTTTGATTCAGATTCCAGTTCTGGTTCCTGTTCTGATTCTGGTCATGATTCTGGTTCTGATTATGATTCTGTTTCTGGTTCTGCTTCTCGTTCTGGTTCTGGCTCAGATTCCGATTTTGATTCTGTTTCTAATTCTTATTCTGGTTCTGGTTCTGAATCTGATTTTGGTCATGAGTCTGGATCTGTTTCTGATTCTGATTCTGGCTCCGATTCTGGTTCTGATTCTGTTTGTGATTCTGATTTTGATTCTGGTTCTGTTTCTTGTTCTGGTTCTGATTCTGGTTCTGGTTCCTGTTCTGATTCTGGTCATGATTCTGGTTCTGATTCTGATTCTGATTCTGGTTCTGATTCTGTTTGTGATTCTGATTTTGATTCTGGTTCTGTTTCTTGTTCTGGTTCTGATTCTGGTTCTGGTTCCTGTTCTGATTCTGGTCATGATTCTGGTTCTGATTCTGATTCTGATTCTGGTTCTGATTCTTGCTCTGATTCTGGTTCTGGTTCTGGTTCCAGGTCTGATTCTGGTTATGTTTCTAATCCTGATTCTGCTTCTGGTTCTGGTTCCAGTTCTGATTCTGATACTGATTCTTGTTCTGATTCTGATTCTGGTTCTGGTTCTGATTCTGTTTATGATTCTGGTTCTGGTTCTGGTTCCAGGCATGATTCTGTTTCTGGTTCTGATCCTGATCCTGGTTCTGGTTTTTGTTCTGGTTTTGGTTCTGATTCTGTTTCTGATTCTTATTCTTGTTTTGAATCTGATTCCGGTTCTGTTTCCTGTTCTGATCTGGTCATGATTCTGGTTCTAATTCTGATTGTGGTTTCTTATTCTGGTTCTGTTTCTTATTCTGGTTCTGTTTCTTATTCTGGTTCAGGTTCTGGCTCTGATTTTGATTCTGATTCTGTTTATGATTCTGATTGTTGTTTTGATTCTGATTCTGGTTCTGCTTCTGATTCTTGTGTTGAGTCTGATTCCGGTTCTGGTTCCTGTTCTGATCTGGTCATGATTCTGGTTCTCATTCTGATTGTGGTTTCTTATTCTGGTTATATTTCTGATTCTGATTCCGATTCTGATACTGATTGTGTTTCTGATTCTGATTCTGGTTCTGGTTCAGATTCTGATTCTGATTCTGATTGTTGTTTTGATTCTGATTCTGGTTCTGTTTCCTGTTCTGATTCTGGTCATGATGCTGCTTCTGCTTCTGGTTCTGGTTCTGGTTCTGGTTCTGATCTGATTCTGGATCTGGTTCTGATTCTGGTTCTGGTTCTGATTCTGGTTCTAGTTCTGATTCAGAATCTGATTCTGGTTCTGATTCTGGCTCTGGTTCTGGTTCTGATTCAGATTCAGATTCTGATTCTGATTCTAGTTCTGGTTTGGGTTCTGGTTCCAGGACTGATTCTGGTTCTGTTTCTAATCCTGATTCTGGTTCTTGTTCTGGTTCCAGTTCTGATTCTGATTCTGATTCTTGTTCTGATCCTGATTCTGGTTCTGGTTCAGATTCTGATTCTGATTCTGATTGTTGTTTTGATTCTGATTCTGGTTCTGTTTCTTGTTCTGATTCTGATTCTGGTTCTGATTCTTATTCTGGTTCTCCTTCTCAATCTGGTTCTTGTTCTTGTTCTGTTTCATGTTCTGATTTTCTTCCTGGTTCTTATTCTGATTCTGATTCAGGTTCTGATTCTTGCTCTGATTCTGGATCTGGTTCTGATTCTGATTCTGATTCTGATTCTGGTTCTGATTCTTGCTCTGATTCTAGTTCTGGTTCTGGTTCTGATTCTTGTGTTGAGTCTGTTTCCAGTTCTGGTTCCTGTTCTGATCTTGTCATGATTCTGGTTCTGATTCTGATTCCGTTCCTGATTCTGGTTCTGATGTGATTCTGGTTCTGGTTCTGGTTCTGATTTGATTCTGGTTCTGATTCTGGCTCTGATTCTGGTTCTTATTCTGATTCCGTACCTCATTCTGGTTCTGATGTGATTCTGGTTCTGGTTCCAGTTCTGATTCTGGTCATGTTTCTCATTCTCATTCTGATTGTGGTTTCTTATTCTGGTTATATTTCTGGTTCTGATTCCGATTCTGATACTGATTGTGTTTCTGATTCTGATTCTGGTTCTGGTTCAGATTCTGATTCTGATTCTGATTGTTGTTTTGATTCTGATTCTGGTTCTGGTTCCTGTTCTGATTCTGGTCATGATTCTGCTTCTGATTCTGATTCTGTTCCTGGTTCTGGTTCTGGTTCTGGTTCTGATCTGATTCTGGTTCTGGTTCTGATTCTGATTCTGGTTCTGGTTCTTATTCTGGCTCTGATTCTGGTCTGGTTCTGATTCAGATTCAGATTCTGATTCTTATTCAGGTTCTGGTTCTTGTTCTGGTTCCAGTTCTGATTCTGATACTGATTCTTGTTCTGATTCTGATTCTGGTTCTGGTTCTGATTCTTTTTCTGATTCTGATACTTGTTTTGATTCTGATTCTGGTTCTGGTTCCTGTTCTGATTCTGGTCGTGATTCTGGTTCTGATTCTGATTCTTGATCTGATTTTGATTTTGATACTGGTTCTGGTTCTGATTCTGAGTCTTGTTCTTATTTTGATTCCAGTTCAGGTTCTTGTTCTGATTCTGGTCATGAGTCTGGATCTGGATCTGGTTCTGATTCTGATTCTGGTTCTTGTTCTGTTGCTGGTTGTGGTTCTTGTTCTGATTCTGATTCTGGTTCTGATTCTTATTCTGGTTCTCCTTCTCGTTCTGGTTCTTGTTCTTGTTCTGTTTCATGTTCTGATTTTCTTTCTGGTTCTTATTCTGATTCTGATTCAGGTTCTGATTCTTGCTCTGATTCTGGATCTGGTTCTGATTCTGATTCTAATTCTGGTTCTGGTTCTGGTAACAAGTCTGATTCTGGTTCTGTTTCTAATCCTGATTCTGCTTCTGGTTCTGGTTCCAGTTCTGATTCTGATCTGATTCTGGTTCTGGTTCTGATTCTGATTCTGGTTCTGGTTCTTATTCTGGCTCTGATTCTGGTCTGGTTCTGATTCAGATTCAGATTCTGATTCTTATTCAGGTTCTGGTTCTTGTTCTGGTTCCAGTTCTGATTCTGATACTGATTCTTGTTCTGATTCTGCTTCTGGTTCTGGTTCCAGTTCTGATTCTGATACTGATTCTTGTTCTGATTCTGATTCTGGTTCTGGTTCTGATTCTGTTTATGATTCTGATTCTTGTTTTGATTCTGATTCCAGTTCTGGTTCCTGTTCTGATTCTTTTTCATGATTCTGGTTCTGATTATGATTCTGTTTCTGGTTCTGCTTCTCGTTCTGGTTCTGGCTCAGATTCCGATTCTGATTCTGTTTCTAATTCTGATTTTGATTCTGGTTCTGTTTCTTGTTCTGGTTCTGATTCTGGTTCTGGTTCCTGTTCTGATTCTGGTCATGATTCTGGTTCTGATTCTGATTCCGTTCCTGATTCTGGTTCTGATGTGATTCTGGTTCTCGTTCTGATTCTGGTTTTGGTTCTGATTCTTTTTCTGATTCTGATTCTTGTTTTGATTCTGATTCCGGTTCTGGTTCCTGTTCTGATTCTGGTAATGATTCTGGTTCTGATTCTGATTCTTGATCTGATTTTGATTTTGATGCTGGTTCTGGTTCTGATTCTGATTCTTGTTCTTATTTTGATTCCAGTTCTGGTTCTGATTCTGATTCTGGTTCTTGTTCTGTTGCTGGTTGTTGTTCTTGTTCTCATTCTGATTCTGGTTCTGTTTCAAATCTGGTTCTGATTCTGGTTATGGTTCAGATTCTTATTCTGGTTCTCCTTCTCGTTCTGGTTCTTGTTCTGGTTCTGTTTCATGTTCTGATTTTGTTTATGGTTCTTATTCTGATTCTGGTTCTGGTTCTGATTCTGATTCTGATTCTGGTTCTGATTCTTGCTCTGATTCTGGTTCTGGTTCTGGTTCCAGGTCTGATTCTGGTTATGTTTCTAATCCTGATTCTGCTCCTGGTTCTGGTTCCAGTTCTGATTCTGATACTGATTCTTGTTCTGATTCTGATTCTGGTTCTGGTTCTGATTCTGTTTATGATTCTGGTTCTGGTTCTGGTTCCAGGCATGATTCTGTTTCTGGTTCTGATCCTGATCCTGGTTCTGGTTTTTGTTCTGGTTTTGGTTCTGATTCTGTTTCTGATTCTTATTCTTGTTTTGAATCTGATTCCGGTTCTGTTTCCTGTTCTGATCTGGTCATGATTCTGGTTCTAATTCTGATTGTGGTTTCTTATTCTGGTTCTGTTTCTTATTCTGGTTCTGTTTCTTATTCTGGTTCAGGTTCTGGCTCTGATTTTGATTCTGATTCTGTTTATGATTCTGATTGTTGTTTTGATTCTGATTCTGGTTATGGTTCCTGTTCTGATTCTGATTCTTGATCTGATTTTGATTTTGATACTGGTTCTGGTTCTGATTCTGAGTCTTGTTCTTATTTTGATTCCAGTTCAGGTTCTTGTTCTGATTCTGGTCATGAGTCTGGATCTGGATCTGGTTCTGATTCTGATTCTGGTTCTTGTTCTGTTGCTGGTTGTGGTTCTTGTTCTGATTCTGATTCTGGTTCTGATTCTTATTCTGGTTCTCCTTCTCGTTCTGGTTCTTGTTCTTGTTCTGTTTCATGTTCTGATTTTCTTTCTGGTTCTTATTCTGATTCTGATTCAGGTTCTGATTCTTGCTCTGATTCTGGATCTGGTTCTGATTCTGATTCTGATTCTGATTCTGGTTGTGATTCTTGCTCTGATTCTAGTTCTGGTTCTGGTTCTGATTCTTGTGTTGAGTCTGTTTCTAGTTCTGGTTCCTGTTCTGATCATGTCATGATTCTGGTTCTGATTCTGATTCCGTTCCTGATTCTGGTTCTGATGTGATTCTGGTTCTGGTTCTGGTTCTGATTTGATTCTGGTTCTGATTCTGGCTCTGATTCTGGTTCTTATTCTGATTCCGTACCTCATTCTGGTTCTGATGTGATTCTGGTTCTGGTTCCATTTCTGATTCTGGTCATGTTTCTCATTCTCATTCTGATTGTGGTTTCTTATTCTGGTTATATTTCTGGTTCTGATTCCGATTCTGATACTGATTGTGTTTCTGATTCTGATTCTGGTTCTGGTTCAGATTCTGATTCTGATTCTGACTGTTGTTTTGATTCTGATTCTGGTTCTGGTTCCTGTTCTGATTCTGGTCATGATTCTGCTTCTGATTCTGATTCTGTTCCTGGTTCTGGTTCTGGTTCTGGTTCTGATCTGATTCTGGTTCTGGTTCTGATTCTGATTCTGGTTCTGGTTCTTATTCTGGCTCTGATTCTGGTCTGGTTCTGATTCAGATTCAGATTCTGATTCTTATTCAGGTTCTGGTTCTTGTTCTGGTTCCAGTTCTGATTCTGATACTGATTCTTGTTCTGATTCTGATTCTGGTTCTGGTTCTGATTCTTTTTCTGATTCTGATACTTGTTTTGATTCTGATTCTGGTTCTGGTTCCTGTTCTGATTCTGGTCGTGATTCTGGTTCTGATTCTGATTCTTGATCTGATTTTGATTTTGATACTGGTTCTGGTTCTGATTCTGAGTCTTGTTCTTATTTTGATTCCAGTTCAGGTTCTTGTTCTGATTCTGGTCATGAGTCTGGATCTGGATCTGGTTCTGATTCTGATTCTGGTTCTTGTTCTGTTGCTGGTTGTGGTTCTTGTTCTGATTCTGATTCTGGTTCTGATTCTTATTCTGGTTCTCCTTCTCGTTCTGGTTCTTGTTCTTGTTCTGTTTCATGTTCTGATTTTCTTTCTGGTTCTTATTCTGATTCTGGTTCTGGTTCTGATTCTGATTCTGATTCAGGTTCTGATTCTTGCTCTGATTCTGGATCTGGTTCTGATTCTGATTCTGATTCTGGTTCTGGTTCTGGTTCCAAGTCTGATTCTGGTTCTGTTTCTAATCCTGATTCTGCTTCTGGTTCTGGTTCCAGTTCTGATTCTGATACTGATTCTTGTTCTGATTCTGATTCTTGTTCTGGTTCTGATTCTGTTTATGATTCTGATTCTTGTTTTGATTCAGATTCCAGTTCTGGTTCCTGTTCTGATTCTGGTCATGATTCTGGTTCTGATTATGATTCTGTTTCTGGTTCTGCTTCTCGTTCTGGTTCTGGCTCAGATTCCGATTTTGATTCTGTTTCTAATTCTTATTCTGGTTCTGGTTCTGAATCTGATTTTGGTCATGAGTCTGGATCTGTTTCTGATTCTGATTCTGGCTCCGATTCTGGTTCTGATTCTGTTTGTGATTCTGATTTTGATTCTGGTTCTGTTTCTTGTTCTGGTTCTGATTCTGGTTCTGGTTCCTGTTCTGATTCTGGTCATGATTCTGGTTCTGATTCTGATTCTGATTCTGGTTCTGATTCTGTTTGTGATTCTGATTTTGATTCTGGTTCTGTTTCTTGTTCTGGTTCTGATTCTGGTTCTGGTTCCTGTTCTGATTCTGGTCATGATTCTGGTTCTGATTCTGATTCTGATTCTGGTTCTGATTCTTGCTCTGATTCTGGTTCTGGTTCTGGTTCCAGGTCTGATTCTGGTTATGTTTCTAATCCTGATTCTGCTTCTGGTTCTGGTTCCAGTTCTGATTCTGATACTGATTCTTGTTCTGATTCTGATTCTGGTTCTGGTTCTGATTCTGTTTATGATTCTGGTTCTGGTTCTGGTTCCAGGCATGATTCTGTTTCTGGTTCTGATCCTGATCCTGGTTCTGGTTTTTGTTCTGGTTTTGGTTCTGATTCTGTTTCTGATTCTTATTCTTGTTTTGAATCTGATTCCGGTTCTGTTTCCTGTTCTGATCTGGTCATGATTCTGGTTCTAATTCTGATTGTGGTTTCTTATTCTGGTTCTGTTTCTTATTCTGGTTCTGTTTCTTATTCTGGTTCAGGTTCTGGCTCTGATTTTGATTCTGATTCTGTTTATGATTCTGATTGTTGTTTTGATTCTGATTCTGGTTCTGCTTCTGATTCTTGTGTTGAGTCTGATTCCGGTTCTGGTTCCTGTTCTGATCTGGTCATGATTCTGGTTCTCATTCTGATTGTGGTTTCTTATTCTGGTTATATTTCTGATTCTGATTCCGATTCTGATACTGATTGTGTTTCTGATTCTGATTCTGGTTCTGGTTCAGATTCTGATTCTGATTCTGATTGTTGTTTTGATTCTGATTCTGGTTCTGTTTCCTGTTCTGATTCTGGTCATGATGCTGCTTCTGCTTCTGGTTCTGGTTCTGGTTCTGGTTCTGATCTGATTCTGGATCTGGTTCTGATTCTGGTTCTGGTTCTGATTCTGGTTCTAGTTCTGATTCAGAATCTGATTCTGGTTCTGATTCTGGCTCTGGTTCTGGTTCTGATTCAGATTCAGATTCTGATTCTGATTCTAGTTCTGGTTTGGGTTCTGGTTCCAGGACTGATTCTGGTTCTGTTTCTAATCCTGATTCTGGTTCTTGTTCTGGTTCCAGTTCTGATTCTGATTCTGATTCTTGTTCTGATCCTGATTCTGGTTCTGGTTCAGATTCTGATTCTGATTCTGATTGTTGTTTTGATTCTGATTCTGGTTCTGTTTCTTGTTCTGATTCTGATTCTGGTTCTGATTCTTATTCTGGTTCTCCTTCTCAATCTGGTTCTTGTTCTTGTTCTGTTTCATGTTCTGATTTTCTTCCTGGTTCTTATTCTGATTCTGATTCAGGTTCTGATTCTTGCTCTGATTCTGGATCTGGTTCTGATTCTGATTCTGATTCTGATTCTGGTTCTGATTCTTGCTCTGATTCTAGTTCTGGTTCTGGTTCTGATTCTTGTGTTGAGTCTGTTTCCAGTTCTGGTTCCTGTTCTGATCTTGTCATGATTCTGGTTCTGATTCTGATTCCGTTCCTGATTCTGGTTCTGATGTGATTCTGGTTCTGGTTCTGGTTCTGATTTGATTCTGGTTCTGATTCTGGCTCTGATTCTGGTTCTTATTCTGATTCCGTACCTCATTCTGGTTCTGATGTGATTCTGGTTCTGGTTCCAGTTCTGATTCTGGTCATGTTTCTCATTCTCATTCTGATTGTGGTTTCTTATTCTGGTTATATTTCTGGTTCTGATTCCGATTCTGATACTGATTGTGTTTCTGATTCTGATTCTGGTTCTGGTTCAGATTCTGATTCTGATTCTGATTGTTGTTTTGATTCTGATTCTGGTTCTGGTTCCTGTTCTGATTCTGGTCATGATTCTGCTTCTGATTCTGATTCTGTTCCTGGTTCTGGTTCTGGTTCTGGTTCTGATCTGATTCTGGTTCTGGTTCTGATTCTGATTCTGGTTCTGGTTCTTATTCTGGCTCTGATTCTGGTCTGGTTCTGATTCAGATTCAGATTCTGATTCTTATTCAGGTTCTGGTTCTTGTTCTGGTTCCAGTTCTGATTCTGATACTGATTCTTGTTCTGATTCTGATTCTGGTTCTGGTTCTGATTCTTTTTCTGATTCTGATACTTGTTTTGATTCTGATTCTGGTTCTGGTTCCTGTTCTGATTCTGGTCGTGATTCTGGTTCTGATTCTGATTCTTGATCTGATTTTGATTTTGATACTGGTTCTGGTTCTGATTCTGAGTCTTGTTCTTATTTTGATTCCAGTTCAGGTTCTTGTTCTGATTCTGGTCATGAGTCTGGATCTGGATCTGGTTCTGATTCTGATTCTGGTTCTTGTTCTGTTGCTGGTTGTGGTTCTTGTTCTGATTCTGATTCTGGTTCTGATTCTTATTCTGGTTCTCCTTCTCGTTCTGGTTCTTGTTCTTGTTCTGTTTCATGTTCTGATTTTCTTTCTGGTTCTTATTCTGATTCTGATTCAGGTTCTGATTCTTGCTCTGATTCTGGATCTGGTTCTGATTCTGATTCTAATTCTGGTTCTGGTTCTGGTAACAAGTCTGATTCTGGTTCTGTTTCTAATCCTGATTCTGCTTCTGGTTCTGGTTCCAGTTCTGATTCTGATCTGATTCTGGTTCTGGTTCTGATTCTGATTCTGGTTCTGGTTCTTATTCTGGCTCTGATTCTGGTCTGGTTCTGATTCAGATTCAGATTCTGATTCTTATTCAGGTTCTGGTTCTTGTTCTGGTTCCAGTTCTGATTCTGATACTGATTCTTGTTCTGATTCTGCTTCTGGTTCTGGTTCCAGTTCTGATTCTGATACTGATTCTTGTTCTGATTCTGATTCTGGTTCTGGTTCTGATTCTGTTTATGATTCTGATTCTTGTTTTGATTCTGATTCCAGTTCTGGTTCCTGTTCTGATTCTTTTTCATGATTCTGGTTCTGATTATGATTCTGTTTCTGGTTCTGCTTCTCGTTCTGGTTCTGGCTCAGATTCCGATTCTGATTCTGTTTCTAATTCTGATTTTGATTCTGGTTCTGTTTCTTGTTCTGGTTCTGATTCTGGTTCTGGTTCCTGTTCTGATTCTGGTCATGATTCTGGTTCTGATTCTGATTCCGTTCCTGATTCTGGTTCTGATGTGATTCTGGTTCTCGTTCTGATTCTGGTTTTGGTTCTGATTCTTTTTCTGATTCTGATTCTTGTTTTGATTCTGATTCCGGTTCTGGTTCCTGTTCTGATTCTGGTAATGATTCTGGTTCTGATTCTGATTCTTGATCTGATTTTGATTTTGATGCTGGTTCTGGTTCTGATTCTGATTCTTGTTCTTATTTTGATTCCAGTTCTGGTTCTGATTCTGATTCTGGTTCTTGTTCTGTTGCTGGTTGTTGTTCTTGTTCTCATTCTGATTCTGGTTCTGTTTCAAATCTGGTTCTGATTCTGGTTATGGTTCAGATTCTTATTCTGGTTCTCCTTCTCGTTCTGGTTCTTGTTCTGGTTCTGTTTCATGTTCTGATTTTGTTTATGGTTCTTATTCTGATTCTGGTTCTGGTTCTGATTCTGATTCTGATTCTGGTTCTGATTCTTGCTCTGATTCTGGTTCTGGTTCTGGTTCCAGGTCTGATTCTGGTTATGTTTCTAATCCTGATTCTGCTCCTGGTTCTGGTTCCAGTTCTGATTCTGATACTGATTTTTGTTCTGATTCTGATTCTGGTTCTGGTTCTGATTCTGTTTATGATTCTGGTTCTGGTTCTGGTTCCAGGCATGATTCTGTTTCTGGTTCTGATCCTGATCCTGGTTCTGGTTTTTGTTCTGGTTTTGGTTCTGATTCTGTTTCTGATTCTTATTCTTGTTTTGAATCTGATTCCGGTTCTGTTTCCTGTTCTGATCTGGTCATGATTCTGGTTCTAATTCTGATTGTGGTTTCTTATTCTGGTTCTGTTTCTTATTCTGGTTCTGTTTCTTATTCTGGTTCAGGTTCTGGCTCTGATTTTGATTCTGATTCTGTTTATGATTCTGATTGTTGTTTTGATTCTGATTCTGGTTATGGTTCCTGTTCTGATTCTGATTCTTGATCTGATTTTGATTTTGATACTGGTTCTGGTTCTGATTCTGAGTCTTGTTCTTATTTTGATTCCAGTTCAGGTTCTTGTTCTGATTCTGGTCATGAGTCTGGATCTGGATCTGGTTCTGATTCTGATTCTGGTTCTTGTTCTGTTGCTGGTTGTGGTTCTTGTTCTGATTCTGATTCTGGTTCTGATTCTTATTCTGGTTCTCCTTCTCGTTCTGGTTCTTGTTCTTGTTCTGTTTCATGTTCTGATTTTCTTTCTGGTTCTTATTCTGATTCTGATTCAGGTTCTGATTCTTGCTCTGATTCTGGATCTGGTTCTGATTCTGATTCTGATTCTGATTCTGGTTGTGATTCTTGCTCTGATTCTAGTTCTGGTTCTGGTTCTGATTCTTGTGTTGAGTCTGTTTCTAGTTCTGGTTCCTGTTCTGATCATGTCATGATTCTGGTTCTGATTCTGATTCCGTTCCTGATTCTGGTTCTGATGTGATTCTGGTTCTGGTTCTGGTTCTGATTTGATTCTGGTTCTGATTCTGGCTCTGATTCTGGTTCTTATTCTGATTCCGTACCTCATTCTGGTTCTGATGTGATTCTGGTTCTGGTTCCAGTTCTGATTCTGGTCATGTTTCTCATTCTCATTCTGATTGTGGTTTCTTATTCTGGTTATATTTCTGGTTCTGATTCCGATTCTGATACTGATTGTGTTTCTGATTCTGATTCTGGTTCTGGTTCAGATTCTGATTCTGATTCTGACTGTTGTTTTGATTCTGATTCTGGTTCTGGTTCCTGTTCTGATTCTGGTCATGATTCTGCTTCTGATTCTGATTCTGTTCCTGGTTCTGGTTCTGGTTCTGGTTCTGATCTGATTCTGGTTCTGGTTCTGATTCTGATTCTGGTTCTGGTTCTTATTCTGGCTCTGATTCTGGTCTGGTTCTGATTCAGATTCAGATTCTGATTCTTATTCAGGTTCTGGTTCTTGTTCTGGTTCCAGTTCTGATTCTGATACTGATTCTTGTTCTGATTCTGATTCTGGTTCTGGTTCTGATTCTTTTTCTGATTCTGATACTTGTTTTGATTCTGATTCTGGTTCTGGTTCCTGTTCTGATTCTGGTCGTGATTCTGGTTCTGATTCTGATTCTTGATCTGATTTTGATTTTGATACTGGTTCTGGTTCTGATTCTGAGTCTTGTTCTTATTTTGATTCCAGTTCAGGTTCTTGTTCTGATTCTGGTCATGAGTCTGGATCTGGATCTGGTTCTGATTCTGATTCTGGTTCTTGTTCTGTTGCTGGTTGTGGTTCTTGTTCTGATTCTGATTCTGGTTCTGATTCTTATTCTGGTTCTCCTTCTCGTTCTGGTTCTTGTTCTTGTTCTGTTTCATGTTCTGATTTTCTTTCTGGTTCTTATTCTGATTCTGGTTCTGGTTCTGATTCTGATTCTGATTCAGGTTCTGATTCTTGCTCTGATTCTGGATCTGGTTCTGATTCTGATTCTGATTCTGGTTCTGGTTCTGGTTCCAAGTCTGATTCTGGTTCTGTTTCTAATCCTGATTCTGCTTCTGGTTCTGGTTCCAGTTCTGATTCTGATACTGATTCTTGTTCTGATTCTGATTCTTGTTCTGGTTCTGATTCTGTTTATGATTCTGATTCTTGTTTTGATTCAGATTCCAGTTCTGGTTCCTGTTCTGATTCTGGTCATGATTCTGGTTCTGATTATGATTCTGTTTCTGGTTCTGCTTCTCGTTCTGGTTCTGGCTCAGATTCCGATTTTGATTCTGTTTCTAATTCTTATTCTGGTTCTGGTTCTGAATCTGATTTTGGTCATGAGTCTGGATCTGTTTCTGATTCTGATTCTGGCTCCGATTCTGGTTCTGATTCTGTTTGTGATTCTGATTTTGATTCTGGTTCTGTTTCTTGTTCTGGTTCTGATTCTGGTTCTGGTTCCTGTTCTGATTCTGGTCATGATTCTGGTTCTGATTCTGATTCTGATTCTGGTTCTGATTCTGTTTGTGATTCTGATTTTGATTCTGGTTCTGTTTCTTGTTCTGGTTCTGATTCTGGTTCTGGTTCCTGTTCTGATTCTGGTCATGATTCTGGTTCTGATTCTGATTCTGATTCTGGTTCTGATTCTTGCTCTGATTCTGGTTCTGGTTCTGGTTCCAGGTCTGATTCTGGTTATGTTTCTAATCCTGATTCTGCTTCTGGTTCTGGTTCCAGTTCTGATTCTGATACTGATTCTTGTTCTGATTCTGATTCTGGTTCTGGTTCTGATTCTGTTTATGATTCTGGTTCTGGTTCTGGTTCCAGGCATGATTCTGTTTCTGGTTCTGATCCTGATCCTGGTTCTGGTTTTTGTTCTGGTTTTGGTTCTGATTCTGTTTCTGATTCTTATTCTTGTTTTGAATCTGATTCCGGTTCTGTTTCCTGTTCTGATCTGGTCATGATTCTGGTTCTAATTCTGATTGTGGTTTCTTATTCTGGTTCTGTTTCTTATTCTGGTTCTGTTTCTTATTCTGGTTCAGGTTCTGGCTCTGATTTTGATTCTGATTCTGTTTATGATTCTGATTGTTGTTTTGATTCTGATTCTGGTTCTGCTTCTGATTCTTGTGTTGAGTCTGATTCCGGTTCTGGTTCCTGTTCTGATCTGGTCATGATTCTGGTTCTCATTCTGATTGTGGTTTCTTATTCTGGTTATATTTCTGATTCTGATTCCGATTCTGATACTGATTGTGTTTCTGATTCTGATTCTGGTTCTGGTTCAGATTCTGATTCTGATTCTGATTGTTGTTTTGATTCTGATTCTGGTTCTGTTTCCTGTTCTGATTCTGGTCATGATGCTGCTTCTGCTTCTGGTTCTGGTTCTGGTTCTGGTTCTGATCTGATTCTGGATCTGGTTCTGATTCTGGTTCTGGTTCTGATTCTGGTTCTAGTTCTGATTCAGAATCTGATTCTGGTTCTGATTCTGGCTCTGGTTCTGGTTCTGATTCAGATTCAGATTCTGATTCTGATTCTAGTTCTGGTTTGGGTTCTGGTTCCAGGACTGATTCTGGTTCTGTTTCTAATCCTGATTCTGGTTCTTGTTCTGGTTCCAGTTCTGATTCTGATTCTGATTCTTGTTCTGATCCTGATTCTGGTTCTGGTTCAGATTCTGATTCTGATTCTGATTGTTGTTTTGATTCTGATTCTGGTTCTGTTTCTTGTTCTGATTCTGATTCTGGTTCTGATTCTTATTCTGGTTCTCCTTCTCAATCTGGTTCTTGTTCTTGTTCTGTTTCATGTTCTGATTTTCTTCCTGGTTCTTATTCTGATTCTGATTCAGGTTCTGATTCTTGCTCTGATTCTGGATCTGGTTCTGATTCTGATTCTGATTCTGATTCTGGTTCTGATTCTTGCTCTGATTCTAGTTCTGGTTCTGGTTCTGATTCTTGTGTTGAGTCTGTTTCCAGTTCTGGTTCCTGTTCTGATCTTGTCATGATTCTGGTTCTGATTCTGATTCCGTTCCTGATTCTGGTTCTGATGTGATTCTGGTTCTGGTTCTGGTTCTGATTTGATTCTGGTTCTGATTCTGGCTCTGATTCTGGTTCTTATTCTGATTCCGTACCTCATTCTGGTTCTGATGTGATTCTGGTTCTGGTTCCAGTTCTGATTCTGGTCATGTTTCTCATTCTCATTCTGATTGTGGTTTCTTATTCTGGTTATATTTCTGGTTCTGATTCCGATTCTGATACTGATTGTGTTTCTGATTCTGATTCTGGTTCTGGTTCAGATTCTGATTCTGATTCTGATTGTTGTTTTGATTCTGATTCTGGTTCTGGTTCCTGTTCTGATTCTGGTCATGATTCTGCTTCTGATTCTGATTCTGTTCCTGGTTCTGGTTCTGGTTCTGGTTCTGATCTGATTCTGGTTCTGGTTCTGATTCTGATTCTGGTTCTGGTTCTTATTCTGGCTCTGATTCTGGTCTGGTTCTGATTCAGATTCAGATTCTGATTCTTATTCAGGTTCTGGTTCTTGTTCTGGTTCCAGTTCTGATTCTGATACTGATTCTTGTTCTGATTCTGATTCTGGTTCTGGTTCTGATTCTTTTTCTGATTCTGATACTTGTTTTGATTCTGATTCTGGTTCTGGTTCCTGTTCTGATTCTGGTCGTGATTCTGGTTCTGATTCTGATTCTTGATCTGATTTTGATTTTGATACTGGTTCTGGTTCTGATTCTGAGTCTTGTTCTTATTTTGATTCCAGTTCAGGTTCTTGTTCTGATTCTGGTCATGAGTCTGGATCTGGATCTGGTTCTGATTCTGATTCTGGTTCTTGTTCTGTTGCTGGTTGTGGTTCTTGTTCTGATTCTGATTCTGGTTCTGATTCTTATTCTGGTTCTCCTTCTCGTTCTGGTTCTTGTTCTTGTTCTGTTTCATGTTCTGATTTTCTTTCTGGTTCTTATTCTGATTCTGATTCAGGTTCTGATTCTTGCTCTGATTCTGGATCTGGTTCTGATTCTGATTCTAATTCTGGTTCTGGTTCTGGTAACAAGTCTGATTCTGGTTCTGTTTCTAATCCTGATTCTGCTTCTGGTTCTGGTTCCAGTTCTGATTCTGATCTGATTCTGGTTCTGGTTCTGATTCTGATTCTGGTTCTGGTTCTTATTCTGGCTCTGATTCTGGTCTGGTTCTGATTCAGATTCAGATTCTGATTCTTATTCAGGTTCTGGTTCTTGTTCTGGTTCCAGTTCTGATTCTGATACTGATTCTTGTTCTGATTCTGCTTCTGGTTCTGGTTCCAGTTCTGATTCTGATACTGATTCTTGTTCTGATTCTGATTCTGGTTCTGGTTCTGATTCTGTTTATGATTCTGATTCTTGTTTTGATTCTGATTCCAGTTCTGGTTCCTGTTCTGATTCTTTTTCATGATTCTGGTTCTGATTATGATTCTGTTTCTGGTTCTGCTTCTCGTTCTGGTTCTGGCTCAGATTCCGATTCTGATTCTGTTTCTAATTCTGATTTTGATTCTGGTTCTGTTTCTTGTTCTGGTTCTGATTCTGGTTCTGGTTCCTGTTCTGATTCTGGTCATGATTCTGGTTCTGATTCTGATTCCGTTCCTGATTCTGGTTCTGATGTGATTCTGGTTCTCGTTCTGATTCTGGTTTTGGTTCTGATTCTTTTTCTGATTCTGATTCTTGTTTTGATTCTGATTCCGGTTCTGGTTCCTGTTCTGATTCTGGTAATGATTCTGGTTCTGATTCTGATGCTTGATCTGATTTTGATTTTGATGCTGGTTCTGGTTCTGATTCTGATTCTTGTTCTTATTTTGATTCCAGTTCTGGTTCTGATTCTGATTCTGGTTCTTGTTCTGTTGCTGGTTGTTGTTCTTGTTCTCATTCTGATTCTGGTTCTGTTTCAAATCTGGTTCTGATTCTGGTTATGGTTCAGATTCTTATTCTGGTTCTCCTTCTCGTTCTGGTTCTTGTTCTGGTTCTGTTTCATGTTCTGATTTTGTTTATGGTTCTTATTCTGATTCTGGTTCTGGTTCTGATTCTGATTCTGATTCTGGTTCTGATTCTTGCTCTGATTCTGGTTCTGGTTCTGGTTCCAGGTCTGATTCTGGTTATGTTTCTAATCCTGATTCTGCTCCTGGTTCTGGTTCCAGTTCTGATTCTGATACTGATTCTTGTTCTGATTCTGATTCTGGTTCTGGTTCTGATTCTGTTTATGATTCTGGTTCTGGTTCTGGTTCCAGGCATGATTCTGTTTCTGGTTCTGATCCTGATCCTGGTTCTGGTTTTTGTTCTGGTTTTGGTTCTGATTCTGTTTCTGATTCTTATTCTTGTTTTGAATCTGATTCCGGTTCTGTTTCCTGTTCTGATCTGGTCATGATTCTGGTTCTAATTCTGATTGTGGTTTCTTATTCTGGTTCTGTTTCTTATTCTGGTTCTGTTTCTTATTCTGGTTCAGGTTCTGGCTCTGATTTTGATTCTGATTCTGTTTATGATTCTGATTGTTGTTTTGATTCTGATTCTGGTTATGGTTCCTGTTCTGATTCTGATTCTTGATCTGATTTTGATTTTGATACTGGTTCTGGTTCTGATTCTGAGTCTTGTTCTTATTTTGATTCCAGTTCAGGTTCTTGTTCTGATTCTGGTCATGAGTCTGGATCTGGATCTGGTTCTGATTCTGATTCTGGTTCTTGTTCTGTTGCTGGTTGTGGTTCTTGTTCTGATTCTGATTCTGGTTCTGATTCTTATTCTGGTTCTCCTTCTCGTTCTGGTTCTTGTTCTTGTTCTGTTTCATGTTCTGATTTTCTTTCTGGTTCTTATTCTGATTCTGATTCAGGTTCTGATTCTTGCTCTGATTCTGGATCTGGTTCTGATTCTGATTCTGATTCTGATTCTGGTTGTGATTCTTGCTCTGATTCTAGTTCTGGTTCTGGTTCTGATTCTTGTGTTGAGTCTGTTTCTAGTTCTGGTTCCTGTTCTGATCATGTCATGATTCTGGTTCTGATTCTGATTCCGTTCCTGATTCTGGTTCTGATGTGATTCTGGTTCTGGTTCTGGTTCTGATTTGATTCTGGTTCTGATTCTGGCTCTGATTCTGGTTCTTATTCTGATTCCGTACCTCATTCTGGTTCTGATGTGATTCTGGTTCTGGTTCCATTTCTGATTCTGGTCATGTTTCTCATTCTCATTCTGATTGTGGTTTCTTATTCTGGTTATATTTCTGGTTCTGATTCCGATTCTGATACTGATTGTGTTTCTGATTCTGATTCTGGTTCTGGTTCAGATTCTGATTCTGATTCTGACTGTTGTTTTGATTCTGATTCTGGTTCTGGTTCCTGTTCTGATTCTGGTCATGATTCTGCTTCTGATTCTGATTCTGTTCCTGGTTCTGGTTCTGGTTCTGGTTCTGATCTGATTCTGGTTCTGGTTCTGATTCTGATTCTGGTTCTGGTTCTTATTCTGGCTCTGATTCTGGTCTGGTTCTGATTCAGATTCAGATTCTGATTCTTATTCAGGTTCTGGTTCTTGTTCTGGTTCCAGTTCTGATTCTGATACTGATTCTTGTTCTGATTCTGATTCTGGTTCTGGTTCTGATTCTTTTTCTGATTCTGATACTTGTTTTGATTCTGATTCTGGTTCTGGTTCCTGTTCTGATTCTGGTCGTGATTCTGGTTCTGATTCTGATTCTTGATCTGATTTTGATTTTGATACTGGTTCTGGTTCTGATTCTGAGTCTTGTTCTTATTTTGATTCCAGTTCAGGTTCTTGTTCTGATTCTGGTCATGAGTCTGGATCTGGATCTGGTTCTGATTCTGATTCTGGTTCTTGTTCTGTTGCTGGTTGTGGTTCTTGTTCTGATTCTGATTCTGGTTCTGATTCTTATTCTGGTTCTCCTTCTCGTTCTGGTTCTTGTTCTTGTTCTGTTTCATGTTCTGATTTTCTTTCTGGTTCTTATTCTGATTCTGGTTCTGGTTCTGATTCTGATTCTGATTCAGGTTCTGATTCTTGCTCTGATTCTGGATCTGGTTCTGATTCTGATTCTGATTCTGGTTCTGGTTCTGGTTCCAAGTCTGATTCTGGTTCTGTTTCTAATCCTGATTCTGCTTCTGGTTCTGGTTCCAGTTCTGATTCTGATACTGATTCTTGTTCTGATTCTGATTCTTGTTCTGGTTCTGATTCTGTTTATGATTCTGATTCTTGTTTTGATTCAGATTCCAGTTCTGGTTCCTGTTCTGATTCTGGTCATGATTCTGGTTCTGATTATGATTCTGTTTCTGGTTCTGCTTCTCGTTCTGGTTCTGGCTCAGATTCCGATTTTGATTCTGTTTCTAATTCTTATTCTGGTTCTGGTTCTGAATCTGATTTTGGTCATGAGTCTGGATCTGTTTCTGATTCTGATTCTGGCTCCGATTCTGGTTCTGATTCTGTTTGTGATTCTGATTTTGATTCTGGTTCTGTTTCTTGTTCTGGTTCTGATTCTGGTTCTGGTTCCTGTTCTGATTCTGGTCATGATTCTGGTTCTGATTCTGATTCTGATTCTGGTTCTGATTCTGTTTGTGATTCTGATTTTGATTCTGGTTCTGTTTCTTGTTCTGGTTCTGATTCTGGTTCTGGTTCCTGTTCTGATTCTGGTCATGATTCTGGTTCTGATTCTGATTCTGATTCTGGTTCTGATTCTTGCTCTGATTCTGGTTCTGGTTCTGGTTCCAGGTCTGATTCTGGTTATGTTTCTAATCCTGATTCTGCTTCTGGTTCTGGTTCCAGTTCTGATTCTGATACTGATTCTTGTTCTGATTCTGATTCTGGTTCTGGTTCTGATTCTGTTTATGATTCTGGTTCTGGTTCTGGTTCCAGGCATGATTCTGTTTCTGGTTCTGATCCTGATCCTGGTTCTGGTTTTTGTTCTGGTTTTGGTTCTGATTCTGTTTCTGATTCTTATTCTTGTTTTGAATCTGATTCCGGTTCTGTTTCCTGTTCTGATCTGGTCATGATTCTGGTTCTAATTCTGATTGTGGTTTCTTATTCTGGTTCTGTTTCTTATTCTGGTTCTGTTTCTTATTCTGGTTCAGGTTCTGGCTCTGATTTTGATTCTGATTCTGTTTATGATTCTGATTGTTGTTTTGATTCTGATTCTGGTTCTGCTTCTGATTCTTGTGTTGAGTCTGATTCCGGTTCTGGTTCCTGTTCTGATCTGGTCATGATTCTGGTTCTCATTCTGATTGTGGTTTCTTATTCTGGTTATATTTCTGATTCTGATTCCGATTCTGATACTGATTGTGTTTCTGATTCTGATTCTGGTTCTGGTTCAGATTCTGATTCTGATTCTGATTGTTGTTTTGATTCTGATTCTGGTTCTGTTTCCTGTTCTGATTCTGGTCATGATGCTGCTTCTGCTTCTGGTTCTGGTTCTGGTTCTGGTTCTGATCTGATTCTGGATCTGGTTCTGATTCTGGTTCTGGTTCTGATTCTGGTTCTAGTTCTGATTCAGAATCTGATTCTGGTTCTGATTCTGGCTCTGGTTCTGGTTCTGATTCAGATTCAGATTCTGATTCTGATTCTAGTTCTGGTTTGGGTTCTGGTTCCAGGACTGATTCTGGTTCTGTTTCTAATCCTGATTCTGGTTCTTGTTCTGGTTCCAGTTCTGATTCTGATTCTGATTCTTGTTCTGATCCTGATTCTGGTTCTGGTTCAGATTCTGATTCTGATTCTGATTGTTGTTTTGATTCTGATTCTGGTTCTGTTTCTTGTTCTGATTCTGATTCTGGTTCTGATTCTTATTCTGGTTCTCCTTCTCAATCTGGTTCTTGTTCTTGTTCTGTTTCATGTTCTGATTTTCTTCCTGGTTCTTATTCTGATTCTGATTCAGGTTCTGATTCTTGCTCTGATTCTGGATCTGGTTCTGATTCTGATTCTGATTCTGATTCTGGTTCTGATTCTTGCTCTGATTCTAGTTCTGGTTCTGGTTCTGATTCTTGTGTTGAGTCTGTTTCCAGTTCTGGTTCCTGTTCTGATCTTGTCATGATTCTGGTTCTGATTCTGATTCCGTTCCTGATTCTGGTTCTGATGTGATTCTGGTTCTGGTTCTGGTTCTGATTTGATTCTGGTTCTGATTCTGGCTCTGATTCTGGTTCTTATTCTGATTCCGTACCTCATTCTGGTTCTGATGTGATTCTGGTTCTGGTTCCAGTTCTGATTCTGGTCATGTTTCTCATTCTCATTCTGATTGTGGTTTCTTATTCTGGTTATATTTCTGGTTCTGATTCCGATTCTGATACTGATTCTGTTTCTGATTCTTATTCTTGTTTTGAATCTGATTCCGGTTCTGTTTCCTGTTCTGATCTGGTCATGATTCTGGTTCTAATTCTGATTGTGGTTTCTTATTCTGGTTCTGTTTCTTATTCTGGTTCTGTTTCTTATTCTGGTTCAGGTTCTGGCTCTGATTTTGATTCTGATTCTGTTTATGATTCTGATTGTTGTTTTGATTCTGATTCTGGTTCTGCTTCTGATTCTTGTGTTGAGTCTGATTCCGGTTCTGGTTCCTGTTCTGATCTGGTCATGATTCTGGTTCTCATTCTGATTGTGGTTTCTTATTCTGGTTATATTTCTGATTCTGATTCCGATTCTGATACTGATTGTGTTTCTGATTCTGATTCTGGTTCTGGTTCAGATTCTGATTCTGATTCTGATTGTTGTTTTGATTCTGATTCTGGTTCTGTTTCCTGTTCTGATTCTGGTCATGATGCTGCTTCTGCTTCTGGTTCTGGTTCTGGTTCTGGTTCTGATCTGATTCTGGATCTGGTTCTGATTCTGGTTCTGGTTCTGATTCTGGTTCTAGTTCTGATTCAGAATCTGATTCTGGTTCTGAATCTGGCTCTGGTTCTGGTTCTGATTCAGATTCAGATTCTGATTCTGATTCTAGTTCTGGTTTGGGTTCTGGTTCCAGGACTGATTCTGGTTCTGTTTCTAATCCTGATTCTGGTTCTTGTTCTGGTTCCAGTTCTGATTCTGATTCTGATTCTTGTTCTGATCCTGATTCTGGTTCTGGTTCAGATTCTGATTCTGATTCTGATTGTTGTTTTGATTCTGATTCTGGTTCTGTTTCTTGTTCTGATTCTGATTCTGGTTCTGATTCTTATTCTGGTTCTCCTTCTCAATCTGGTTCTTGTTCTTGTTCTGTTTCATGTTCTGATTTTCTTCCTGGTTCTTATTCTGATTCTGATTCAGGTTCTGATTCTTGCTCTGATTCTGGATCTGGTTCTGATTCTGATTCTGATTCTGATTCTGGTTCTGATTCTTGCTCTGATTCTAGTTCTGGTTCTGGTTCTGATTCTTGTGTTGAGTCTGTTTCCAGTTCTGGTTCCTGTTCTGATCTTGTCATGATTCTGGTTCTGATTCTGATTCCGTTCCTGATTCTGGTTCTGATGTGATTCTGGTTCTGGTTCTGGTTCTGATTTGATTCTGGTTCTGATTCTGGCTCTGATTCTGGTTCTTATTCTGATTCCGTACCTCATTCTGGTTCTGATGTGATTCTGGTTCTGGTTCCAGTTCTGATTCTGGTCATGTTTCTCATTCTCATTCTGATTGTGGTTTCTTATTCTGGTTATATTTCTGGTTCTGATTCCGATTCTGATACTGATTGTGTTTCTGATTCTGATTCTGGTTCTGGTTCAGATTCTGATTCTGATTCTGATTGTTGTTTTGATTCTGATTCTGGTTCTGGTTCCTGTTCTGATTCTGGTCATGATTCTGCTTCTGATTCTGATTCTGGTTCTGGTTTGGGTTCTGGTTCCAGGACTGATTCTGGTTCTGTTTCTAATCCTGATTCTGGTTCTTGTTCTGGTTCCAGTTCTGATTCTGATACTGATTCTTGTTCTGATTCTGATTCTGGTTCTGGTTCCTGTTCTGATTCTGGTCGTGATTCTGGTTCTGATTCTGATTCTTGATCTGATTTTGATTTTGATACTGGTTCTGGTTCTGATTCTGAGTCTTGTTCTTATTTTGATTCCAGTTCAGGTTCTTGTTCTGATTCTGGTCATGAGTCTGGATCTGGATCTGGTTCTGATTCTGATTCTGGTTCTTGTTCTGTTGCTGGTTGTGGTTCTTGTTCTGATTCTGATTCTGGTTCTGATTCTTATTCTGGTTCTCCTTCTCGTTCTGGTTCTTGTTCTTGTTCTGTTTCATGTTCTGATTTTCTTTCTGGTTCTTATTCTGATTCTGATTCAGGTTCTGATTCTTGCTCTGATTCTGGATCTGGTTCTGATTCTGATTCTAATTCTGGTTCTGGTTCTGGTAACAAGTCTGATTCTGGTTCTGTTTCTAATCCTGATTCTGCTTCTGGTTCTGGTTCCAGTTCTGATTCTGATCTGATTCTGGTTCTGGTTCTGATTCTGATTCTGGTTCTGGTTCTTATTCTGGCTCTGATTCTGGTCTGGTTCTGATTCAGATTCAGATTCTGATTCTTTTCAGGTTCTGGTTCTTGTTCTGGTTCCAGTTCTGATTCTGATACTGATTCTTGTTCTGATTCTGCTTCTGGTTCTGGTTCCAGTTCTGATTCTGATACTGATTCTTGTTCTGATTCTGATTCTGGTTCTGGTTCTGATTCTGTTTATGATTCTGATTCTTGTTTTGATTCTGATTCCAGTTCTGGTTCCTGTTCTGATTCTGGTCATGATTCTGGTTCTGATTATGATTCTGTTTCTGGTTCTGCTTCTCGTTCTGGTTCTGGCTCAGATTCTGATTCTGATTCTGTTTCTAATTCTGATTTTGATTCTGGTTCTGTTTCTTGTTCTGGTTCTGATTCTGGTTCTGGTTCCTGTTCTGATTCTGGTCATGATTCTGGTTCTGATTCTGATTCCGTTCCTGATTCTGGTTCTGATGTGATTCTGGTTCTCGTTCTGATTCTGGTTTTGGTTCTGATTCTTTTTCTGATTCTGATTCTTGTTTTGATTCTGATTCCGGTTCTGGTTCCTGTTCTGATTCTGGTAATGATTCTGGTTCTGATTCTGATTCTTGATCTGATTTTGATTTTGATTCTGGTTCTGGTTCTGATTCTGATTCTTGTTCTTATTTTGATTCCAGTTCTGGTTCTGATTCTGATTCTGGTTCTTGTTCTGTTGCTGGTTGTTGTTCTTGTTCTCATTCTGATTCTGGTTCTGTTTCAAATCTGGTTCTGATTCTGGTTATGGTTCAGATTCTTATTCTGGTTCTCCTTCTCGTTCTGGTTCTTGTTCTGGTTCTGTTTCATGTTCTGATTTTGTTTATGGTTCTTATTCTGATTCTGGTTCTGGTTCTGCTTCTGATTCTGATTCTGGTTCTGATTCTTGCTCTGATTCTGGTTCTGGTTCTGGTTCCAGGTCTGATTCTGGTTATGTTTCTAATCCTGATTCTGCTCCTGGTTCTGGTTCCAGTTCTGATTCTGATACTGATTCTTGTTCTGATTCTGATTCTGGTTCTGGTTCTGATTCTGTTTATGATTCTGGTTCTGGTTCTGGTTCCAGGCATGATTCTGTTTCTGGTTCTGATCCTGATCCTGGTTCTGGTTTTTGTTCTGGTTTTGGTTCTGATTCTGTTTCTGATTCTTATTCTTGTTTTGAATCTGATTCCGGTTCTGTTTCCTGTTCTGATCTGGTCATGATTCTGGTTCTAATTCTGATTGTGGTTTCTTATTCTGGTTCTGTTTCTTATTCTGGTTCTGTTTCTTATTCTGGTTCAGGTTCTGGCTCTGATTTTGATTCTGATTCTGTTTATGATTCTGATTGTTGTTTTGATTCTGATTCTGGTTCTGCTTCTGATTCTTGTGTTGAGTCTGATTCCGGTTCTGGTTCCTGTTCTGATCTGGTCATGATTCTGGTTCTCATTCTGATTGTGGTTTCTTATTCTGGTTATATTTCTGATTCTGATTCCGATTCTGATACTGATTGTGTTTCTGATTCTGATTCTGGTTCTGGTTCAGATTCTGATTCTGATTCTGATTGTTGTTTTGATTCTGATTCTGGTTCTGTTTCCTGTTCTGATTCTGGTCATGATGCTGCTTCTGCTTCTGGTTCTGGTTCTGGTTCTGGTTCTGATCTGATTCTGGATCTGGTTCTGATTCTGGTTCTGGTTCTGATTCTGGTTCTAGTTCTGATTCAGAATCTGATTCTGGTTCTGATTCTGGCTCTGGTTCTGGTTCTGATTCAGATTCAGATTCTGATTCTGATTCTAGTTCTGGTTTGGGTTCTGGTTCCAGGACTGATTCTGGTTCTGTTTCTAATCCTGATTCTGGTTCTTGTTCTGGTTCCAGTTCTGATTCTGATTCTGATTCTTGTTCTGATCCTGATTCTGGTTCTGGTTCAGATTCTGATTCTGATTCTGATTGTTGTTTTGATTCTGATTCTGGTTCTGTTTCTTGTTCTGATTCTGATTCTGGTTCTGATTCTTATTCTGGTTCTCCTTCTCAATCTGGTTCTTGTTCTTGTTCTGTTTCATGTTCTGATTTTCTTCCTGGTTCTTATTCTGATTCTGATTCAGGTTCTGATTCTTGCTCTGATTCTGGATCTGGTTCTGATTCTGATTCTGATTCTGATTCTGGTTCTGATTCTTGCTCTGATTCTAGTTCTGGTTCTGGTTCTGATTCTTGTGTTGAGTCTGTTTCCAGTTCTGGTTCCTGTTCTGATCATGTCATGATTCTGGTTCTGATTCTGATTCCGTTCCTGATTCTGGTTCTGATGTGATTCTGGTTCTGGTTCTGGTTCTGATTTGATTCTGGTTCTGATTCTGGCTCTGATTCTGGTTCTTATTCTGATTCCGTACCTCATTCTGGTTCTGATGTGATTCTGGTTCTGGTTCCAGTTCTGATTCTGGTCATGTTTCTCATTCTCATTCTGATTGTGGTTTCTTATTCTGGTTATATTTCTGGTTCTGATTCCGATTCTGATACTGATTGTGTTTCTGATTCTGATTCTGGTTCTGGTTCAGATTCTGATTCTGATTCTGACTGTTGTTTTGATTCTGATTCTGGTTCTGGTTCCTGTTCTGATTCTGGTCATGATTCTGCTTCTGATTCTGATTCTGTTCCTGGTTCTGGTTCTGGTTCTGGTTCTGATCTGATTCTGGTTCTGGTTCTGATTCTGATTCTGGTTCTGGTTCTTATTCTGGCTCTGATTCTGGTCTGGTTCTGATTCAGATTCAGATTCTGATTCTTATTCAGGTTCTGGTTCTTGTTCTGGTTCCAGTTCTGATTCTGATACTGATTCTTGTTCTGATTCTGATTCTGGTTCTGGTTCTGATTCTTTTTCTGATTCTGATACTTGTTTTGATTCTGATTCTGGTTCTGGTTCCTGTTCTGATTCTGGTCGTGTTTCTGGTTCTGATTCTGATTCTTGATCTGATTTTGATTTTGATACTTGTTCTGGTTCTGATTCTGAGTCTTGTTCTTATTTTGATTCCAGTTCAGGTTCTTGTTCTGATTCTGGTCATGAGTCTGGATCTGGATCTGGTTCTGATTCTGATTCTGGTTCTTGTTCTGTTGCTGGTTGTGGTTCTTGTTCTGATTCTGATTCTGGTTCTGATTCTTATTCTGGTTCTCCTTCTCGTTCTGGTTCTTGTTCTTGTTCTGTTTCATGTTCTGATTTTCTTTCTGGTTCTTATTCTGATTCTGGTTCTGGTTCTGATTCTGATTCTGATTCAGGTTCCGATTCTTGCTCTGATTCTGGATCTGGTTCTGATTCTGATTCTGATTCTGGTTCTGGTTCTGGTTCCAAGTCTGATTCTGGTTCTGTTTCTAATCCTGATTCTGCTTCTGGTTCTGGTTCCAGTTCTGATTCTGATACTGATTCTTGTTCTGATTCTGATTCTGGTTCTGGTTCTGATTCTGTTTATGATTCTGATTCTTGTTTTGATTCTGATTCCAGTTCTGGTTCCTGTTCTGATTCTGGTCATGATTCTGGTTCTGATTATGATTCTGTTTCTGGTTCTGCTTCTCGTTCTGGTTCTGGCTCAGATTCCGATTCTGATTCTGTTTCTAATTCTGATTTTGATTCTGGTTCTGTTTCTTGTTCTGGTTCTGATTCTGGTTCTGGTTCCTGTTCTGATCATGTCATGATTCTGGTTCTGATTCTGATTCCGTTCCTGATTCTGGTTCTGATGTGATTCTGGTTCTCGTTCTGATTCTGGTTTTGGTTCTGATTCTTTTTCTGATTCTGATTCTTGTTTTGATTCTGATTCCGGTTCTGGTTCCTGTTCTGATTCTGGTAATGATTCTGGTTCTGATTCTGATTCTTGATCTGATTTTGATTTTGATTCTGGTTCTGGTTCTGATTCTGATTCTTGTTCTTATTTTGATTCCAGTTCTGGTTCTGATTCTGATTCTGGTTCTTGTTCTTTTGCTGGTTGTTGTTCTTGTTCTCATTCTGATTCTGGTTCTGTTTCAAATCTGGTTCTGATTCTGGTTATGGTTCAGATTCTTATTCTGGTTCTCCTTCTCGTTCTGGTTCTTGTTCTGGTTCTGTTTCATGTTCTGATTTTGTTTATGGTTCTTATTCTGATTCTGGTTCTGGTTCTGATTCTGATTCTGATTCTGGTTCTGATTCTTGCTCTGATTCTGGTTCTGGTTCTGGTTCCAGGTCTGATTCTGGTTATGTTTCTAATCCTGATTCTGCTCCTGGTTCTGGTTCCAGTTCTGATTCTGATACTGATTCTTGTTCTGATTCTGATTCTGGTTCTGGTTCTGATTCTGTTTATGATTCTGGTTCTTGTTCTGGTTCCATGCATGATTCTGTTTCTGGTTCTGATCCTGATCCTGGTTCTGGTTTTTGTTCTGGTTTTGGTTCTGATTCTGTTTCTGATTCTTATTCTTGTTTTGAATCTGATTCCGGTTCTGTTTCCTGTTCTGATCTGGTCATGATTCTGGTTCTAATTCTGATTGTGGTTTCTTATTCTGGTTCTGTTTCTTATTCTGGTTCAGGTTCTGGCTCTGATTTTGATTCTGATTCTGTTTATGATTCTGATTCTTGTTTTGATTCTGATTCCAGTTCTGGTTCCTGTTCTGATTCTGGTCATGATTCTGGTTCTGATTATGATTCTGTTTCTGGTTCTGCTTCTCGTTCTGGTTCTGGCTCAGATTCCGATTTTGATTCTGTTTCTAATTCTTATTCTGGTTCTGGTTCTGAATCTGATTTTGGTCATGAGTCTGGATCTGTTTCTGATCCTGATTCTGGCTCCGATTCTGGTTCTGATTCTGTTTGTGATTCTGATTTTGATTCTGGTTCTGTTTCTTGTTCTGGTTCTGATTCTGGTTCTGGTTCCTGTTCTGATTCTGGTCATGATTCTGGTTCTGATTCTGATTCCGTTCCTGATTCTGGTTCTGATGTGGTTTTGGTTCTGGTTCTGATTCTTGTTCTGATTCTGATTCTTGTTCTGGTTCTGATTCTGTTTATGATTCTGATTCTTGTTTTGATTCAGATTCCAGTTCTGGTTCCTGTTCTGATTCTGGTCATGATTCCGGTTCTGGTTCCTGTTCTGATTCTGGTAATGATTCTGGTTCTGGTTCTGATTCTTGATCTGATTTTTATTTTGATTCTGGTTCTGGTTCTGATTCTGATTCTTGTTCTTATTTTGATTCCAGTTCTGGTTCTGATTCTGATTCTGGTTCTTGTTCTGTTGCTGGTTGTTGTTCTTGTTCTCATTCTGATTCTGGTTCTGTTTCTAATTCTGGTTCTGATTCTGGTTATGGTTCAGATTCTTATTCTGGTTCTCCTTCTCATTCTGGTTCTTGTTCTGGTTCTGTTTCATGTTCTGATTTTGTTTCTGGTTCTGATTCCGATTCTGGTTCTGGTTCTGATTCTTTTTATGATTCTGATTCTTATTTTGATTCTGATTCCAGTTCTGGTTCCAGGTCTGATTCTGGTTCTGTTTCTAATCCTGATTCTACTTCTGGTTCTGGTTCTAGTTCTGATTCTGATACTGATTCTTGTTCTGATTCTGATTCTGGTTCTGGTTCTGATTCTGTTTATGATTCTGATTCTTGTTTTGATTCTGATTCCAGTTCTGGTTCATGTTCTGATTCTGGTCATGATTCTGGTTCTGATTATGATTCTGTTTCTGGTTCTGCTTCTCGTTCTGGTTCTGGCTCAGATTCCGATTCTGATTCTGTTTCTGATTCTGATTCTCGTTCTGGTTCTGGTTCTGATTCTGATTCTGATTTTGGTCATGAGTCTGGATCTGTTTCTGATTCTGATTCTGGCTCCGATTCTGGTTCTGATTCTGATTGTGATTCTGATTTTGATTCTGGTTCTGTTTCTTGTTCTGGTTCTGATTCTGGTTCTGGTTCCTGTTCTGATTCTTCACATGATTCTGATTCCGTTCCTGATTCTGGTTCTGATGTGATTCTGGTTCTGGTTCTGTTCTGATTCTGGTTCTGATTCTGGCTCTGATTCTGGTTCTGATTCTGATTCCGTTCCTGATTCTGGTTCTGATGTGATTCTGGTTCTGGTTCCAGTTCTGATTCTGGTCATGATTCTCATTCGCATTCTGATTGTGGTTTCTTATTCTGGTTATATTTCTGGTTCTGATTCCGGTTCTGATACTGATTGTGTTTCTGATTCTTATTCTGGTTCTCCTTCTCGTTCTGGTTCTTGTTCTTGTTCTGTTTCATGTTCTGATTTTCTTTCTGGTTCTTATTCTGATTCTGGTTCTGGTTCTGATTCTGATTCTGATTCAGGTTCTGATTCTTGCTCTGATTCTGGATCTGGTTCTGATTCTGATTCTAATTCTGGTTCTGGTTCTGGTAACAAGTCTGATTCTGGTTCTGTTTCTAATCCTGATTCTGCTTCTGGTTCTGGTTCCAGTTCTGATTCTGATACTGATTCTTGTTCTGATTCTGATTCTGGTTCTGGTTCTGATTCTGTTTATGATTCTGATTCTTGTTTTGATTCTGATTCCAGTTCTGGTTCCTGTTCTGATTCTGGTCATGATTCTGGTTCTGATTATGATTCTGTTTCTGGTTCTGCTTCTCGTTCTGGTTCTGGCTCAGATTCCGATTCTGATTCTGTTTCTAATTCTGATTTTGATTCTGGTTCTGTTTCTTGTTCTGGTTCTGATTCTGGTTCTGGTTCCTGTTCTGATTCTGGTTCTGATTCTGATTCCGTTCCTGATTCTGGTTCTGATGTGATTCTGGTTCTCGTTCTGATTCTGGTTTTGGTTCTGATTCTTTTTCTGAGTCTGATTCTTGTTTTGATTCTGATTCCGGTTCTGGTTCCTGTTCTGATTCTGGTAATGATTCTGGTTCTGATTCTGATTCTTGATCTGATTTTGATTTTGATTCTGGTTCTGGTTCTGATTCTGATTCTTGTTCTTATTTTGATTCCAGTTCTGGTTCTGATTCTGATTCTGGTTCTTGTTCTGTTGCTGGTTGTTGTTCTTGTTCTCATTCTGATTCTGGTTCTGTTTCAAATCTGGTTCTGATTCTGGTTATGGTTCAGATTCTTATTCTGGTTCTCCTTCTCGTTCTGGTTCTTGTTCTGGTTCTGTTTCATGTTCTGATTTTGTTTATGGTTCTTATTCTGATTCTGGTTCTGGTTCTGATTCTGATTCTGATTCTGGTTCTGATTCTTGCTCTGATTCTGGTTCTGGTTCTGGTTCCAGGTCTGATTCTGGTTATGTTTCTAATCCTGATTCTGCTCCTGGTTCTGGTTCCAGTTCTGATCTGATACTGATTCTTGTTCTGATTCTGATTCTGGTTCTGGTTCTGATTCTGTTTATGATTCTGGTTCTGGTTCTGGTTCCAGGCATGATTCTGTTTCTGGTTCTGATCCTGATCCTGGTTCTGGTTTTTGTTCTGGTTTTGGTTCTAATTCTGTTTCTGATTCTTATTCTTGTTTTGAATCTGATTCCGGTTCTGTTTCCTGTTCTGATCTGGTCATGATTCTGGTTCTAATTCTGATTGTGGTTTCTTATTCTGGTTCTGTTTCTTATTCTGGTTCTGTTTCTTATTCTGGTTCAGGTTCTGGCTCTGATTTTGATTCTGATTCTGTTTATGATTCTGATTGTTGTTTTGATTCTGATTCTGGTTCTGCTTCTGATTCTTGTGTTGAGTCTGATTCCGGTTCTGGTTCCTGTTCTGATCTGGTCATGATTCTGGTTCTCATTCTGATTGTGGTTTCTTATTCTGCTTATATTTCTGATTCTGATTCTGATTCTGATACTGATTGTGTTTCTGATTCTGATTCTGGTTCTGGTTCAGATTCTGATTCTGATTCTGATTGTTGTTTTGATTCTGATTCTGGTTCTGTTTCCTGTTCTGATTCTGGTCATGATTCTGGTTCTAATTCTGATTGTGGTTTCTTATTCTGGTTCTGTTTCTTATTCTGGTTCAGGTTCTGGCTCTGATTTTGATTCTGATTCTGTTTATGATTCTGATTCTTGTTTTGATTCTGATTCCAGTTCTGGTTCCTGTTCTGATTCTGGTCATGATTCTGGTTCTGATTATGATTCTGTTTCTGGTTCTGCTTCTCGTTCTGGTTCTGGCTCAGATTCCGATTTTGATTCTGTTTCTAATTCTTATTCTGGTTCTGGTTCTGAATCTGATTTTGGTCATGAGTCTGGATCTGTTTCTGATCCTGATTCTGGCTCCGATTCTGGTTCTGATTCTGTTTGTGATTCTGATTTTGATTCTGGTTCTGTTTCTTGTTCTGGTTCTGATTCTGGTTCTGGTTCCTGTTCTGATTCTGGTCATGATTCTGGTTCTGATTCTGATTCCGTTCCTGATTCTGGTTCTGATGTGGTTTTGGTTCTGGTTCTGATTCTTGTTCTGATTCTGATTCTTGTTCTGGTTCTGATTCTGTTTATGATTCTGATTCTTGTTTTGATTCAGATTCCAGTTCTGGTTCCTGTTCTGATTCTGGTCATGATTCCGGTTCTGGTTCCTGTTCTGATTCTGGTAATGATTCTGGTTCTGGTTCTGATTCTTGATCTGATTTTTATTTTGATTCTGGTTCTGGTTCTGATTCTGATACTTGTTCTTATTTTGATTCCAGTTCTGGTTCTGATTCTGATTCTGGTTCTTGTTCTGTTGCTGGTTGTTGTTCTTGTTCTCATTCTGATTCTGGTTCTGTTTCTAATTCTGGTTCTGATTCTGGTTATGGTTCAGATTCTTATTCTGGTTCTCCTTCTCATTCTGGTTCTTGTTCTGGTTCTGTTTCATGTTCTGATTTTGTTTCTGGTTCTGATTCCGATTCTGGTTCTGGTTCTGATTCTTTTTATGATTCTGATTCTTATTTTGATTCTGATTCCAGTTCTGGTTCCAGGTCTGATTCTGGTTCTGTTTCTAATCCTGATTCTACTTCTGGTTCTGGTTCTAGTTCTGATTCTGATACTGATTCTTGTTCTGATTCTGATTCTGGTTCTGGTTCTGATTCTGTTTATGATTCTGATTCTTGTTTTGATTCTGATTCCAGTTCTGGTTCATGTTCTGATTCTGGTCATGATTCTGGTTCTGATTATGATTCTGTTTCTGGTTCTGCTTCGCGTTCTGGTTCTGGCTCAGATTCCGATTCTGATTCTGTTTCTGATTCTGATTCTCGTTCTGGTTCTGGTTCTGATTCTGATTCTGATTTTGGTCATGAGTCTGGATCTGTTTCTGATTCTGATTCTGGCTCCGATTCTGGTTCTGATTCTGATTGTGATTCTGATTTTGATTCTGGTTCTGTTTCTTGTTCTGGTTCTGATTCTGGTTCTGGTTCCTGTTCTGATTCTTCACATGATTCTGATTCCGTTCCTGATTCTGGTTCTGATGTGATTCTGGTTCTGGTTCTGTTCTGATTCTGGTTCTGATTCTGGCTCTGATTCTGGTTCTGATTCTGATTCCGTTCCTGATTCTGGTTCTGATGTGATTCTGGTTCTGGTTCCAGTTCTGATTCTGGTCATGATTCTCATTCGCATTCTGATTGTGGTTTCTTATTCTGGTTATATTTCTGGTTCTGATTCCGGTTCTGATACTGATTGTGTTTCTGATTCTTATTCTGGTTCTCCTTCTCGTTCTGGTTCTTGTTCTTGTTCTGTTTCATGTTCTGATTTTCTTTCTGGTTCTTATTCTGATTCTGGTTCTGGTTCTGATTCTGATTCTGATTCAGGTTCTGATTCTTGCTCTGATTCTGGATCTGGTTCTGATTCTGATTCTAATTCTGGTTCTGGTTCTGGTAACAAGTCTGATTCTGGTTCTGTTTCTAATCCTGATTCTGCTTCTGGTTCTGGTTCCAGTTCTGATTCTGATACTGATTCTTGTTCTGATTCTGATTCTGGTTCTGGTTCTGATTCTGTTTATGATTCTGATTCTTGTTTTGATTCTGATTCCAGTTCTGGTTCCTGTTCTGATTCTGGTCATGATTCTGGTTCTGATTATGATTCTGTTTCTGGTTCTGCTTCTCGTTCTGGTTCTGGCTCAGATTCCGATTCTGATTCTGTTTCTAATTCTGATTTTGATTCTGGTTCTGTTTCTTGTTCTGGTTCTGATTCTGGTTCTGGTTCCTGTTCTGATTCTGGTTCTGATTCTGATTCCGTTCCTGATTCTGGTTCTGATGTGATTCTGGTTCTCGTTCTGATTCTGGTTTTGGTTCTGATTCTTTTTCTGAGTCTGATTCTTGTTTTGATTCTGATTCCGGTTCTGGTTCCTGTTCTGATTCTGGTAATGATTCTGGTTCTGATTCTGATTCTTGATCTGATTTTGATTTTGATTCTGGTTCTGGTTCTGATTCTGATTCTTGTTCTTATTTTGATTCCAGTTCTGGTTCTGATTCTGATTCTGGTTCTTGTTCTGTTGCTGGTTGTTGTTCTTGTTCTCATTCTGATTCTGGTTCTGTTTCAAATCTGGTTCTGATTCTGGTTATGGTTCAGATTCTTATTCTGGTTCTCCTTCTCGTTCTGGTTCTTGTTCTGGTTCTGTTTCATGTTCTGATTTTGTTTATGGTTCTTATTCTGATTCTGGTTCTGGTTCTGATTCTGATTCTGATTCTGGTTCTGATTCTTGCTCTGATTCTGGTTCTGGTTCTGGTTCCAGGTCTGATTCTGGTTATGTTTCTAATCCTGATTCTGCTCCTGGTTCTGGTTCCAGTTCTGATCTGATACTGATTCTTGTTCTGATTCTGATTCTGGTTCTGGTTCTGATTCTGTTTATGATTCTGGTTCTGGTTCTGGTTCCAGGCATGATTCTGTTTCTGGTTCTGATCCTGATCCTGGTTCTGGTTTTTGTTCTGGTTTTGGTTCTAATTCTGTTTCTGATTCTTATTCTTGTTTTGAATCTGATTCCGGTTCTGTTTCCTGTTCTGATCTGGTCATGATTCTGGTTCTAATTCTGATTGTGGTTTCTTATTCTGGTTCTGTTTCTTATTCTGGTTCTGTTTCTTATTCTGGTTCAGGTTCTGGCTCTGATTTTGATTCTGATTCTGTTTATGATTCTGATTGTTGTTTTGATTCTGATTCTGGTTCTGCTTCTGATTCTTGTGTTGAGTCTGATTCCGGTTCTGGTTCCTGTTCTGATCTGGTCATGATTCTGGTTCTCATTCTGATTGTGGTTTCTTATTCTGGTTATATTTCTGATTCTGATTCTGATTCTGATACTGATTGTGTTTCTGATTCTGATTCTGGTTCTGGTTCAGATTCTGATTCTGATTCTGATTGTTGTTTTGATTCTGATTCTGGTTCTGTTTCCTGTTCTGATTCTGGTCATGATGCTGCTTCTGCTTCTGGTTCTGGTTCTGGTTCTGGTTCTGATCTGATTCTGGACCTGGTTCTGATTCTGGTTCTGGTTCTGATTCTGGTTCTATGTTCTGATTCAGAATCTGATTCTGGTTCTGATTCTGGCTCTGGTTCTGGTTCTGATTCAGATTCAGATTCTGATTCTGATTCTAGTTCTGGTTTGGGTTCTGGTTCCAGGACTGATTCTGGTTCTGTTTCTAATCCTGATTCTGGTTCTTGTTCTGGTTCCAGTTCTGATTCTGATTCTGATTCTTGTTCTGATCCTGATTCTGGTTCTGGTTCAGATTCTGATTCTGATTCCGATTGTTGTTTTCATTCTGATTCTGGTTCTGTTTCTTGTTCTGATTCTGATTCTGGTTCTGATTCTTATTCTGGTTCTCCTTCTCAATCTGGTTCTTGTTCTTGTTCTGTTTCATGTTCTGATTTTCTTCCTGGTTCTTATTCTGATTCTGATTCAGGTTCTGTTTCTTGCTCTGATTCTGGATCTGGTTCTGATTCTGATTCTGATTCTGGTTCTGGTTCTGGTTCCAAGTCTGATTCTGGTTCTGTTTCTAATCCTGATTCTGCTTCTGGTTCTGGTTCCAGTTCTGATTCTGATACTGATTCTTGTTCTGATTCTGGTTCTGGTTCTGATTCTTTTTCTGATTCTGATTCTTGTTTTGATTCTGATTCCAGTTCTGGTTCCTGTTCTGATTCTGGTCATTATTCTGGTTCTGATTCTGATTCTTGTTCTGATTTTGATTTTGATTCTGGTTCTGGTTCTGATTCTGATTCTTGTTCTTATTTTGATTCCAGTTCTGGTTCCTGTTCTGATTCTGGTCATGAGTCTGGATCTGGTTCTGATTCTGATTCTGATTCTGGTTCTTATTCTGTTGCTGGTTGTGGTTCTTGTTCTGATTCTGATTCTGGTTCTGATTCTAATTCTGGTTCTGATTCTGGTTGTGGTTCTGATTCTTATTCTGGTTCTCCTTCTCGTTCTGGTTCTTGTTCTGGTTCTGTTTCATATTCTGATTTTGTTTCTGGTTCTTATTCTGATTCTGGTTCTGGTTCTGATTCTGATTCTGATTCTGGTTCTGATTCTGGCTCTGATTCTGGTTCTGGTTCTGGTTCCAGGTTTGATTCTGGTTCTGTTTCTAATCCTGATTCTGCTTCTGGTTCTGGTTCCAGTTCTGATTCTGATACTGATTCTTGTTCTGATTCTGATTCTGGTTCTGGTTCTGATTCTGTTTATGATTCTGGTTCTGTTTCTGGTTCCATGCATGATTCTGTTTCTGGTTCTGATCCTGATCCTGGTTCTGGTTTTTGTTCTGGTTTTGGTTCTGATTCTGTTTCTGATTCTTATTCTTGTTTTGAATCTGATTCCGGTTCTGTTTCCTGTTCTGATCTGGTCATGATTCTGGTTCTAATTCTGATTGTGGTTTCTTATTCTGGTTCTGTTTCTTATTCTGGTTCAGGTTCTGGCTCTGATTTTGATTCTGATTCTGTTTATGATTCAGATTGTTGTTTTGATTCTGATTCTGGTTCTGGTTCAGATTCTGATTCTGATTCAGATTGTTGTTTTGATTCTGATTCTGGTTCTGTTTCCTGTTCTGATTCTGGTCATGATGCTGCTTCTGCTTCTGGTTCTGGTTCTGGTTCTGGTTCTGATCTGATTCTGGATCTGGTTCTGATTCTGGTTCTGGTTCTGATTCTGGTTCTAGTTCTGATTCAGAATCTGATTCTGGTTCTGATTCTGGCTCTGGTTCTGGTTCTGATTCAGATTCAGATTCTGATTCTGATTCTGGTTTTGGTTTGGGTTCTGGTTCCAGGACTGATTCTGGTTCTGTTTCTAATCCTGATTCTGGTTCTTGTTCTGGTTCCAGTTCTGATTCTGATACTGATTCTTGTTCTGATTCTGATTCTGGTTCTGGTTCAGATTCTGATTCTGATTCTGATTGTTGTTTTGATTCTGATTCTGGTTCTGGTTCCTGTTCTGATTCTGGTCATGATGTTGCTTCTGCTTCTGATTCTGTTCCTGGTTCTGGTTCTGGTTCTGGTTCTGATCTGATTCTGGTTCTGGTTCTGATTCTGATTCTGGTTCTGATTCTGGTTCTGGTTCTGATTCAGAATCTGATTCTGGTTCTGATTCGGCTCTGGTTCTGGTTCTGATTCAGATTCAGATTCTGATTCTGATTCTGGTTCTGGTTTTGGTTCTTGTTCCAGGACTGATTCTGGTTCTGTTTCTAATCCTGATTCTGGTTCTTGTTCTGGTTCCAGTTCTGATTCTGATACTGATTCTTGTTTTGCATCTGATTCTGGTTCTGGTTCTGATTCTTTTTCTGATTCTGATTCTTGATTTGATTCTGATTCTGGTTCTGGTTCCTGCTCTGATTCTGGTCATGATTCTGGTTCTGTTTCTGGTTCTGGTTCTGGTTCCAGGTTTGATTCTGGTTATGTTTCTAATCCTGATTCTGCTTCTGGTTCTGGTTCCAGTTCTGATTCTGATACTGATTCTTGTTCTGATTCTGATTCTGGTTCTGGTTCTGATTCTGTTTATGATTCTGGTTCTGGTTCTGGTTCCATGCATGATTCTGTTTCTGATTCTGATCCTGATCCTGGTTCTGGTTTTTGTTCTGGTTTTGGTTCTGATTCTGTTTCTGATTCTTATTCTTGTTTTGAATCTGATTCCGGTTCTGTTTCCTGTTCTGATCTGGTCATGATTCTGGTTCTAATTCTGATTGTGGTTTCTTATTCTGGTTCTGTTTCTTATTCTGGTTCAGGTTCTGGCTCTGATTTTGATTCTGATTCTGTTTATGATTCAGATTGTTGTTTTGATTCTGATTCTGGTTCTGCTTCTGATTCTTGTGTTGAGTCTGATTCCGGTTCTGGTTCCTGTTCTGATCTGGTCATGATTCTGGTTCTCATTCTGATTGTGGTTTCTTATTCTGGTTATATTTCTGATTCTATTCCGATTCTGATACTGATTGTGTTTCTGATTCTGATTCTGGTTCTGGTTCAGATTCTGATTCTGATTCAGATTGTTGTTTTGATTCTGATTCTAGTTCTGTTTCCTGTTCTGATTCTGGTCATGATGCTGTTTCTGCTTCTGGTTCTGGTTCTGGTTCTGGTTCTGATCTGATTCTGGATCTGGTTCTGATTCTGGTTCTGGTTCTGTTTCTGGTTCTAGTTCTGATTCAGAATCTGATTCTGGTTCTGATTCTGGCTCTGGTTCTGGTTCTGATTCAGATTCAGATTCTGATTCTGATTCTGGTTCTGGTTTGGGTTCTGGTTCCAGGACTGATTCTGGTTCTGTTTCTAATCCTGATTCTGGTTCTTCTTCTGGTTCCAGTTCTGATTCTGATACTGATTCTTGTTCTGATTCTGATTCTGGTTCTGGTTCAGATTCTGATTCTGATTCTGATTGTTGTTTTGATTCTGATTCTGGTTCTGGTTCCTGTTCTGATTCTGGTCATGATGCTGCTTCTGCTTCTGATTCTGTTCCTGGTTCTGGTTCTGGTTCTGGTTCTGATCTGATTCTTCTTCTGGTTCTGATTCTGATTCTGGTTCTGATTCTGGTTCTGGTTCTGATTCAGATTCACATTCTGATTCTGATTCTGGTTCTGGTTCTGGTTCTGGTTCCAGGACTGATTCTGGTTCTGTTTCTAATCCTGATTCTGGTTCTTGTTCTGGTTCCAGTTCTGATTCTGATACTGATTTTTGTTCTGATTCTGATTCTGGTTCTGGTTCTGATTCTTTTTCTGATTCTGATTCTTGATTTGATTCTCATTCTGGTTCTGGTTCCTGTTCTGATTCTGGTCATGATTCTGGTTCTGATTCTGATTCTTGATCTGATTTTGATTTTGATTCTGGTTCTTGTTCTGATTCTGATTCTTTTTCTTATTTTGATTCCAGTTCTGGTTCCTGTTCTGATTCTGGTCATGAGTCTGGATCTGGTTCTGATTCTTATTCTGGTTCTCCGTCTCGTTCTGGTTCTTGTTCTGGTTCTGTTTCATGTTCTGATTTTGTTTCTGGTTCTTATTCTGATTCTGGTTCTGGTTCTGATTCTGATTCTGATTCTGGTTCTGATTCTTGCTCTGATTCTGGTTCTGGTTCTGATTCTGATTCTGATTCTGGTTCTGTTTCTGGTTCCAGGTCTGATTCTGGTTCTGTTTCTAATCCTGATTCTGCTTCTGGTTCTGGTTCCAGTTCTGATTCTGATACTGATTCTTGTTCTGATTCTGATTCTGGTTCTGGTTCTGATTCTTTTTCTGATTCTGATTCTTGTGTCTACTCTGATTCCAGTTCTGGTTCCTGTTCTGATTGTGGTCATGATTCTGGTTCTGATTCTGATTCTTGTTCTGATTTTGATTTTGATTCTGGTTCTTGTTTTGATTCTGATTCTGATTCTTGTTCTTATTTTGATTCCAGTTCTGGTTCCTGTTCTGATTCTGGTCATGAGTCTGGATCTGGTTCTGATTCTGATTCTGGTTCTGATTCTGATTCTGATTCTCCTTCTCGATCTGGTTCGTGTTCTGGTTCTGTTTCATGTTCTGATTTTGTTTCTGGTTCTTATTCTGGTTCTGGTTCTTATTCTTATTCTGGTCATGATTCTGCTTCTGATTCTGATTCTGTTCCTGGTTCTGGTTCTGATCTGATTCTGGTTCTGAATCTGATTCTGATTCTGGTTCTGATTCTGATTCTGATTCTGATTCTGGTTCTGATTCTTGCTCTGATTCTAGTTCTGGTTCTGGTTCTGATTCTTGTGTTGAGTCTGTTTCCAGTTCTGGTTCCTGTTCTGATCTTGTCATGATTCTGGTTCTGATTCTGATTCCGTTCCTGATTCTGGTTCTGATGTGATTCTGGTTCTGGTTCTGGTTCTGATTTGATTCTGGTTCTGATTCTGGCTCTGATTCTGGTTCTTATTCTGATTCCGTACCTCATTCTGGTTCTGATGTGATTCTGGTTCTGGTTCCAGTTCTGATTCTGGTCATGTTTCTCATTCTCATTCTGATTGTGGTTTCTTATTCTGGTTATATTTCTGGTTCTGATTCCGATTCTGATACTGATTGTGTTTCTGATTCTGATTCTGGTTCTGGTTCAGATTCTGATTCTGATTCTGATTGTTGTTTTGATTCTGATTCTGGTTCTGGTTCCTGTTCTGATTCTGGTCATGATTCTGCTTCTGATTCTGATTCTGTTCCTGGTTCTGGTTCTGGTTCTGGTTCTGGTTCTTATTCTGGCTCTGATTCTGGTCTGGTTCTGATTCAGATTCAGATTCTGATTCTTATTCAGGTTCTGGTTCTTGTTCTGGTTCCAGTTCTGATTCTGATACTGATTCTTGTTCTGATTCTGATTCTGGTTCTGGTTCTGATTCTTTTTCTGATTCTGATACTTGTTTTGATTCTGATTCTGGTTCTGGTTCCTGTTCTGATTCTGGTCGTGATTCTGGTTCTGATTCTGATTCTTGATCTGATTTTGATTTTGATACTGGTTCTGGTTCTGATTCTGAGTCTTGTTCTTATTTTGATTCCAGTTCAGGTTCTTGTTCTGATTCTGGTCATGAGTCTGGATCTGGATCTGGTTCTGATTCTGATTCTGGTTCTTGTTCTGTTGCTGGTTGTGGTTCTTGTTCTGATTCTGATTCTGGTTCTGATTCTTATTCTGGTTCTCCTTCTCGTTCTGGTTCTTGTTCTTGTTCTGTTTCATGTTCTGATTTTCTTTCTGGTTCTTATTCTGATTCTGGTTCTGGTTCTGATTCTGATTCTGATTCAGGTTCTGATTCTTGCTCTGATTCTGGATCTGGTTCTGATTCTGATTCTGATTCTGGTTCTGGTTCTGGTTCCAAGTCTGATTCTGGTTCTGTTTCTAATCCTGATTCTGCTTCTGGTTCTGGTTCCAGTTCTGATTCTGATACTGATTCTTGTTCTGATTCTGATTCTTTTTCTGGTTCTGATTCTGTTTATGATTCTGATTCTTGTTTTCATTCAGATTCCAGTTCTGGTTCCTGTTCTGATTCTGGTCATGATTCTGGTTCTGATTATGATTCTGTTTCTGGTTCTGCTTCTCGTTCTGGTTCTGGCTCAGATTCCGATTTTGATTCTGTTTCTAATTCTTATTCTGGTTCTGGTTCTGAATCTGATTTTGGTCATGAGTCTGGATCTGTTTCTGATCCTGATTCTGGCTCCGATTCTGGTTCTGATTCTGTTTGTGATTCTGATTTTGATTCTGGTTCTGTTTCTTGTTCTGGTTCTGATTCTGGTTCTGGTTCCTGTTCTGATTCTGGTCATGATACTGGTTCTGATTCTGATTCCGTTCCTGATTCTGGTTCTGATGTGATTTTGGTTCTGGTTCTGATTCTTGTTCTGATTCTGATTCTTGTTCTGGTTCTGATTCTGTTTATGATTCTGATTCTTGTTTTGATTCAGATTCCAGTTCTGGTTCCTGTTCTGATTCTGGTCATGATTCCGGTTCTGGTTCCTGTTCTGATTCTGGTAATGATTCTGGTTCTGATTCTGATTCTTGATCTGATTTTTATTTTGATTCTGGTTCTGGTTCTGATTCTGATTCTTGTTCTTATTTTGATTCCAGTTCTGGTACTGATTCTGATTCTGGTTCTTGTTCTGTTGCTGGTTGTTGTTCTTGTTCTCATTCTGATTCTGGTTCTGTTTCTAATTCTGGTTCTGATTCTGGTTATGGTTCAGATTCTTATTCTGGTTCTCCTTCTCATTCTGGTTCTTGTTCTGGTTCTGTTTCATGTTCTGATTTTGTTTCTGGTTCTGATTCCGATTCTGGTTCTGGTTCTGATTCTTTTTATGATTCTGATTCTTATTTTGATTCTGATTCCAGTTCTGGTTCCAGGTCTGATTCTGGTTCTGTTTCTAATCCTGATTCTACTTCTGGTTCTGGTTCCAGTTCTGATTCTGATACTGATTCTTGTTCTGATTCTGATTCTGGTTCTGGTTCTGATTCTTTTTCTGATTCTGATTCTTGATTTGATTCTGATTCTGGTTCTGGTTCCTGCTCTGATTCTGGTCATGATTCTGGTTCTGTTTCTGGTTCTGGTTCTGGTTCCAGGTCTGATTCTGGTTATGTTTCTAATCCTGATTCTGCTTCTGGTTCTGGTTCCAGTTCTGATTCTGATACTGATTCTTGTTCTGATTCTGATTCTGGTTCTGGTTCTGATTCTTTTTCTGATTCTGATTCTTGTGTCTACTCTGATTCCAGTTCTGGTTCCTGTTCTGATTGTGGTCATGATTCTGGTTCTGATTCTGATTCTTGTTCTGATTTTGATTTTGATTCTGGTTCTTGTTTTGATTCTGATTCTGATTCTTGTTCTTATTTTGATTCCAGTTCTGGTTCCTGTTCTGATTCTGGTCATGAGTCTGGATCTGGTTCTGATTCTGATTCTGGTTCTGATTCTGATTCTGATTCTCCTTCTCGATCTGGTTCGTGTTCTGGTTCTGTTTCATGTTCTGATTTTGTTTCTGGTTCTTATTCTGGTTCTGGTTCTTATTCTTATTCTGGTCATGATTCTGCTTCTGATTCTGATTCTGTTCCTGGTTCTGGTTCTGATCTGATTCTGGTTCTGAATCTGATTCTGATTCTGGTTCTGATTCTGATTCTGATTCTGATTCTGGTTCTGATTCTTGCTCTGATTCTAGTTCTGGTTCTGGTTCTGATTCTTGTGTTGAGTCTGTTTCCAGTTCTGGTTCCTGTTCTGATCTTGTCATGATTCTGGTTCTGATTCTGATTCCGTTCCTGATTCTGGTTCTGATGTGATTCTGGTTCTGGTTCTGGTTCTGATTTGATTCTGGTTCTGATTCTGGCTCTGATTCTGGTTCTTATTCTGATTCCGTACCTCATTCTGGTTCTGATGTGATTCTGGTTCTGGTTCCAGTTCTGATTCTGGTCATGTTTCTCATTCTCATTCTGATTGTGGTTTCTTATTCTGGTTATATTTCTGGTTCTGATTCCGATTCTGATACTGATTGTGTTTCTGATTCTGATTCTGGTTCTGGTTCAGATTCTGATTCTGATTCTGATTGTTGTTTTGATTCTGATTCTGGTTCTGGTTCCTGTTCTGATTCTGGTCATGATTCTGCTTCTGATTCTGATTCTGTTCCTGGTTCTGGTTCTGGTTCTGGTTCTGGTTCTTATTCTGGCTCTGATTCTGGTCTGGTTCTGATTCAGATTCAGATTCTGATTCTTATTCAGGTTCTGGTTCTTGTTCTGGTTCCAGTTCTGATTCTGATACTGATTCTTGTTCTGATTCTGATTCTGGTTCTGGTTCTGATTCTTTTTCTGATTCTGATACTTGTTTTGATTCTGATTCTGGTTCTGGTTCCTGTTCTGATTCTGGTCGTGATTCTGGTTCTGATTCTGATTCTTGATCTGATTTTGATTTTGATACTGGTTCTGGTTCTGATTCTGAGTCTTGTTCTTATTTTGATTCCAGTTCAGGTTCTTGTTCTGATTCTGGTCATGAGTCTGGATCTGGATCTGGTTCTGATTCTGATTCTGGTTCTTGTTCTGTTGCTGGTTGTGGTTCTTGTTCTGATTCTGATTCTGGTTCTGATTCTTATTCTGGTTCTCCTTCTCGTTCTGGTTCTTGTTCTTGTTCTGTTTCATGTTCTGATTTTCTTTCTGGTTCTTATTCTGATTCTGGTTCTGGTTCTGATTCTGATTCTGATTCAGGTTCTGATTCTTGCTCTGATTCTGGATCTGGTTCTGATTCTGATTCTGATTCTGGTTCTGGTTCTGGTTCCAAGTCTGATTCTGGTTCTGTTTCTAATCCTGATTCTGCTTCTGGTTCTGGTTCCAGTTCTGATTCTGATACTGATTCTTGTTCTGATTCTGATTCTTTTTCTGGTTCTGATTCTGTTTATGATTCTGATTCTTGTTTTCATTCAGATTCCAGTTCTGGTTCCTGTTCTGATTCTGGTCATGATTCTGGTTCTGATTATGATTCTGTTTCTGGTTCTGCTTCTCGTTCTGGTTCTGGCTCAGATTCCGATTTTGATTCTGTTTCTAATTCTTATTCTGGTTCTGGTTCTGAATCTGATTTTGGTCATGAGTCTGGATCTGTTTCTGATCCTGATTCTGGCTCCGATTCTGGTTCTGATTCTGTTTGTGATTCTGATTTTGATTCTGGTTCT